>NC_060144.1:498664963-498973809 GCF_021461385.2 Schistocerca piceifrons
AGCGTGAGATTTTTTGCGTCTCTGTTACGTTGCAAACTTTAAAAACATTGCCCCACCACGAAAAGAATAACGTTTCTCATTGGATAGACAGAATTTTTGTAGGTGGAGCTTAAGGTTAACATTGAGACCCTGATTGGTCAGATGAAAACACAGCCAGATGTTTTCTTTTAAACCAACGTCGGTAAATTGTAGTAAGGAGAAGTTAGGAGAGAGTTGCTTCCGAGACGGCGAGCTGTATGGAGCTTCGCTGGCCGCCGCCCCCTGACGAACACAGACTAGGTAATGAATGCACACGATGCCGCATTTTTGAGCGCATAAGGCTTCACTCAGAACTCCAGAAGTCTCATCTGTTACACTCCCGTTTTGCGTAACACTAGTGTTGAGCGTCAATTAAAGCTCATGGTATTCACATTTGCTACTGATATCTGAAACGTGATGATTTTTCTGTTATATAATTATTGAGAAGCTACATCAGCCACTGTAATTTACGACAAGTTAGATAAGTAATTAAAGATAATTGAGGGTCACTGTAGACCATTTTGATAGTTTTCTCTTTTGTGAAACTTAATTTAAACCTAGATTATAGATGTGATATGGCATAGGTAATCCTTAGATCCATTGTAGAACTTGAAAACCCATTCAGGGAATATTTGTTCACATTTTTGTTGAACGCAGATGGTTTTTATCATACTGTATTAAAACATTTCCTTTTATCAATAGTGCAATTTATGTTTTGTGAGTAGAATAAAATTTCCAATGGTAAACTTAACTGATTTTTCGACGTTATTTCTAAAGCTAACTAAAAATAGGAAAGCCTTGAACCCCTTCCACTGAATTTAGTTAGTATTAAGATTCTTTTACAGGGAGTGCAGTGGAGCTGACGCTGAAATCATTAAGTATTTGGTTATATCATCGCTAGTCTCACTAAACTCTTCTGAACTCTACATGTCGTGTGGTCTGGCACCTCCATACCAGCAACAGGTCCCAGGTCAAACTAGTCAATTCCCTAAAAAACACACTCAGAGTGTCGTTGTGCCAAAGTGGTAGGGAGACATGACATAGAACGACACCACGCAATTTTTTTTACCAGTGGTGGCTTGCCCAAGCGGTCTTCTCGTCGGGCCGTTTTTTGCTCGCTCCGCTGAGTCAGGGCGTTCCAAGACCCTCTTGGCCTTCCGTGTTCCGCTACTCTGTGGTTCCATGTTCTGTCCCAGCAGGGTTCTTCCACTCTGTGGTTCAGCAGATTTACTGCCCACTTCGGCTACAAGGGCCCTCTGTTTGCCTCGCTGTCCTTTCCCTTCTCTAGACACTTCTGCCTTGTAGGAATCGTGTCTTGCTAATTACGTCCTTTTCTTTCTTGATACTTCTCGCATTGCAACTTGTGGGTCGTTGCATCTGGTCTTTGCTGGAGTTTTTACAATGGTTCTTACAAAAAGTTTTACTTATAATCATCTAACATATGTCTAGTACCTACATTGTTTTACGCCTTCTTAAAAAGCTTTACAAATTTTGGCGCCCTTTCCATGTTACAATTCTAAGATATTTTGAGTTTTAACTTCTACAAGAATCCTCAAATTCGTTTTTTATTTTTGTGTATTGTTGTGGTGTATAGCATTTTAGTATTTCATGCTGTTAGACCATCTATGCTTTATCCCTTCACCTTAATCTATGGTACTATTTGTGTTACTTTTGTTTTTGTTTTTATTGAAACTACTTTCTTTTTCTCACTTTCCTCTCTCTTCATTCTTCTTTCTCCTGACGATCTTATCTGCAACATAATCTTGAAATATTGTGCTAATTATTTGCCAGTAATAAAATTAATCTTCAAACTTTTTGATATGGCTCACATGGTGAAGTCCTAAGGTTTTGCCTGTTTTTGGGTTCATTAGTTCCACAGCATTATCATGAGCAATACGGCTAATTATGACAGGTCGTATGTATGCAGCACAAAACTTATGTATTTTGTGTTTCTGTGTGCTGGAGAGATGGTGTGTTTTTACAAATACTTTCTAGCCTACTGAGAATGTTCTTTTAATTGCTGTTCTAATCTCCTCTTTCTTTTCTTTTAATGGCTGCCTTTCTGATGTTGGAGAGTACTGTTGCTATGACTTGTTAGCGCTGTCTACATGGTACAATAGGAAATCTAACATTTTCTCTGGTTATGTTTGGGGGTTCAATATTTATAAGTATAGTAAGTGGAGGTGGTAGTGTAGTGCTATGTGGCATTTCATTTATTACTTCTTGAAAATCTTTAAGGTATATATCCCAAGTGTTGTGTCTTTTGCCTACATATAATCGGCATAAAGTGCCTATGTCCTTCATAGATCATTCTGCTGGATTTACGCTAGGTTTGTACTTAGATATGTAGATGGGTTTTATTTTGTGTTGTTTTAACGTGTTCTGCCATTGCACTGATTTGTATTGTGGGCCATTATCCGAAATTATTCGTTCCACTCGACCTACTTGTCTGATAAAATCTTGTCTAAATGCTTTACTTATTGTAAGACCTGTTGCCCGTTTTAATGGTGTCAAGGTAACATATTTAGAAGTAAGTTCCAAAACGACAAATATGAAAATATATCCATTTTTTGTGCGTGGGAGGGGCCCCATCAAATCTGTTGCAGCTATTTGTTTTAATTTTTTTAGGGATTATTGGAAACATAGGTTGTTTGGTTTGGAAAGTGACGTGTTTAGCCCTCATAAATTTCTTGCATTTGACTAATACTGTTCTAATTCGTCTTTCCATATTAGGAAAATGGCTTGTTTGTTTTATTTTTAAAAAGCATTTCTTTGGTCCAAAGTGGCCATTACTTAAATGTGTATACCTTATGTACTCATTAATTAGTTCATCTGGGATATAAATTAACCATTCATTCGTTGCAAAATTTCATCTAAAAAATAAAACATTGTTTTTTACGAGATAGTGCTGTCGAATGTCTGGAAAATCCTTACTTCTCCACTTGTTTGATTCCTAGTATTTCGGGATCCTTGTCCTGTTCTTTGCCTATGTTTTTCAATGCTGTTGTAATGTAGTTTTCGAAAGGTACTTGTTTCATATAGTACATTGTAAACTGGTCTTCTGCTGCTTCCAAATCTATGTTATTGGATACAACCTGTGGACATCGTGATAAAGCATCTAATACATTCGCTGGTCCTGGTATGTGTGTAATAGTGAAGTCAAATTCTTGTAGTATTAACATCCATCTGACTAACCTCACGTTAGTTAGGCGGATAACAGAAATTCTAATGCTTTGTGGTCATTGTATACTTTTGTTTTTCTTCCGAATAGGAAGTATCGAAAATTTTGGAAGACCCATACAATGGCCAATGCTTCCACCTCCGTGACTCAATAGTTTTTCTCGCTATTTGTGAGTACACGACTGGCAAACGCAATTGTTCTATATGATCTTAGCCCTGCCTGTTCGTATTCTTGGAATAAAACAACTCCTAAACCTGTTTTCGCGCTATCAGTGGTCATACAAAAATTTTGTGTTAGATCAGGATGTGCTAAAATCGGTGCTGTTGTTAGTGCGTTTTTCACTTTTAAAAATTCTTCATTGGCTTGTTGATCCCATACCCATGGCGTGTTTTTTCCTGTCAATGCACATAGGCGTGGTGTTGCGAGAGAGTCGATCCAAATCAATTTTTTTTATAGAATCCGGTGAGACCTAGAAATCCTCTGAGAGTTTTCTTATTATATGGAGTACAGAATTATTTGATTGCCGTTAGTTTTTCTGGGTCGGGCATTACCCCTTTCTCTGAAATTGTGTGTCCTAGAAATTTGACCTCTCGCCTTCTAAATTTGGATTTTGTTATATTTACTGTGACCCCATGCTCTTTCATGATCTGTAAAAACTGATTTAATGTGTCGTTGTGATGTTCCCAAGAGGGTTCTGCTATAATCACATCAACATAACAAGTAATTTTTTGTAAAATTTCAGGACTGAGTATAGTATTAAATCCGCTAATAAACGCAGCTGATGATATGGTTAAACCAAAAGTCAGTCGTTTAAACTGGTAACATCTACCGAATACCATAAATGCTGTAAATGTTCTACATTCTGGGGCCAATTCTATTTGCCAGAAACTACTCCGTAAATCAATTGATGAAAATATCTTAGCACTGTGGAAGTTTTGTATCAATTGCTCTAATTTTTCTGGGCGATCTGTCTCAGTGATTATGATTGTAATCATCTGTCTGTAATCAAGCACTAACCTGATGCTCCCATCACGTTTTTGTAAAATATGGAGCGGGCTGTTATATGTGGAGGTAGCTGGTTCAATAACATCATCTAACATTCTAGATATCTCCTGGAATACTTTATTCCTGTAGCTTAATGGAATTGTATAGGGTGGCACTCTAAATGGTTTGTGCTGTTTTACTTCAAACTTGTACTGAAAGTGTTTAATACTGCCAGTCTTGGGTAAAAATACCTCTGCTTTATTTCGTAAAATATCCTCTAATTCTCTTTTACTGTGTTCCGAAATACCTTGAACTTCTTGCAATTTTTCGTCGATTTCTTTATGGACTTCTGACATGAGTTGAGGCGATTCCCCCTTTTGTGAATACCATTCTAATTCTTCATCCTCTTTGTCTCGCGTCATTCTTAATTGTTAGTTTATAACTGGTATTTCTTCTAATTTTAGCTTTTGCTCAAAGAGAAGTGTGACATTCCCGAACGTTACGCTACCTTTCCCCATATCTACTATCGCTCATTTAAAAAAATCTGCACCTATAATTAAATCTACAGTTAGTTTAGGTATAATCACGAAGTTGGCTTCGATCTTTTGACCTTTACGCGAAAGAGTTAACCTTGTTTGTCTCGTAACTTCCGCAGCATTGTTTCTAATAGGACGTCTTACTTTAATCTTACGTGTTTTCTATTTTGACTATGCGATTATCATATCTTTTCCGCGCTGCTTTTGTGATACGTTTGTGTAGCACACTGTTTTCAACAATTTCACGCGCTGTACCTGCTGCTTGTCTAGGAATTACGTTTATCTGTTTCTCTAGTTTCTTGATATCTCCCTGGGTGTTGTTACGTAATGTTTTGATCTCGTCCTGAGTGTCATTACGCAATGTTTGTACCTCCACTTGTACCTTGTCAACGTCTGTTCTCGATTGATTGTGACCTGTTATTAAGTTTCCTATCACTTCTCGAGATTCTTTTGCATCGTCTTCAGTATGACTTAGGTGTAACTGTATTTTTTTGTTTTGTTCTTTAATCTCACGCATTTGTCTCGTGGTTTGTGCAATTTGTTTCGTCGTTTCTGCATTCTGAATTTTAGTTTGGTTCGCAATTTCTTTATTTTGTCTTGTTATGGTTTTCGTCAGTAATTGTAATAATCCTGCCAGATTGGTGGGTCCTATTGCGTTATCTTCCGACGTCCTACGCTCTGTGTTTTCGCCCAAGAGTTGGTTTGCAACCGATTGCATTGAACTGTGCGGTCACACGTTTCTGCTCGAATTCCTTGTACTCTGTTGTGAGGGAGCTCTGATTACTTGTACTATGGGTTCTACGTATTCAAGACGCAAGTTAGAATCCTCATCGGCTGTCTCTCTACTTTCCTGCTCCTCTGTCGTATACTGACATAGGTTTTCTGTGCCTTGGCGTACATTATCCTCGTTATGGTGCGTTATCTGTCCTATTTCTCACGATACTGCATCGTCTGTTATACTGTCCTCTATCCTCTGTCCATCTTCATGTTGGGTCTCTACCTCAATTCGGTCAAGGTCTCGATCTGCCATTGCTAATCTTTCCGAATCCCTTATTTGCTGTTTTAAAAGCAATTCACGCGCCCTACTTCGCGTCAACATGCACTCATATGATCTCACGCGTTTCATAAACTTTTTGCACACACGACTTGACAATCCATTCACTTACTTGTTGGGTCAGAACCAACTTGTCAACGATGTATCCGCCACCTGTGCGGTTGCATTGGAGAGAGAACTTAATTCTAACAATATTAAAATTCATAACTTAATTATGCTATTGTCTCTGCTAGAATGTCTTACGTTCTATTGAGTACTTTCTTACTATCTATCGCTGCAGCTACTGTTATCGACTATTTATACCTTTAGGAAAAAAATTTTGTTACAAAAATTTTTCAGCAAGATATTTTTCTGACCTAGTTAGGTATGTGGTCGACCTTCAATCATGGTATTTTACCATCCTGGCAGGGTCGCCATTCTCTAACATTCTGCGTGGTGTCTGTTGTTCTATGTTGTCTCCCTACCACTTTCGCGCAATGACGCTCTGAGTGTGTTTTTTAGGGAATTGACTAGTTTGAACCTGGGACCTGTTGCTGGTAAGGAGACGCCAGACCACACATGACATGTAGAGTTCAGAAGAGTTCAGTGAGACTAGCGATGATATAACCAAATACTTAGTGATTTCAGCATCAGCTCCACTGCACTCCCTGTAAAAGAATCTTAATACTAACTAAATTCAGTGGAAGGGGTTCAAGGCTTTCCTATTTTTAGTTGGCTGGTAAAATAACGTCGAAAAAGGAGTTAAGTTTACCATTGGAAATTTTATTTTTCTCACAAAACATTGTTTGTAAATTGCACTATTGATAAAAGGAAATGTTTTAATACAGAATGATGAAAACCAACTGCGTTCAACAAAAATGTGAACAAATATTCCCTGAATTGGTTTCCAAGTTCTACAATGGATCGAAGGATTACCTATGCCATATCACATCTATAATCTACGTTTAAATTAAGTTTCACAAAAGAGAAAACTATCAAAATGGTCTACAGTGACCCTCAATTATCTTTAATTACTTATCTAACGTGTCGTAAATTACAGTGGCTGATGTGGCTTCTCAATAATTATATAACAGAAAAATCATCACGTTTCAGATTTTACCTTACGTAGCAAATGTGAATACCATGAGATTTAATTGACGCTCGACACTAGTGTTACACAAAACGGGAGTGTAACAGATGAGACTTCTGCAGTTCTGAGTGAAGCCTTATGCGCTCAAAAATGCGGCATCGTGTGCATTCATTACATAGTCGGTGTTCGTCAGGGGGCGGCGGCCAGCGCAGCTCCATACAGCTCGCCGTCTCAGAAGCAACTCTCTCCTAACTTCTCCTTACTACAATTTACCGACGTTGGTTTAAAAAAAAATCTGGCTGTGTTTTCATCTGACCAATCAGGGTCTCAATGTTAACCTTAAGCTCCACCTACAAAAATTCTGTCTATCCAATGAGAAACGTTATACTTTTCGTGGTGGGGCAATGTTTTTAAAGTTTGCAACGTAACAGAGACGCGAAAAAGTCTCACGCTAAGACTTGCAGCTGGTGTGGCCCTTTTAGTGTTATCGTAAGATCTATACTGTTCTTCTGGAGGGCTCTATCTTTTAACATGGGATGGTGGTTAGCTGGCGACATGGGTGTGCGTCCCTTATCGTAGGGCCTTCTAGCTGAACACGGTTCTGCTCTCGGCTTGTGTTCTCGTTTCTCCCCTTGGAACTGCGTCTGTATCACGGTGGGAAGGTATGACATGCATTTAGGCATTCTTGTGTTAGTCTGTGGTATTCCATTTGCTCACTCGTTACTCGAATTACTTTGGTTAATTTTATGTCACGATTTATTCGGAGCAATGTGACATACTACTGGATTTGCTTATCATGTCAGGGTTTTCATGGAAGGTGTTGGATTTGCCTGACACCTTAAAAGTCTACATCAGGACTGAAAAGACACTAGAAAAAGGAAGCTTCAGACACAATACACAGGTATATAATAATTCTATATTACAGAATGGTGCATAAGAAAGTTTATTTATTAATAATTTCGTTCTTAAACTGGGAGAGAGGGAGACAGCAGCTCCTTTATAGCCAGTGCTTGGCAATAGAAAGCTTCTGTTCGTAAAATAGTTTTAGCTAATGAATTTGGTCATCACCCTTGCCTACCTGAGAGAGGTGTTTGAGTTACTCTAATTTTTTGATCATATTGTATTAATTTTTGCAAATAATGGACCACATTTTTTTATCTGTGCATTGAAATGTCTGTTAAAAGAAGACCCATGTGATGTACTATAGATCGGAAAAGTCAGCAGTCCAAAAAATAAGCTATGATAAGCATGAATACCCCCACTTAGTATTCCTTGTATCAGTGATTTATGGCCTAACTATGGGACTTACTGTACATCCTGTCCTGTTTGCCATTCCCGTCCTGACTTGCGCATGTGTACCGCAACCTACTGTAGCCTCCGTCGCCTTCTTGCCTTCAGTGCTGACACTGCGTTGACTAATAGTTTCTACACTAGTTATCTGTTAGTTGTATTTGCTTATTAATTGTTTATATGCTTTTCACTATTATTAAATTTCTCAAGTATTTAGCTCATTTATAATGTCCTAAGGTAAGGAATCTGGCGCCCAGTGTAGGAAAAGATGAAAAACAAAACAGGAAAAGGTTGCTAAACTGAAAGTGTTGACAGATTTAATGTGAAAGCTGCTGACAGCATCAGTTCTGTAAGCACACCAGAATTTACATGTTTATACAAACCAGAGTCTGTAAACTGTACACCCTCTAAAGTAGAAGCAGACAACTTTGCTTGAAAACGCTTCAACGTCTGGACAGAAAATTACTCTCTCAGAGCAAAGTGATTTGAAAGTCTTCACTCATATTAGTTACTGGCCTCAAAATGTGAACGAGTCTTTGAAAAATGAACTTGTTAGAAAGGAACGTTTTAACTATAGAATAAAGATGCATTTTTCTCAACAGATGCAGTAATACTAGCAGACTGTTTTCTAAGTATTTGTTTTATATGAAGTTAGAAAAAGATGAGAAAGTTTTAAGGACTTGGTTGTTGTATTCTCTCGTGAAATGTGCTATATGTTGCTGTCATTGATAGCTTTTTAAAAAACTTTAAATGAGAGAAGTTCTTTTGTAAAGTCACATAGTTTTGGAACATGGAAACAGCTTATATCCAGAGTATTAGATGATGAAAAAAAGCTGTCATCATGTTGAAGCATTTGAAAACTGGAAACAACTGGTAATACGACTACAGAAATGTGAAACAATATATAATGCTGTCCAGTCAGAACGACAGTATGGGAAGTACGACGAACATATCCGTTAGGACTGCGCGGCGAAATTTGGCATTAACAGGCAATGGCAGCAGACGACTGACGCGAGTACCTTTGCTAACAGCACGGCTTTGCCTGCAGTACCTATCCTGAGATAGTAATCACAACTGGAAAACCATGACCTGGTCAGATGAGTTCCAATTTCACTTGGTAAGAGCTGATAGTGGCGCAGTCCCCACGAATCCATGGTCCCAAGTTGCCAACAAGACAGTGTGTAAGCCGGTGGTGGCTCAATAATGGTGTGGATTGCGTTTACATTGGAGTGGATCCATTCCAACTGTACCGACCATTCACTGGAAATGGTTATGTTCGACTACTTGGAGACTATTTGCAGCCATCCATGGAGCTCATGTTCCCAAACAACGACAGAATTTTTATGGATGACAGCGCACTTTGTCACCGAGTCACAGTTGTTCTGAATTGGTTTGAAAAACAGTCTGGACAATTCGAGCGAAAGGTTTGCCCACCCAGATAGCACGACATGACTTCCATCAACATTTATGGGACATGATCGAGGGTTCAATTCATGCACAAAATCGCACACCGCCAAGATGCTAGCTGTTATGGACGGCTATAAAGGCAGCATGGCTCAATATTTCTTCAGGGGACTTCCAAAGACTTGTTGAGTCCATGCCACGTTGAGTTGCTGCACTACGCTGGGCAAAAGGTGATCCGACAGGACATTAGGAGGTACCCATGACCTTTGTCACCTCAGTGTAACTCATTTGATAAATGGAAAGCTGTATTAACAAGAATTATTGACCATGTATTGTATTCAGCCAGACAACTCTTACCCTTGGGTGGTCACACAGAAAATCTCTGTGGAATTGATAACTGAAGAAATTTCCTTGAAACTTTAAAGCTACTTGAATATAATGCGCCTGTAAATCATTTTCACAAAGTTCAGCATAGAGACAGCTATGTTGTGTCTTATCTTTCCCCACGAAGCCAGAATGAATTCAACAAATAATTTGGTGATCTCAGAATAATAATATTTGAGAAAATTTCTAAGGCACACCAGGTATGTCACATACTGACCTAATGTCTCAAGTAATTCATTATGTACTTATGGATGGTTCGTAAGCCACAGTAGATTAATCCTCTATTGATTTGACGCTATTACATGGAAAATCAGCTAATGAAATTACAGACCAAATTTCTTGCAAGTTGATTGGAGACGCTCTATAAGTTGGGAACTGCTATGGACAAGGATATGATAATGCTGCGACCATGGCTGGACACATTAGTGATGTTCAGAGACGTATTTTGGATACAAACCCCAAAGCAATGTATGTGACCCATAACGATCACTCATTTAATTTTACTGCAGGACATGCAGCTACTGCTGGAACAAAATCAGCGACCTTCTTTTTTTCACTGTGTAAAATGTGTACACATTTTTCTCAAACTCTACACATAGATGATCTCAAACAACATGTTCCAGTATATGCGAAGCGATACTCTATTACAAGGTGGAATTCAAAGCATGAATCTGTACGTGTGGCTGCTGAGCACGCTGAAAGTTTAATATAAGCTTTGTAAGTCTTGAGGGAAGGATTAGATGAAACCCTGGGAACCAAAGGAGATGCAGGCAGAATGATGGTTTGCATTATGACCTTTAATGTGTTTAGAAGCCAAAGCACTGGCTGTATTTTATGTGGAAAAGCGTGATTCATAGTCGTAAAAACAGCAGAGGGGGCCTTGTAGATATGCAATATATTTCATATTTCAACAGAAAGAAGAAACGAAATATGAAGGAAAATGTCTGGTAGGGAAATTATTGACTCTGGCTTAAATTTAATTCAGGAAAGTCGTCGAGAATAGCTTGAGGCAGTAATAAGATAACACCAGAATTAAAAAAAAAAAAAAACATTACAAATGAATATACTTTGATGCACAAAAAGATGAATTCATTGTTGGAAGCCTTCAGCATTTATTTGAGATATATTCCAAATTGAATATTTGAGCTAAGGTTCTAAAACACATCATATTAGACTTCAAATTTCGTTATTTAAAGAAGTTCATCCAGAGGGGAACATTTTTGCCTGGACAGTTTCAGAATTATTAAGCTAGATAACGAAGTGGAAGATGCAAGAGAGCTTATTTAACGTTGTTGTGGCAAAATAATTTTTTTAACAAACACTGTATAAAATGATACTTCTGAAAGTAGTTTCTCCATATTAAACGCAATAAAGGCCTATCAGACATAGACTATGAGCCGCGAAAGTTTAATTAACCTTGCAATTTTATCACTTTAAGGAAAAATAAGTGAAAATTTTAACCATGTAATTGAATAATTTGCATAAATTTTGTTACTTTTTCTACTAGCAGCTATACACTGTTACAGTTTCGAAGTAAACATTAATGGCTTTGGAGAAGTAATTTTATTTTATAATTAAAAATATAGGTTTAGAAAACAAATACAGTAGAGCGTCGATTATCCTAAGTAATTGGGGGACATGGGTGTTCGGAAAACTGGTTTGTTCGGATAATAGAACTGTACATCTTTATTTGCCAAAAAGTTTATTCATAAAAACAGGTATCTCTTTTAGTATTACAAAGTAACATACAAAGTCAACTTCCGTAGGAATATATAGTATGTGGCACAGTTTATTAAACAAATATATACATATTACATACGCATTTTGCATGAACAATACACACAGTATACAAAATTAACGTTTAAAAAAAATCCTTTATTTTGGTCTGTCAAAGCAAGCCCACAGGCTTACCAGCAGCTAATACACGTACTTTTTCATTACAGATATCTAAAACTGGTCACTTTCATCTTGAACTTCAAACCATCGTAAGGCAGTATCTAAACAAGTGAACGCCTCAGAAGCTGTTGGTATACTTTCATCTTCACTTTTTGGAGCACTAATTGATGAGATGCTGGCGGCGTCATCTTTATCAGTGACGACGTTTACAATCTCGCTGTCCTGCATGATTTGGTGTCCTGGATCTGCATCATCGATATTCATCCATTCATGAACGTCATCACATTCGCGGCAATCTATTTCTTTTAGCATACCGAAAATCTCGGACATATCATTCTGTTCGTCATTTTCAATCATACCTTGTGAATTTTCTTCTGTGTCCAAAATTTTATTCCAGGCTTTCTTCAAATTCTCTTCCTTTACACCATTCCATGCTGCGCTGATCATGTAGGAGGCGTCTTTCAAGTAAATACTCTTATGATTTCTTAAGAGACTTTCTTCTCCAGCCTCTTCTCTTTCTAACAATAACTTACGCAACAATTCTTTCCTGTAATATCGTTTGAAAGTCTCAATAACGCCTTGATCCATGGGCTGTAATAAGGAGGTTACGTTATGTGGAGGATATATTACCTTTATGAACTTGTCTTTTTCGTTTAAAATGTCACATGACGGATGAGTTGGTGCATTGTCAAGGAGAAGTAGTGTTTTCTCCCTCTTCCCATTCTATAGCTGATGAGCTTTTACTGTGGGTACGAAAACGTCTAGAAACCACTTCATAAAAATCGTACTATCCATCCAGGCATTCTTTTGTGAGGTGACACAACAGGCAAGGCTGACATATTAACGTGCTTGAAACAACGCGGTTTTTTACTTTTACCAATGACGAACATAGGCAGTCTGTGACTTCCAGTAGCATTAGCACAAGCCAAAGCTGTAATACGGTCCTTGCTTGTCTTAGGACCAGGTGCTGCTAATTCATGACGTGAAACAAGAGTTTTTCTTGGTAAAGCTTTCCAGTTAAGTCCAGTTTCGTCAGCGTTGTAAACGTTTTGGGGAGTGAGGGGGATGATGGACGGTAGGGTGGGTTGGTTCAAATGGCTCTGAGCACTGTGGGACTTAACATCTTAGGTCATCAGTCCCCTAAAACTTTGAACTACTTAAACCTAACTAACCTAAGGACATCACACACATCCATGCCCGAGGCAGGATTCGAACCTGCGACCGTAGCAGTCCCACGGTTCCGGACTGCTGCGCCTAGAACCGCACGGCCACAACGGCCGGCAGTAGGGTGGGAGAGTAACAGGTGCGAGCGAGTACACAGTTCGGTTAAGCTGTCGTTCGGCTGACCGACGTTCGGATAATCGAGGCTCTACTGTAATTTTAAATCTTGTATTTGTAACCTTTTGTGAGAGGGTGCAATATCTTAAATTGCCCCGAGCGCTTAAACCCCACGGTACGCCACGGCCACTAGCTGCGCCAGGCGGTTAACTAGTTGCGATATAGCTGGAGGGGCAGTTGTGATATGTGAGGTGTAGGTTAGAGAGCTTGGACAGCCATGTGCTAGAGGAGGTGGACAGGAGGAGGTGGCTCAAGCATATCAGCGTGTACAGCGGTAGAGAGAAGACAGAACCTTGGGGAACATCAGCAAAGGAAAATACAGAGGTTGACGTTGTTCATGGTGACAAAATAATGGTCGTTTGGATAGGAACGACTAAATTTATTTAATTTCCCCTCATATTTCCAAATTTCACTCTTTTATCAAAACGATAAAAACACAACAGTACATTGATAGGAATAAAAGAGATGACTTTAAGCTTGATGAAATGATGGATGCAGTCTTGAAATCTGTAAGGATGGCGCTTTGGGCTCCTGCGAGTACTTTATACACAAGAAATTTGAGTAGAAAAGAGAACTGGGAAAGAAAAGATGTGCAGTGAATGTTAGGAAGGGTACTAAGATCAGGTGTAGTGGTAAGAGGCAGCAGTATTCCAGTCATGTAGGTAAAGGGGGTTTCGGTTTCCATTTCAAAGGAAGGAAGACTATGGTTTAACATCAGGTCGATCGCTAGGTCATTAGAGACAGGTCCCGAACTCATATTAGGGAAGGTAATCAGTCGTGCCATTCGAAAGGAAACATTCCAGCTTCACGTAAAGTGATTTCCCTAAATCACGGTAACCTAAATTTAGACACTTATGGGAGGATATGTGCTGCTGTCTTCCCCAATATGAGTCCAGTGCCTCACCACTGCACCATTTTTCTCGATCCATAATTTGAAACGGGACGTATAGGATGTTCTAGGAGAGGAAGATGGTTAACATTATCATAGGAAAGGACATGGCGTGTTTGGAGATGTAAGGATGGTGAAGTGTGGTGATAGGGAAACATCAACTGGACAAGGTTCTCAAGAGTGCGGTATGCAGAGGGATATTGGAAGTCAGTCTTACGGCAGACAAAGTGCTAAGGAAGATATGTCATGTGTTAGAGACCTTATGGGAACGTTACTAGCTCGTTCAGGATACGGATGGGGAGCTGAAATGGATATGTAAAGCAAGGCCGAGAGCACGTCATTTAACGATTTCGAGGCAATGGTAACATTTCTGTGAGAAAGAGATCCATGCAACATCCGCATATGAATGAATAGTAGGAATAAGATGACAGCCGAGATGTTTAGTCCAACTAGTAGGAACAATGATGCGCAAAATTTAAGGACGAAAATAACTTTAGCATGATGTGACTCTGCCAAGTAACACAGCTTTATCAAACATGTGGCCATATATAGGAAGAACTATTGCAATATAGTACAGAAAGTACACTACTGGCCATTAAAATTGCTACACCAAGAAGAAATGCACATGATAAACGGGTATTCATTGGACAAATATATTACACTAGAACTGACAGGTGATTACATTTTCACGCAGTTTGGGTGCATAGATCATGAAAAATCAGTACCGAGAACAACCACCTCTGCTCATAATAACGGCCTTGATACGCCTGGGCACTGAGTCAAACAGAGGTTGGATGGCGTATACAGGTACAGCTGCCCATGCAGCTTCAACACGATACCACAGTTCATCAAGAGTAGTGACTGGCGTATTGTGGCGAGCCAGTTGCTCGGTCACCATTGACCAGACGTCTTCAATTGGTGAGAGACCTGGAGAATGTGCTGGCCAGGGCAGCAGTCGAACATTTTCTGCATCCAGAAAGGCTCGTAAGGATCTGCAATATGTGGTCGTGCATTACGGGCGCTCCTGTCTGTGATGCAGCGTCAAGGGTAACTGCAGCCATGGTCTCAGCGCTGATAGTCCATGCTGATGCAGACGTCGTGGAAATGTTCATGCAGACGGTTGTTGTCTTGCAAACGTCCTCATCTGTTGACGCAGGGATCGAGACGTGGCTGCACGATCCGTTACAGCCAGGCGGATAAGATGCCTGTCATCTCGAGTGCTAGTGATACGAGGCCGTTGGAATCCAGCACGGCGTTCCGTATTACCCTGCTGGACCCACCGATTCCATATTCTGCTAACAGTCATTGGATCTCGGCCAACTCGAGCAGCAATGTCGTGATACGATAAACCGCAATCGCGATAGGCCACAATATGACCTTTATCAAAGTCGGAAACGTGATGGTACGCATTTCTCCTCCTTACACGAGGCATCACAAAGACGTTTCACCAACAACGCCGGTCAACTGCTGTTTGTGTATGAGAAATCGGTTGGGAACTTTCCTCATGTCAGCACGTTGTAGGTGTCGCCACCGGCGTCAACCTTGTGTGAATGCTCTGAAAAGCTAATCATTTGCATAGCACAGCATCTTCTTCCCGTCGGTTAAATTTCGCGTCTGTAGCACGTCATCTTCGTGGTGTAACAATTTTAATGGCCGGTAGTGTAACTGAAAGAAATACTCTTTGAGACGAACAGAAACCACAATTTCTATTCTTTGACAATAATTACACTGATGTCACCACGATGTCTCCTAGACATTACAAGGGGGCGAGACATGATTCTTAGTAAGGTGTATTACCACAACAGACGGTAATGCATGCTGTACTATGGGGTGCCATACTGGTCCCGAGGTTGACAAGAAGTTCTTTGGTAGGGCATTCGATCCCTCGACCAGCACGGCTGACAACTATTGGATGGCTGCTGGTACATGTGGACGTCCAGCAATACATCTCCCCAAAGCATCCCACACGTGCTCCATGTGGTTTAAGTCGGGGGTATATCACTTCATTCCAAGAGCTCCTTCTCGTACACAATTAGATGTGGTCGCGCACTCTCATCGACAAAAATGTAGTCCAGGCCAAATGTACCCCTGTAGAGACTCATATGGGGAAAGAGAACAGTTACACAATAACGTTGACTGGTATTTGTACAGTGTCCAGAGATTTGCAGAACAGGATACCCATTCGACCTAACACCTAGATCACCAAAACGATCATGTTCGACAATGTTTCTGGGTGCATTACATGTTTTCACCGCTTGCCATATAAGCACGTGTCCAGCATTGTCGAACATGATCATGGTCCTGGTGTTATGGTATGGGGAGGCAATATGTTACGTTACACGGGTCTACTACCCAACAAATATGTGAACACTGTACAAATATCAGTCAACTGTAATCTTTTCCCATGGCCTCTTTTCAATGGAGCATTCAGCTTTGACTTCATTTTTACGGATGACAATGCGCAACTGCATTGAACTGCACGGGTGGATACTCGGCGAATGGACTGACCTGTCTGTTCCCCCCGACTAAAAGCGCTTCGAGCACGAATGTGATGGTTTAGAGAACATACGGCAGCACATCCACAAGCTTCAACGACCATCCGACAGTTCTAGACCACGCTGGTGGAGTAATGCAAAGCCATACCGCAGGAACTCCGTACCAACACTGTGACTGGCACGGTAGCACCATGCATTAGTCAGTCGTGATCACACACCCTATTAAGAACCATATCCTGCCTTTTGTAATGACCATGCGTCATAAATAGCGGTGACCTCAGTGCAATTATTGTTCTTAATAAGTCATTCCTGTTCGCCTCATTGCATATTTCTTTGAGGTACCTTCTGTACTGTACAGTTTTCTACTGCTGCAGTTCCTTCTATGTATGGTCAATGTTTCATCGAGCCATGTTACTTGGCAGTGCAATTTCATGTGGAAGTTACTGTCGTCCTTAAGTTTTGCGCACCATTTTACCCTATTGTGGGTTTCTTTAGGATGTTTAATATGTTGGGTGTAAGGTAATGTTGATCGTTATTAAAATATATAGGAAGTTTGGATGGTTCCCAATATCATCCATATTCCGCGAGCCACCTGACGGTGTATGGCGGAGGGTACCTTGAGTACCCCTATCGGTTCTCTCTTCTATTCCAGTCTCGTATTGTTCATGGAAAGAAAGACTGTCAGTATGCCTCTGTGTGGGCTCTAATCCCTCTGATTTTATTCTCATGGTATCTTCGCGAGATATACGTAGGAGGGAGTAATATACTGCTTGACTCCTCGGTGAAGGTATGTTCTCGAAACTTCAACAAAAGCCTGTACCTAGCTAATGAGCGTCTCCCTTGCAGAGTCTTCCACTGGAGTTTATCTATCATCTCTGTAACGCTTTCGCGATTACTAAATGATCCTGTAACGAAGCGCGCTGCTCTCCGTTGGATCTTCTCTATCTCTTCTATCAACCCTATCTGGTCGGGATCCCACACCGGTCAGCAGTATTCAAGCACTGGGCGAACAAGTGTACTGTAACCTACTTCCTTTGTTTTCGGACTGCATTTCCTTAGGATTCTTCCAATGAATCTGTCTGGCATCTGCTTTACCGACGGTTAAATTTATATGGTCATTCCATTTTAAATCACTCCTAATGCCTACTCCCAGATAATTTATGAAATTAAATGCTTCCAGTTGCTGACTTGCTATATTGTGGCTAAATGATGGATCTTTATTTCTATGTATTCGCATCACTTTACACTTGTCTACATTGAGATTCAGTTGCCATTCCCTGCACCATGCGTCAATTCGTTGCAGATCCTCCTGCATTTCAGTACAATTCTCCATCGTTACAACCTCTCGATATACTACAGCATCATCCGCAAAAAGCCTCAGTGAACTTCGGATGTTATCCACAAGGTCATTTATATATATTGTGACTAGCAACTGTCCTACGACACTCCCCTGTGGCACACCTGAAATCACTCTTACTTCGGAAAACTTCTCTCCATTGAGAATGACATGCTGCGTTCTGTTGTCTAGGAACTCTTCAATCCAATCACGAAATTGGTCTGATAGTCCATATGCTCTTACTTTGTTCATTAAACGACTGTGGGGAACTGTATCGAACGCCTTGCGGAAGTCAAGAAACACGGCATCTACCTGGCAACCCGTGTCTATGGCCCTATGAGTCTCGTGGACGAATAGCGCGAGCTTGGTTTCACACGATCGTCTTTTTCAAAACCCATGCATCCCTACAGAGTAGATTTCTAGTCTCCAGAAAAGTCATTATACTCGAACATAATACGTGTTCCAAAATTCTTCAAATGATCGACGTTAGTGATATAGGTCTATAGTTCTGCACAACTGTTCGATGTCCCTTCTTGAAAACGGGTATGACCTGTGCCCGCCAGCCGATGTGGCCGAGCGGTTCTAGGCGCTTCAGTCTGGAACCGCGTGACTGCTACGGTCGCAGGGTCGAATCCTGCCTCGGGCATGGATGTGTGTGATGTCCTTAGGTTAGTTAGGTTTAAGTAGTTCTAAATTCTAGGGGACTGATGACTTCACGAGTCCCATAGTGCTCAGAGCCATTTGAACCTGTGCCCTTTTCCAATCTTTTGGAACGCTACGCTCTTCTAGAGACCTAGAGTATTAGAGACTAATCCACACGTACTCATCTAGGACACTAGGACATCCTACTGAGTCACTCGAAGCTCTGCCACTTTCTACATTAGAGGAATCGGTGTTATTGGAGCCGGTGTTCTTTTTTTTCTTTTGTCAGGTTGGTTTTCCTCATCCCACCCCTCCCCACCTCAACCCTTCTTACGGCACACTGCTGTTGCCTGTAGCACCCACCAGAGCAGAGTGAGCGACGCGCCACCAGATGGCAGCAGCGGCGGACGCGATGGCAGGCAGACAGCGCCTAATAAGGCGAGCACGGGAAACGCGAGAAGGGGGGGCCGGCCAGCGGCGAGCTAAAAGCGGCCGCAGCAGCCGCGAGGCGCCACACGGCCGCTGAGCTGCCTGCCGCGGGGTAGTCGCACGCTGTGCGTGCACTGCTCAGTCAGCGGCGGCGTTAGGCGGGGCAGCATTTGCTCGGATATCGATAAGTAGTGCGAATGATATTGTCCCCCGATGATATATCGCACGGAGGTATCGACTTATGCGAAATATCGGATTCTGGTTACATCGAAGAGACAGGTATCGTCGCTGAAAACGTAGAGGCTGAAAATATCGATATCTTCGATATACTCGTAGTAGACGTACCAGAAAGATACTTTTTTGAACATCTTTGTTAGGGTCGAATCAAGAAACTGTTTCTTAAATTTGTTCTATGACAGGTATTTCAGTATTGATCGAGACAAAAGTTTTGTTAAATATATTCATTCTTATAAAAAAATATTTTCATTGCTTTTAAATTAAATTTAATCAACTGGTTAATTACACTAAATGTATAATAATACAGAGATCAGATGAGAAATAGTTTCCAGAAATTGACTAAAAAAGGGAATACGTTGATAGTTTGATTTGACAGTGGAGGGAAGAGCGAGTGGTGAAATTTGGAGATGCGACTATTGCTTGAGTACAGTACAGGTTAAAATGGTTGTAGAGTGTGCAGAGATGAAGAGACTTGCACAGGATAGACTAGCGTGGAGAGCAGCATCACACCTGTGTTCGGGTTGAAGACCATAACAAGAACAACTACTAATATTACTACTACTACTACTACTACTACTACTTTTTAGAGGCTACGCAAAAACTAATCTTCGTATAGTAAAGAACGACCGCCTTCTGTCGCAGATGTGATTTTATTTCAATGCAGGATGCATTTCGAGCCCTGGGGGCTCATTTTCAGGTGCTTTGATAGCTACATCGTTTTTTTTTCCAGATTTAGTCGTAGGAAGATTCCAATGGTATGTTACAAAGTAGTGTATTGTGAATACAAGTTTACAAAACTAAGACAAATCGACAAATAAATTACTGTTTCCAGTAGTAGATACATGATTTTGAACCGCAGTACGTGTAAAACATGTTTATGCACATAAATGTGTTCATAGAATGAGAATGTACATCCACATGTTTACTCACACTGTGCTTCATAAACATGTATCCACTACTGAAACTGGTAAGTTATTTTTCGATTTGGCTTAGTTTTGTAAATTTATGTTCACAATATGTCACTTTGTAGTACGCCATTGTAATCTTAAAAGGACCATATTTAACCTAAATCTGAAAAAATCGGTGCGGACTGTCAAAGCATCTGATGATAGAGCCCGCAGGGATTTAATGTTTCGTGCATTGAAATAAAATCACGATTGTGACTGACGGCGATTGTTCTTTATTTTACGAAAGTTGGTAGGGTTCCTGCACTTAGGATCCACTTAGCAACTAATAAATACACGAAGCCCTCCCTTGCCACATTTACCTATATTGTAATTTTAATTAACGTGGAAGCCATAAAAACACCAAACATAGAGGCAAAATGTACGCATCTAAATGCTACTTAAAAAAGGAATAAAATCATTTAAATTGTTTTCCACAAGAGGAGAATACAACGTCCCAATTCGGACCTCGCTAACACATTTTACTGACATTAAATATAATAAGATAGTCATACATGTGACGAGAATAAATGAATACTATCAATCTTTACAGATGAGAATACGACTATATCCACGAAGGCTCACGCCCTGGCAAGGGAGATACTTAACTTCAACATATAAGGTGATTGCAGTAATCCCTAATTCCACTCGACAAACGTAGTAACGACATAAGCGAGACAAATGTACTGAAGGAGGATAGCCGGATGTGCCGTAGTAAAAAGGGTCACTATCAACCCCGCCAGGACGCGAACCCCGCGAACACGTTAGTTTCAGCTACCTGCAACAGTCATTTGTACCTTCTTAAAAACAATTAACATGAAAAGGCACAACACGTAACACACAAATAAAATATAAACGACTACTTCACAGAACTAGCTCCTCTTTAGACAAAGCAAACAGCAGAATATTAACACGTAAAATACTTCTAACCTATAACAAACTAAGGTACCACGTAATAGAATACCGTCTTGAGCTCATAGAATACTCAGTTTGACTTGCCTGTTTATAGGTCTTACAACTCAACAGTGTCAGCTTAAGCAAGCCCACGAATACAAAACTTGAAATACGACAGGAATAATGATTGAAGCCACTGACAATGCTAGGCTGCCACACAGAGGAGACAATAGTAATTTACAGCGGTACACAACCAACCCTACATCTCCAATATAATATAATCAGAATAAACAATTTTATGTATAATAATTACTCACAGTACTATGCCAACCTCTGAATAATACTTATTATTGCTGGTATCGAAAGGCACTTTTAGTAATACAGAGTTCGAGTGTATTCACTTGTTGGAAGGGTTTCAACTTTATATCCCTTTCCACATAGCTCTGTTTACACACATCTATAACTTCTGCAACTAAAGAAGGGCATATAAATGCACACATAACTGACAAAGATTCAAGCAGAATAAAAGAGTACCTTAGTATGGCGCAAATGGCGTCATTTGCTTTTTACGTGGGATATCTTCACCATTCAGTAATTCCGAAATATATTCAACAACGCGTGAGAGCAAGACGTCGCCGTGGCATCAGCTATTTACTTCACATAATTTCCTGCACAGACACAAGTCAGACGAAGCGTTTTCACATGCAACAGCGGCGAACATCACACATTTCCCCCGTCACGCCATAGACAGATCTCAATTTCAATGGCCAGTAACAAGAACCTATACATGTCCTCGCAGCCGAAAAGCCCCAAAACACAACAGTGCACCACCGCGATACCAAACCCGAGATCACATCAAGTCACTGCCGGGATCTCACGCTGACCCTGCCCATAGCGTACAGGCGTCGTACCACAGGCCTCACGGTAAACGTCAACAAGCCACCTCCGACACTGCGAATATCCACCCCGCTCTCTCTTTTCGCTCCCCGTTAACCACCCGACCACCGGCCATTCCGCGGAAGGCAAAGATGGTGACCCTATAATCGAAGGCAGCGATGCCATTCTAAGTGCGAGAACACTGGCGCCAGTCGCGCCACAGCTCAAAAGTAATGCAGTCACTGAAGAAACACTGACAGCAATGGATAAAATTAAGCTTTAATTACTTAATCTAATAACGACTACATTTATATGGAAAATAGATCAGGAATGCCCAATATATCAGAGAAATGCATCGATATTTTCGACACACGAGCTTTATAGTGTTGTAGTACGAATATCGACACTATTTCTACACATTTCGACCTTTCCGATATATCAACACATCTTTGTCAAATCTACAATTACGTGGATGGCAGAGCGATCCCTACGCACCTCCACTGATGAAGTAGGTAAGGGGAAGATGGCAGCTCCACTTAGACGTGGATAGCTGCGAAGCGTTTATCATCGCCTCCACCGCCAACAACAACAACAGCAGCAGATCATTTGGAGCTGGACTAACATCCAAATCTCAACAGGAACATTGAATAGGAAACTTAAATTTGTTGGAAGGTCTCTAGGAAGTTACAGTGAATCTGTAAAGGAAACAGCGGGCAAGATTTAAATGCAACCAGCGCTAGAGTACTGTGCAAGCGCTGCAAGTCTTTAATGAAATAGGCGAGACAGTAAGTATCGAACGAATTTAGAGACACCCTCGTAGGACTGCCTCAGGTTACACGGAAGTGCAGCAAAGACGACCAGAGAACTAGAAAAGGAATCTTTGACAGAAAGAAGACATTGTGCACGTAAAACCCAATTGACTAAATTTATAACATCGGTATTCGATGTAGACTGCACCAAACGCGGGAATAAGGCGAAAGAAATTAGGATGCATACAGAAGTATCTAGACACCACTTTTACCGCGCCCCACCAGCAAATGGAATAGGACATAAATTCGGTGCCATCCACGAGGCACTGTACAGTGGCTAGCAGAGGATATGTACGTAGATGTAGGAAATCCCAAAGACGATTGAGGGTGCGTCACTGGATACAACGGTGCTTAAGATGTTGAAAGACAGGTTTTAAAATATCCCATCTCTTCCTTTACACAATGTCATTGCCAACATACAGTGTTTGAAGAAGCAAAGTAAGTTTCGAGCATTTAAAAGAAGTTAAAATTTTACTATTAGTTAGTTACATATTCCATGGATCATTTTGCACGATAGATCTTAATAATGTGGAACGAGCCATTTTACGTTCACATCGCAAAATAATTGGACATACTGTTACATTCCGAACATTTCTAGGTTTCTTTACTTTTTGTTTGTTTGTTTTTTTTTTTCAAAAAGAAAACAGATATACAGATGTGAATCATTAATTGCTATCCACCACCTTCTACACGTTGCAGTAACAGAAACTTTTCTACAGAATAGAAGTTGTCAAGGAGAAACATTCTAAGTTTTTGAACTTGTACATTGCTGTCTCCCAGACATTTTATATCACTGGTTAAGTGATCAAAGATTTCTGTTGCAGCATTTTGCACCCCTTTTGGCGCTAAGTCAACCTTAAAGTAGAGTAACGAATATCATTTATCCTTCTGGTACTGTAATTACGCACCTCATTGTTCCTTTTGAACTGTAGTGGATTATTTACAACCAACTCCTTGAGGGAATAGGTATACTGTGAAGCAGTAGTCAAAATACCCAGTTCCTTTAACGGATGTCTACAAAATGATCGTGAGTGAGCACCGCATATTGTTCTTACAGCACGTTTTTGCACTAAGATTATCAGCTTACTGATTTGTCTCTCCCCAAGGTTTGCAATGATTCTAAGCGCAAGTATGGCTAAACTAAACTGTTTTAAGAGTTCCAAAAAGTGTTTTTCCAATTTAAATTCTCATCAATATGGACCCCTAAGACTTTTGAAGTTTCCACCAATTTATTATTTCCTCACAATATGTGCAGAACCGAATGCGATGTGTGTTTTTAAAACTGAGGGTGAGAACATTCTCAGAAAACCAGTCAATGACCATTTCTCCTGTTTCTGCACATATGTGGAATTGATTGCAATACTAGTGTCATCTGCAAAAACAACTAATTTTACTTGTTGTTTACTAGATATAAGATCGTTTACATATACGAGGAACAGTAATGGACCTAGGGTTGAACCCTGGGGAACTCTATACCTTGATTTCTCACCAGTCAGAATTATGTCCCTAGACTATATTGCTTCAATTACTAAGTACAACTTTCTCCATTTTTTGGTTAGACATGACATTATCCATTGGTTGCATATACCACCAGTTTTATAAAACGTCATTTTATCTAGGAGAATACTGTGATTCACACAGTCAAATGCCTTAGAGAAATCGCAGAAGATACCAACCGGCGCTATTTTATTATTTAATGTTCCAAAAGCTGAGCAGTGAATGTGTAAATGGCATTGTCAGTAGAGCAACCCTTCTGAAACCCAAACTGTGATTTGCTAAGGATACTATTGTTGCTCAGTTGCGATGCTATTGTAGAATACATCAGTGAAACAAGTTAGTAGTTATTTGCATCTCTCTTATCCTCTTTCTTAAAGAGGGCTTTAACAACGGCATACTCCAGTCTCCCTGGAAAATACCTTGAGTTGGTGATGTATCACACATTTGAGGTAAGACAGTTTATTACATAGGAACAAATTTTTAGTATTCTGTTGGAAACTCCATCAAAACCAGATGAGCTTTTATTTTTGGGAATGTATAATTTTCTTAATTTCAGGAGGAGGAGTTGGTGATATGTGTATGTTATTGAATTTTTTAAAGTTAAATTTTCAACGCATTGCTATGTTTTTGCTCTTGAATGGCTTGTCCCTACACTTTCTACTACAGTTAAGAAATGATGATTAAGTGCATTTGCTACCTGTGACTCATCAGTTATAGCCCTTTCATTCAGTTCAACAGTGATTTGTTCTGTGGCTGATTGTCCTGTCTCTTGTTTTACTACATTCCATATAGCCTTAAGTCTGTTGTCAGACGTACTGATTTCTGACATTATGTACGTGCTATTTGAGTTTTTAATAACCTTTCTTAGTAATTTGAGTAGTTTATGTAATGTGCAACTACTGCAGGATTCCTACTTGTTTTTACCAAAAGATACATTTCCCTTTCCTTTCACAAGATGCTTTAATCCCTCTAATGACCCATGGTTTTTTATGTGGCTGTTTAGTGTCCTTCCTGATAAGCTTATGTGGAAAGCTATTTTGAAATAATGAATGGAATAGGTTATATTTTACATTAGCATTTGGTTCATTATAAATTACATCCCATATCATCTGATGTAAACTATTCTGAAAAACATTTGTCCTGGATTCATTTATTATTCTAACGGATTTCCACTGAGAAGTATCCTCACTGTAAGGCACTATGTTATTTATCCTAACTGTGCATCATGATCAGAGAGAACATTTGCTACTGGGTAAACAGTTATTTTCTTACTTTGAGCTTCCACAAAGAAAACTTTATCAATTTAGGGTTCTACTGTCTTTATCCAATTGATCACTGAGGTCAAATTGTAGGATCCAAATAAGGTTTCCAGATCATTTTCCGTATCAAAATCCTTTATGAAATCTACATAGAAGTCACAAATTTCTTGCCACTGTCTGACAGATTATTCATAGAAAGTTCAATCCTCTCCAGTGAGGATCTATGTACAGTTACAATTAAAAGAACTATTTTTCAGCATTAATTTACAAGCGGACATTTCTAAGTGCTGAGCACTACAAAATCTACTTGTCTCATTGTTTTTAAACTTGTGTTCTGTCTTAATATATGTAACAACTCCTTTTCCTACATTATTTCTGCATGAGAAAGCTGTAATAGTGTAATCTTCTATATGTAACTTATCTAACCCTGTGGTTCTGTGGTGCTCAGACAGGCGCAGGATGTCTATCTTCTCAGAACTCTCTAAATTTTCCAAGCAGACAAGAAGCTCTTCTACCTTATTAATCAGTGGTCTTCTTATTGATGAAATAAGCTAAACTCACTTTTCTATGCATTATTAAGCATTTTATGGGGCTCTTCTGTTATTTTCATTTCTTTCAAAACAGGGTGCCAGAATCCTGATTCTAACCTAAAAACAGATGCCTGTCTGATACCAGTAACCATAGGAACCTCGCTAAGTGTGAAGGTGGCACCCTGTATATTATCTGCAAGAAGCTCAGCCAATCTCTCTCTCGCTCTCCTATTCAGGTGTAGGCCATGCCTAGTATATTCCCATCTCCCAATCGTAGTAACTGTTTCAGTCAGCAGCAGCCTGGTCAACTCAGTGGTCACACAGCTAATAGTAGTGTTTACCAGGGCAGGTAATGGAACTGCAGGGCTTCCAAAAAACTCCTATTGCGTCCAGGTCACCGCTAACGCTGTAATTACTGTTCTTATCCGAGCTGTTCTTTGCTCCACCAACTATAATGACCTGATATACTTTGCCAAAACCTTTGCACAAATTCTTTACGTCCTCTGTGACCTGGACAAGGCTAGCACTTGGCTTAACAATACTTGTGACTTGGTACCGTGTCCCTAATTTGTTCTGTACCATCTGGCCGACACCCTTCCATCACTACTACCTAGCACCAAGGCTTTTTTCTTCTTATTCTTTTTCGGTACCGACTTACAATAAGTTCCTTTGCTAGAAGTCTGCTGCACCCTGCTGTGACCCACAGCTGCATGACGCTCTTCCCATCCTACTTCAGGTAACAAGTCAAATTTATTCGACACTGTAGATGAAGTTGAAGAGCTATTCTCCCTTCGCCCATTGATTGTTTTTTACGCAGTTCCCAAGATCGATTTCCCCATTCAGCCCACCGAGTTCAAATTTCGCCTTATCTAATTCAGCCTGAAGGGCACAGATCTTTGCCTCCTGCTCAGCTATTCTCTTATCTTCTTTGCAAAACCTACAATTCCGTGGAGGAGCGTCGTTGAATTCCACAGTCCTACGCATAACATTCCCTCTTTAACTATCCAATGGCAACGTGCACATTTGTCACGCGCTGCAGCACAGACTACACGCTTAAAAACAGAATTAACTCCCTTAACACACTTCACACTACGCGAATTTTCGTTACTTATGAGCAGCAAACTATAGACCTACAGGTTAGCGCTTCAGGTGTATGATATAACGTTATTTATTTCCGCTTACAACAAGAACTTAGCACTCACTCAACTGCAGTATCCGTTAAATTACCTTAATCACAACAGAATGTAGCTTTTTTATACGCAAATTGCACGTAAACAACCGACTAGTGCTAAGGATTCTAAATCAAATAAATACAGTTTTACGCTACTTTCCGGAAACATGAACTTAACAGTGTGTGGACACGCACAAATTAAATTTTTGGAAAGAAAAAACAGAACAATTAAGCTGGATTCTCTAAGTTAGCTGTGCCAAAACATAAAGAAGTGTACTATTACAGCCCGACCTTACGATCTTTCCGTGTTTTTTGCACTAATACGCAAAGGAAAGTGATACATTTAATATTAAGCTTAAAAAACGTACTGAACGCGTATTTAATGAGTAACTTGTACTAATCTGTTATTACAATCTAAATAACTTATGTGTACGTGAGCAAAAACTCTGATGTCTCGCATGGCGCAGGGCAGCCAACCAAAAGGTTCAATGCGTCTGTAAAAGGAAACCGAAAGCAAGACGTCAGTGTGACTAGATCGGGGTTATTGTAGCAGCGTTTGGAATCCGTACCAAACAAGGATGAGAGCAGGCGCAGAACGAACTCACCGACGCGCTGACAAGGTCATAATACGTGGGAATAGGCTATACGACTGTGTAACAGAGGTACTCGTGGAACTTCAATGGGTTCCTTTGGAAGAAAGGCGACAGTGTTGTCATACAACCCTGTTGAGTTAATTTAGAGAACCGGTATACAACCATTCATCTTAATTAACAACGTCGTTATATTTCACTCTACACTGACGGTTTTGAACAGGAGGACAATCTTCTATGCTCTGTGGTTGGTCACGGAAATAGATGAAGTAGTGACTTGCGTTCGGGAAAGAAAGGCTTTAGATCCCCCTGGGGAAACCCAGATACGGGTCTTCTGTGGCTTCCTAAAATTGCTTCAGGTGTATTCCGGGATAGCTCTTACGAAGAGGACATTGCGGGTTTTCTCTTGTCTCCTTGTCCTATCGAAAACTGCTGGATGTCCGTAATCACAGCGTCTTCAAGGCGACAAACTCGAATCCAGCTACCTTTCCCTCTGTGGTATGTCCCGAATGTATCCTCAGAATCCATTCATCAAAGGTGCTGGAGCAGGGAAGAGGTTTTCAAGGTATGAAACTTCTCATCTACTCCAACTCTTGAGCTACACATCAAACAAAACGGTACGTGTAATCTCATATTTGTTTACATTAAATTTCGCCGCAAACTGTCACACAGTTTCTTCCCAAGCAGCCAGCTGTTCTTGAACCTCCTCCTTCCTGTTTCCCCAGGTCGTCAAGTAGTCCACGAACACCATTGCTTTCATCTAATCTTCTCCAGTTTCTTCTGCTACTTTAGTCATATCTCATCCAAGACCGCAATGAAGGGGAGAGATGAAAATGCACAGCCCTGTTTCGCACCACTCCCACCCTTTCATTTCCCACTTTCACACAGCTCAGACTTCTACAGTACGTCTCCTCCATTGAGCTTGTTGTCTTGTAGAGCAGGATAGAAACATAAAGGCTCAGACGGTATGGGCACTGAAAGAGAATAGAAAACAATAGGATACCCAAGAAGACACACGAAATGGAGATTCGAAGCAAACGACCAAGAGGAAGACTAAGGGATAGATAGCTGAAAAGTATGGTAGAGTGTGTTGGAAAGAGAGGTGAGGACTGGACCCGAGTGAATACGGAAAATGGTGGGAAAACATGACTAGATGGCGAGGCTTGTGTCCCAGACACAACTCTTGATGATGATGCTAACCATTCTTTTGGTTTCCCTGAAGACGAAAACTGAAAGCTAACCTAACCTAGGTTCTTGATAAAACAAACCTGAGAACAATTTGCTATTAAGATTGGTGGCATGTATCATTATTATAATAAAAAGCCTCAAGAATAAATATTCGAATCATCATAATTTGCAAGCATGAATGTAGATTTTCGTCTTCAGCAGCAACGACAGCAAAAGTGAAGAACGGAATAAACTTGTGGCCTGACTTACAGTGAGCTGATATGAGATCTACTTAAGTATATTTACTGATGTTTAATCGAACCTTCATTAGCAGAGACCCACTCCAAAACTCCCGTATATATACTTACCTTTGTAAATGGGTCAAAATACATTTACGCTGTCCAGTCCGACGAATCGTGAGTCGGTTGCAGATAGGCTATCAGATGTTCATTCGTAATTCCCTGTGGTTCGTAAAGAAAATTAGCTGGTATTCTGCTCTGTTGGGCTATAATGTAAACACATCGTAGAAATTCTCTACAAAATCTGAAATTAGATGTACTAGTAGGTCAATGCAATGACGAACGTATATCTCGGGGTACGCTGCACGTCAGTCTATTACGTAATCATATTTTTGTGTTGAGATGCGTTTGCTTCACTACCTCTAAAGCAAACTATCACATTCCCACCTACACCAGGCCAAAGACTTCGCTACAGGTTAGTCTTTCAGCAGATTTTTTTTTATCTATTCACCTTTTTTATCTATTCACCTTACAATCAAACTGCCACATTCGAACCTAACCCAGGCTTCGGGTTACTTTGCAGGTCAACACATCTAGCTTTCTTTCCGCTCTCTTTATCGAAAACAAATGTATTCAATTCATATATTCTACCGATAGAAATCATTAGATATAGCAATTCTCGCTGGCTACCGTATACTATGACCCGATTGGCTACGAACAGCGTCAACAAATTGCCATCAGCACTCCATCCAAGAGCCATGGACACCGTCAATGCTCTTTAACAACATGCCTTTCAACTAAAACCATGTTTTATGTAATTTAAATTTACGCCGAAGACCAATGTTATTTAAGATTTAGAGCCTCGCAATAAAAATCGGGATCATTAACAGACCGCCAGCTCTGTTCACATGGAAATCATGTTGCAGTATATTGTTTGAGCCGTGCTGACGTTAGAATAAAAATGCTAATAACATGAAAAAATAAAAATCTCTACAAAAATGCCGAATTATAAATTGAACAAAATTATATTGATAGTATATGAAATGATTGCGTTTGAGTAGGAAGTACAAATCGAAATTCGGTTTTGTCCAATATTTTGAAAATAAATATAGATGCCTGTTTACATCTGGTTTACTTAATTTGTATTAATTAAAATATTGTCGTTTAGATGAAACTAATTGTTTGAATCAAATGGAAATAAAAAGATGGCAAAGACCACATGAAATCAGGACCTCACCTGATAGCCCAAGGGTTAGTTGTACAGCGCAGCATAGTCTCCTCTTTTCTATGTAAGATTGTCAAGTGGCAATAAAAATGTAAATACCAGTATAAACAACCACTGGCACACATATGGCGTTTTATGTTTACCTATGTGATCTATGACAAACGTGATCCTGGGCCAAAGTAAGGTTTTAAAACTACACCGTAGTATACATACGTGCTCAACGTGATTACCAACACCGTAAGAAGTTTGATATATAAGTATTCAGCTCAGACATATAGTCCATCTACGCAAACCATATGTGCATTAATGATCAAAAAAAATTATGACTATATTATCAATATTATACAACTACCCTCGTCGTTTTTTGTGTGACGCAACTTTTATTTATCAACCCTTTGAAACAGTGAGAAAGTCTAAGCAATTTTTTTCAAAAAAGCAACCTAATCGTATTTATGCGTACAGTATCTATTCAAATATTCAGCTCCATTAACAACCATGACGGCATCTGTGTAATTTATATTCCAAAAAGTTTTAGCAGAGGTTGAAAATACCGCTTCAGTTGTAAATTTCTTTATTTTCACATGACCGGTTTCGGATTGTTATAACCCCATCTTCAGGTGTCGTAGCTGTGCTGTGGTCCCCGAGCGCCACGTGTACCAGGTACAGTGTGCTGCCTATGAGCGCAGAACAGGGAACCGGTCGTGTGAAAATAAAGAAATTTACAACTGAAGCGGTATTTTCAACCTCTGCTAAAATGCTCAGTTGCGGATGTTCTTCCAACAGGATTGCTGCCAAAAAGTTTTATTATAATCCCACTGACTATATATTAGGTTGGCGCATAAGTTCGTAGTGTTTTCCTATAATAAACATAACAGATACACGTAACAGAGACGTTAATTATCAGTAATGTTTTCCTTCACTATTTACAACAGTCTGCCAACGATGGGCTAACTTTTCGATACCGCGACTATAGAAATCATGCAGTTTTTAGGCTAAGAATTCGTCGAGCCATGTTCGGAGCGCATTTTCATCCGGGAAGGAAGTTCCTGGAACGTTGATCGATGGAGAATGAAAAAGGTGAAAATCTGAGGGTGCAAGATCAGGTGAATAAGGTAGGTGCGGACTGACTTCCCAGCATAACGTTTTTTGCCCGTCTAACAGAATGCAGGCGGTCGCCATGGTGTAGCATCACTTCTTGGACTGCGTCTGCAAGACGTCTGTTGTTGACAATAAATGTCAGCCGTAACAGTTACACCTCGGGGAAGCACACCATCGTTATTCCATCAGATGCATGACGTTATCTTTTGTCGATGCGCGCAAGTCTTTATACGGGAAGTTGCTGCTCTGTTTGGGCTCAGCCATTCCTTTACTTTCCTTACATTAGCATAAAGAAACCATTCCTCGACACCAGTAACGATATAGGATAGGAATGGTCGGTGTAGTTCGCGAGCCAATTGATGACGAGCAAGCAGAGACGCACATACGGCTACCCGCTGAATTTTGTGATTTTGGCTTAGAGCATGCGGTACCCATACATCTGATTTTTAATCCTTCTCTACAGCATACAAATGTCGCACGATGGTGGAAAGATCACAGTTCATCACATTTGTCAGTTTTCGAGTACAGTGATATGGGTCATTGTGAGTTAATGCCTATAGACGATTTTCAACAAACCCCGAAGTTCTTCCTGAACGTGGAAAGTCACTAATGTCAAAACGATTCTCCTTAAAACGTGAAAACCATTTTATTACGTGCTGTGGCCAATGGCTTCACCACCATACAGACGCAAATGTTTGTCGCTGCCTTCACTGTTATCACCACACTATTGAACTCAAACAGAAGAATATGTCGGAAATGTTCCGATTTCCCTGTTTGGCACTCCATTTTCTAGCGTCCATATCTTCTCTCGCTATCTCCAAACGACAAAATGACAAAATGTTCAAATGGCCTATTACAAATGGTTCAAATGGCTCTGAGCACGATGGGACTTAACTGATGAGGTCATCAGTCCCCTAGAACTTAGAACTACTTAAACCTAACTAACCTAAGGACATCACACACATCCATGCACGAGGCAGTATTCGAACCTGCGACCGTAGTGTCGCGCGGCTCCAGACTGAAGCACCTAGAACCGCTCGGCCACACCGGCCGGCTGACAAAATGACAATCTGTAAACAAAAACAGCAACAGTGTACTACAAATAAAAAATAACATTCGATAAATTAACCCATAGCAGTTGGAATTCTGAGACGCAATACCAAAATGCTACCAAGTTACGCGACAATCTAATACACACATGTATGTACACACAGAAACACAAGAATACTAATTGTACTACTCCTTTGCCTATATTTCATACAGTAGCAAGAGTTACCTCATATACATCAAAAAGAGGTCCTCAGCAACACCTGAAATCCCACTCAGCAGATCTGTTCACCACCAAGAAACATACAATAACGTGGACTCGAAACTGCTCTCCTTATACCTAAAAACACGAAATCAAAAACCACACAGACTACACAAAAAAGTAAAAAGTACAGTCACAATGAATAAACATAACACACTCCGTGGGAAACGGGACAACACCTTGTCAGTATGTGAGAATAGATTCTGAATTGCTCACTGAAACTGGTCGTACTCGGTAAAAAAACTTTAAAACTCACGGCTGAAGGTGATTTCAGATCCTCACAAACATAATAAAAAACACTATACAGTGCTATATGATTTCTCCTTGAATTAAGCTATCCATGACATCTATACTACTCATCTCTCTCTTTTAAACTGTAAACACCAAACCTTGTTCTTTTCTGCACTTAGAAATGGTCTTGAAATATATTACATACACTGTTTCCTAATATTGTAATTTTCCCACTGCTTGTCTCAACTCAGTGATGTTCCTAAGCCCGAGTGGTTTTCGAGACTTAGGGTACCCCAAGCGGTAGGCGTTGGCATGTAGACTTCAAACTACGATGAAGGATCCGTGATACAGTCCATTCTTAATCTCACCATCGACTTCTCTTAATGATTATTTTGTTCTTACGAGGACTAAACCATGAACTACATGCTGAGTATATTTGTCTATTGTGGTATAGCAGCGATTCCTGTCCCAGTGTCTTCTTTTCCACTTGCTTCCTGATTAATACCTCTTTCTCGCAGCTGGGTCGAAATCTCCCTCCTTGATAGAACCACTACTTCTGATGTCAAGTTAGCTGGTCTCCTGCGTATCAAACTTTCTTTTGGGATGAATCCTGTTCCACAGGCTTTTTTTCTATTCACAACCTCCTGAAATATGTCCACATATTCTATTTTGTGTGTCTCTGGCTGCAATAAAACCTACATGACCTCCACAGTTCACGCATATAACACTCAGTTGGGTTGTCAGCCTGATAGCATAAAGAGGTTCTCATGTGTCTAACAGCTACACAATCAGTAAACCTCTTACAGAGGGTTGAAATGAACTGGGATCCATTATCGGAGAGAGAGGCTTTCGACTTTCCGTCTGAGTGAAATAATCACTCTCCTACTTTGTCAATTTTTGTCTTGCTGGTAGCCCCCTTCGTACCAAACCTGTCACATATTTGAAGAATATATTCACTGCCAAAGATCTCCGTAAGCCCAGCCCTGCTGGGGGAAAGTCGCCAGATATATCAGTTGCTAGTGGTTCTCCTACGCTGTCTGGGAGAAAGCTCTGTATCTCTCCTCTTCTGGCAGCTGTACTATATTTCACTCACTGCCATTTGTATCAAGCACTGGAGCTGTTTTCTGACTCTCCTACCTATGTTATTAAATAAAACATAATCGAACAAGATCTGAGTGTACTTTTGTGGCCCTTAGTGCCTGTGGCTCAAGTGGATGTAATTGATATGAGACTCCACGTGCTCTACAGAGAAATACAACCGCAACACTTCATTTTTATTCATCCTACGAAACAATACCCCCTCATATATCTTGTAATATCGCTGTAACTTCTCACATCCACATGCTCAACACATAATCCTTATCAGTTTCATTGTGGGATCATCACTCTGTATCCATCTGGTATCTTTATATGTGCATTTAATTTCTTTTTTTCTTTAAAGTCTAACCCCTTTTCATGAACATCATTCTAAGCTTGTCCTACTCATCGTTAGCAGGAGACCTACATACACAGTGTGTGGCCAATAATGGTATCGTCTGTGATTGGCCGACAGCTCTGGACGCCATTTTTTTTTTACCTGTCTAAGATAACGAAGAAAGGACACAGCAGAGGGGAAATTTCGGAGAGGACAGAAAATTGCTGGTAGTATTATCGCGAATCAGATATAGCTGGAAACTGAAGACTTCCTGGCAAAGCAAATATCACGATATACAAGCCATACTAACTACCAATTTTGACCTATGGATCAGAATGTTGGATCTCGACAATGAAAGATGTGAGTATAATACAAACGACAGAGATGCGCTTTCTATGAGGGACACTGGATCAGGCGAGAAGGGACAGGATAAGAAATGAAATAATACGAAACGTGCTTCAGAGCCATCCCGTAAGAAAAATTCAGGAGAGAAATAGGCTCAAATGGTTTGGCCACTTTAAAAAAATGGGAAAAGGAACACTACGAAGAAGAGCCTGGAATTGAAAAGATGGGGCGACTAGGTGAAGCGTAATATGAATCGAAGAGGACTACAATGGGAGGAAATGCTGACCGACAGACTGTGGGAGGAAAGAGAAGAAAGAGAAGATTGAAGATGCTCTGTGAAGGACTTGCATAAGAATAAATGTTTCAGGAGGAGGAGAAGAAGAAGAAGAGTGTTTATTTCGCCTAATGTAATTCGAGCCATAATGCTGTAGATTATTTTAAAGTTGCAAATACCACTTATGTGGCATGTTATTTTAATGTGGATATAAGGTATATCTCGCCACAATATTTCTGTCTTTCGAGATTCCATTTTATGTGATTCAACTTCGATAAATACTCGTGCTGTAAGCTGGGGCTACGGTGACATTCTCGAATTAGATTTACAAAGCATTCTTCGCAGACCAAATTTAGACTGAAGCTGATTTACTGACAACAATTGATGTGAGTTGTGTAATTGTGAACAACAATATCGGACCTAACAGGTTCTTCCACTGTTAGCTGCAAGAGTGGAAGTGAAAGGTTTCTTGATGTTAATAAACTGAGTGGCCAAAAAACTCGCGATGGTTGTTTTATTTGAAGATGTACTGCCCATATCGCCCAAACGTTGCAGCCAGATGCAGCGTATGGCGCAATTGTAGATACAATACCTAACAAGTACGTTACAGGCAGGTCTCTAGTGAACGGGGGAAGCCACAACTTTGAATGTGGGGTGATAATCCGTGCAATGCATGTGGGTCATGGCATACCAGATACTACACAATAATTCGGGTTTCCGAGGTGCAGCGTCTTCACTGGTTCTTCAGTATCGCAGACACAGTGTTTCCACTTCAGTAAACTGCCACACAAGACGTCCAAAATTGTTTTATGAGCGGATGTCACGTCGCTTTCACGAAGCCACTCGGGGCGATCGACAGTGTATTGTGAACCATATCGCTGTTGATTTTAATTTGGGACATCACAATCCATTTCTATCAGAAGCGCACGGAGATGAAAGCACCGAATAGGCTTCAGCAGCCACCGACCGAATCGTTCTCCCTTCCTGACACATCAACACAGAGCTGAACAACTGACATGGACCCATGAACGTTGCCACTGGATTATGAAGCTGTGGTGGTGTGTAGGATCGACGACTGGTGTTGTAACTTGACACTGAACGTAAATAAATGTAGCGAGGCCCATAAAAAGGAGAAGACATTCATTAGTATTCGATGACACTAATGGTGATAAATCACTGAAAAAGTAAAAACTGGAAAATTATTTGGAGTAACCGTTCGAAAAGGCGTAAAACTAGTAGGAGGAATATCAGACGCCCTGCTAAGATACACTGGAAGAAATTTAATGAAATGTAATTCATCCTCAAATTTCGTCGTGAGATCTTTTAATAAGCGTGGGAGCATTGTGGAATAGCTAAACAAACTCTAGTGGCACACACAACGAGAGAGACGGTCTGCATAATGAAGACGTTTACTGTTAAAGTTCCGAGGCAGTATGTTCCAAGAAGAGTCGGCTAACGTGTTACTTCCACCCAGATCCATATGGGAAAAGACCATGTGGAGAAAACAAGTGAAATTAGGGATCATTCGGAATTTTGTCGCCAGTTGTTCTTCCAGCACACCAGCTGATAATGGAAAAGGGAAGAGGGTAACCTATTGTGATACCAGAGGCTTCGTCTGCTATTCTTCCTAAGATGGCTTGCAGGGTATAATGGTAGATGTAGACTTAGCAAAACAACTGAAAACCAAAATCTGGTTGTCCATGTCTTTAACACTGTACTGGCTCGCTCAATTCAACAGGCAAATCAGCGTGAAAACCATCACATGCCGTCAGTTGTTGAAATGCGCAGAGAAGTTTGGGTTGTATCCTAGAATATAGGTACTTACTATAGTGGCCATTGACACTGTCACATATCTGCAGTGCATGACATACTGCAGAGAGTTTTGGGTTTTAGCCTAGGACGTTGGTCCATACTTTGTTGGGCCATGAACACTGTCACATGTCATCAGTACGTGAGATACTGCGGAGAAGTTGGGGTTTTAACTTGAGATGTTGCTACATATTCTGGTACCCCCATGCGGGCCCCGGGGCTTAGAACAGGCCCGAGATATTCCTGCCTGTCGTAAGAGGCGACTAAAAGGTGCCGGCCGGAGTGGCCGTGCGGTTCTATGCGCTACAGTCTGGAGCCGAGCGACCGCTATGGTCGCAGGTTCGAATCCTGCCTTGGGCATGGATGTGTGTGATGTACTTAGGTTAGTTAGATTTGGGTAGTTCTAAGTTCTAGGGGACTGATGACCTGAGAAGTTGAGTCCCATAGTGCTCAGAGCCATTCGAACCATTCGACTAAAAGGTGTCTCACACCTTTTGGCCTTTATGTGATGGTCCTCTGTATTGTCTGACCTCCATTTTCCTGAAGAGCGAGCCAACTGGGGAAGGGTGCCTTACACGGTGCATCGTGTCCATCGTGCATTGGGATCCTTAGCCCACTTTCTCGTCGTGGCATTGCAGTCCCGCTCACTCTCCATCTTTTGAGTGAGGACACCTTCCTGTATGCGTTTTCCTCCACCCACTATACTGTGTCGTTTTCTGCACCGATGCGGACCATGGAATTTTTTGCACCTCATATCCAGCACGTTAGCCAGTCTGTTGTGGTGGGGCTGCTATGTACCCTGTTGGTTGTAGAGCTCTGACTACAAAGGGATCGCTCTGCTGATGCCTGTGCCGTTAACTCCCCACATATGCCAAGGAGAAGATGTCCGTGGCCCTGGGGCATCGGCACTCCTGGCAATGGCCATCCTGCCAGGTGGACTTTGCTGTGGCTGGGTGGCACCTGTGGGGAGGACCCCTGGTCAGAGTGGGTGGCATCAGGGTAGACGACGTTCGATGAAGCGTACCACATAATCATTTGCTGGAGATAAAAAGCGAGCAGTCTCTAAGTGTTCCAAGTCTCAGTTCAATGCAAGGAAGTATGATCCTAAATTGTTCCCCTCCCTGGCCACACCATGGGAGGAACGCCAGGCTTATTTGCCCCAGTACCTATGAGAGCTGATGGGGACTCCTTTGTCTCGACGAACCTCATTTTTCTGTAGGGCATTTAGAGGACAGGTTTATGGAGGTGGAGAGCTTGTCCAAAATGCGGTCATGGTCAATCTTGATAAAAACGGCATCCTCTGCCCAGTCACGGGCATTACTCAGCTTTTGACAAGCTGGGGGATGTTTCCGTTACCATCACGCCTCATAAGAGCTTAAATATGGTCCAGGGTATTATATTCCACAAGGACATTCTACTGCAGTCTGACGACGAGCTGCGTGCCGACTTAGAGTGACGAGGAGCTCATTTCGTCTGGCACGTTCATCAGGATCCAAGGGATAATCAGGTTGCCACTGGTGCCTTCATCTTGGTCTTCAGGGCAGACACATTACCCAAGAAGATCAAGGTGATGGTCTACTGCTGTGATGTCAAGTCATATATCCCTCCACCAATGCGGTGCTTTAAGTGCTGCAAGTTCTGCCATATGTCTTCCTGCTGTACTTCCAGCATCACATGTTGAGATTGTGGATGTCCATCCCATCCCAATACTCCATGTGACCCACTTCCCATCTGTGTGACCTGTGGAGAGCATCATTCCCCTTACTCACCAGACTGCAGGATTTTACAGCGAGAAAGGAAAATCATGGAATACAAGATCCCAGACTGACTGACCTACACTGAGGCCAAGAGGAAATTTGCACGCCTATATCCTGTGGCTATGACCTACTCTTATGCCGCCACTATGAAAACAGTTGCTCCATGAGTTCCACTTGGCTCTCAGAGCCAGAAGACTACACCTGCCCCCTTGATGGTAGGGGGCACTTCCCTCCCAGTTGCTCCCACACCACCTACCTTGGGAGCACTGAACCTTCAGGGACGCCAGTACCCAATTCTCAGCTGGAGAAGCGTAAGTCTTCTTCAGCTCCTCTCACTAGGAAGGAGTCCCTTGTTTCACTCCCTTCCCAGGTTTCTGCTAGTGGGAAAGATGACACCCACCAGTGGCTGAAGTGCCCAACAGCAGCTGATCGTAGGGCTTCACGATCATCCTCAGTCCTGTAGACTGAATCAGTGAAGCCCTCCCAGCCAGAGAAACCCAAAGATCAGTGAGAGAAATCCAGAAAGAAGACCCTCAAGACAAAGGGAATCGCGGTGGCACCCACACCACTGCTGCCTACAAGCTCTGCATCTGACGATGAGGTGAAGATCCTGGCGTCTGCTGAGGACCTAGATCTCGCCAGACCTTCAGACACAATGGATATAGCCTGCTCAGGAAATAAGTCAGTGGCAGAAGGTGACTGTGAGGTGTAGACTACCTCATTCAGTATTTCATGCCTTCTCAGTTTCATGATGACGTCATCCTCCAGTGGAATTGCGGCGGTTTTTTCCACCACCTGACTGAGCTATGGCAACTGTTAAGCTTTACACCTGCTTTCTGCATTGCCCTCCAGGAAACCTGGTTCCCGGCAATGCGGACTCCTGCCCTTCGTGGCTACAGGGGATATTACAAGACACGTAGCGATTATAATAGTGTCAGGTGGAGTTTGTGTTTATGTCCTGAACTTGGTATGTAGTGAACCTGTGCCCCTTAAAACTCCTCTGGAAGTTGTGGCTGCCAGGATAAGGACTATGCAGGAAATAACTGTCTGCAACATATATCTCCCTCCAGATGGAGAGGTAGCCCTGAACGTATTGGCTGCACTGACTGATCAACTCTCTAAACCTTTCCTACCCTTGTGGGGTAACACCACGCTTACTGGCCATGACAGAGATGTTGAACATTTACTGTCCCAACTCGACCTCTGCCTCCTGAATACTGGAGCCGCCACACATTTCAGTGGGGCTCATGGAAGCTACTCGGCCACTGATTTTTCAATTTTCAGCCCTGGACTCCTCCCACCTATCCACTGAAGAGCAATCCATCGATGTTGTGATTGAGAAGGTCACTACAACAATAATTTCTGCGGCGGGAAACGCGAACTCTCGTTCTCAAGAGTGCCCCCTGCGAAATACAGTCCCTTGGCGGTCGCCGGAAGTCGCTGAGGCAATTAAAGAGCGTCGGCGAGCTCTACAGCGACGTAAGCAGCACCCTTGCCTAGAGCACCTAATAGCCTTTAAGTGGTTACATGTCCTTGTTCGCCTGCTTATAAACCGACCGAAACAGGACTGTTGGGAGAGGTATGTGTCTACCATTGGGTGCCATACGTCACGTTCCCAAGTCTGGACGAAGATCAGAGGTCTTTTTGGATACCAGACCCCAACAGGTGTCCCTGACGTTAACATCAATGGCGTGCGCTCTACTGACGCAAACGCGATTGCCGAGCACTTTGCTGAGCACTATGCTCGAGTGTCTGCGTCGGAGAACTACCCCCAAGTCTTTCGCTGGATGGAGAGGAAAGTCCTCTCGTTCACTACAGGCTAAGTGAACCCTATAACGCCCCATTTACAGAGTGGGAGCTCCTCGCGCCCTTGCACATTGCCCTGACGCAGCTCCTGGGCCAGATCAATTCTACAGTCAGATGGTTAAACATCTCTCGTCAACTTCCAGCGATATCTCCTCGTCGTCTTCAACCGGATCTAGTGCGATGGCGTCTTTCCATCGCATGGCGGGAGAGCACCATCATTCTGGTGCTAATACCTGGTAAAAATCCGCTTGATGTGGATGTCTATCGGCCCATCAGTCTCACCAACGTTCTCTGTAAGCTGCTGGAACGTATGGTATGTCGGTGGTTGGGTCGGGTCCTGGAGTCACGTGACCTACTGGCTCCATGTCAGGGCTGCTTCCTCCAGGGTCGATCTACCACTGATAATCTTGTGTCCCTCGAGTCTGCCGTCCGAACAGCATTTTCCAGACTCCAGCATCTGGTTGCCATCCTTTTTGACTTATGTAAAGCATATGACACGACCTGGCGACATCATATACTTGCCACATTGTATGAGCGGGGTCTCCGGAGCCCGCTCCCGATTTTTATCCAAAACTTCCTGTCGGTCCATACTTTCCGTGTCCAAGTTTGTGCCTCCCATAGTTCCCCCGTATTCAGGAGAATGGCGTTCCGCAGGGCTCCATATTGGGTGTATGTTTATTTTTAGTGGCAATCAACGGCCCAGCCGCAGCTGTAGGGCCGTCGGTCTCACCTTCTCTGCATGCAGATGACTTCTGCATTTCGTATTGCTCCTCCAGTAATGGTAATGCTGAGCGGCGCCTGCAGGAAGACATTCACAAGGCGCAGTCATGGGCTCTAGCCCACGGCTTCCAGTTTTCAGCCGCGAAGTCTTGTCATGCACGTCTGTCGGCGTCGTACCGTTCATCCTGAACCTGAACTTTACCTTCATGAGGATCCACTCACTACAGTGGAGATGTATCGATTCTTAGAACTGGTTTTCGACACCCGACTGACTTGGCTACCTCACCTTCGTCAGCTTAAGCGGGAGTGCTGGCAGCACCTCGGTGTTCTTCGCTGCCTGAGCAACACTAACTGGGGTGCAGATAGCTCTACGCTGCTGCAGCTCTACAGAGCCCTTGTTCAATCCCGCCTTAACTATGAGAGTCTGGTTTACAGTTCGGCGGCTCCCTCAGCACTGCGTTTACTCGACCCAGTGCACCAATGTGGCGTCCGCCTAGCGACAGGAGCTTTTAGTACGAGTCCGTGACCAGTGTCCTGGTGAAGGCCGGTCCCTCCATTGCGGATCCGACGTGCACAACTGCTCACCAGTTATGTTGCATACATTTGTAGTTCTCCTAAGCATCCGAATTACCGTCTCCTTTTCCCGCCCGCCGCAGTTCATCTCCCGAATCGGCGGCCCAGGTCAGGGCTCACGATTGCAGTTCACGTGCGATACCTTCTCTCGGAACTGGAGTCCTTCCCTTTACCACCTTTACTTGAGGTCCATTCACGTACACCTCGGTCAAAGCTTCGTCCGGACCTTTTGCATGGCCCTGAGGACTCAGTTAACGCCGCCGCTCTCTGCTGTCACTTCCTCTCTATTCCTGACGCGTTCCAGGGCTGTGAAGTTGTTTACACCGACGGCTCGATGGCTGATGGTAATGTTGGCTTCGCCTATGCCCACATAGGCCATATTGAACAGCATTCCATGCCCACTGAGCGCAGTGTATTCACTGCATTGCTTGTGGCCATATTTCGTGCACTTCAGTACATCCGTTCCTGTTCTGGTGAGTCATTTATTCACTGTTCTCACTCCCTGAGCAGCTTACAAGCTATCGACCAGTGCTATCATCGCCATCCTTTGGTAGCGACCATCCAGGAGCCCATCTTTGTCCTGGAACGGTCCAGTCGTTCAGTGGTTTTTGTGTGGACCCCAGGACACTTTAGGATGCTAGGCAACGAACTTGCTGACATCCTAGCCAAACAGGCTACGCGGAAACCGCTCCTGGAGATGGGCATCTCTGTCTTACGCCGCAAGGTTTTTCGGCTTTGGGAGACAGATTGGCATAACAGTATGCACAACAAACTGCGTGTCATTAAGGAGACTCCGAATGTGTGGAAGTCTTCCCTGAGGGCTTGTCGTAGGGAATCAGTTGTGCTTTGTCGACTCCGCATTGGCCATAAGTGGCTCAGATATGGTTATCTCCTCCGTCGCGAGGACCCACCTCAGTGTCGCTGTGGCTCCCAAATGACAGTCGTCCACCTCTTTCTGGACCGCCCACTTTTAGCCGCTCTGCGGCGGACTTTTAACTTTCCCAGCACCCTACCATTTGTGTTGGGTGACAATGCCTCAACAGCAGTTTTAGTTTTACGTTTTATTCGTGAGGGTTGGTTTTATAATTTGATCTGAGTTTTAGTGCATGTGCTTTTTCCCTCTGTGTCCTCCACCCAAGGGCTTTTAGGGTGGAGGTTTTAATGTGTTGCAGAGTGGCTGACTTCTCCTGTTTTATTCTCATGGTCAGCCAGCCATGGTAATCTGCTTTCTTGTGTTTAATCTTTTCTCCCTGTTTGAGTCTCTATGTGGTTTTCTTGTCCTGTTTTCTTGTCCTGTTTTATCCATTGTAGTGTTTGTTGTCCTTCTGTCGTTCATCCGGTTCTTCTTTTCTCCTGTTATTGTGCCGTACGTCTTTTCTGTTTTCTTCTTTGTCTTGGGTAATTGTTCTAATGGGAACAAGGGACTGATGACCTCACAGTTTGGTCCCTTTCCCCCCCCCCCCTTTTAAACCAACCAACATATTCTGGTTGTCACGAAATGTACGTAACTACTCCTCCTGTCTTTACCACAATTGTGACTAAAAATGTTTCTACTACTTGATCAAAACCGCTTCCTTCGCGTTGACTGTCAGTCCATCAACACTCCGTCTTTGGTAGATGAAGGTTGGTGAGCCACGACACGAATCTGTGTGTCCAATATTCCCGATCTTCTGCATCTCGGATTAGGCCCGATGTTTGGTTTGTCTTCTCCTTTATCTGACAGATTCGTCCTCTCGTTGGTCTTCCTTGCAATCTTTTCCCTTGAACTTTGCCCTGCGTTATCATGTTCTTTAAGTTATCCTCCTGTCGTCGAACTGGATGATGAAGGAACTGGTGTATTAGCTAGAAACCATTACTGCACACCTCTTTTCCACTCTGAGTTCTTGAAATATTGATTTGCTTGATCGTTTGTGAATCTATGAAATTCTCAGTAACCTCTTTTATGTTCACATCTCAAAAGTATCGATTCTTTCGCGATTGCCAGTTTCAACCCCTTAAAGAAACACTGAAAACACTGAGATTTCAGGAGTCTCAGTTACTATCTCAGTTTAATAAATCTGGTTAGGGCTCGGTGTTTTCAAATCACTGTCCGTTTCGATGCAACATTCTTACTCAAAACGGTGCTTTCTTTCCTGTGTACAGTCACTGTCTTTCTGAACCACTGAGCCAAGGTAGACAAAGTGATCAACTTCTTCATACTCTGGTAGTAGTTCAGTAGCTTGTAGTGACTCACCTCTGTCAATTATCATACTCTAGGTATTTTTCTTATTCACTGACAGCTGAAATTGTTGCCTTTTCTCTTAAATCTGCCCAGTAATCCCTTCACTTCCACTGGTGTTTCTGGGCTCATCATGGTGTCATCAGCTTTTTTTTTTTTTTGGTCATCAGACTACTGACTGGTTTGATGCGGCCCGCCACGAATTCCTTTCCTGTGCTAACCTCTTCATCTCAGAGTAGCACTTGCAACCTACGTCCTCAGTTATTTGCTTGACGTATTTCAATCTCTGTCTTCCTCTACAGATTTTGCCCTCTACAGCTCCCTCTAGTACCATGGAAGTCATTCCCTCATCTCTTAGCAGATGTCCTATCATCCTGTCCCTTCTCCTTATCAGTGTTTTCCACATATTCCTTTCCTCTCCGATTCTGCGTAGAACCTCCTCATTCCTTACCTTATCAGTCCACCTAATTTTCGTCTATAGCACCACATCTCAAATGCTTCGATTCTCTTCTGTTCCGGTTTTCCCACAGTCCATGTTTCACTACCATACAATGCTGTACTCCAGACGTACATCCTCAGAAATTTCTTCCTCAAATTAAGGCCGGTATTTGATATTAGTAGACTTCTCTTGGCCAGAAATGCCTTTTTTGGCATAGCGAGTCTGCTTTTGATGTCCTCCTTGCTTCGTCCGTCATTGGTTATTTTACTGCCTAGGTAGCAGAATTCCTTAACTTCATTGACTTCGTGACCATCAATTCTGATAAGTTTCTCGCTGTTCTCATTTCTACTACTTCTCATTACCTTCGTCTTTCTCTGATTTACTCTCAAACCATACTGTGTACTCATTAGACTGTTCATTCCGTTCAGCAGATCATTTAATTCTTCTTCACTTTCACTCAGAATAGCAATGTCATCAGCGAATCGTATCATTGATATCCTTTAACCTTGTATTTTAATTCCAGGCGCTGCAGTCTGGAACCGCAAGACCGCTACGGTCGCAGGTTCGAATCCTGCCTCGGGCATGGATGTTTGTGATGTCCTTAGGTTAGTTAGGTTTAACTAGTTCTAAGTTCTAGGGGACTAATGACCTCAGCAGTTGAGTCCCATAGTGCTCAGAGCCATTTAATTCCACTCCTGAACCTTTCTTTTATTTCCATCATTGCTTCCTCGATGTACAGATTGAAGAGTAGGGGCGAAAGGCTACAGCCTTGTCTTACACCCTTCTTAATACGAGCACTTCGTTCTTGATCGTCCACTCTTATTATTCCCTCTTGGTTGTTGTACATATTGTATATGACCCGTCTCTCCCTATAGCTTACCCCCACTTTTTTCAGAATCTCGAACAGCTTGCACCACTTTATATTGTCGAACGCTTTTTCCAGGTCGACAAATCCTATGAAAGTGTCTTGATTTTTCTTTAGCCTTGCTTCCATTATTAGCCGTAACGTCAGAATTGCCTCTCTTGTCCCTTTACTTTTCCTAAAGTCAAACTGATCGTAGCGCATTCTCAATTTTCTTTTCCATTCTTCGGTATATTATTCTTGTAAGCAGCTTCGATGCATGAGCTGTTAAGCTGATTGTGCGATAATTCTCGCACTTGTCAGCTCTTGCCGTCTTCGGAATTTTGTGGATGATGCTTTTCCGAAAGTCAGATGGTATGTCGCCAGACTCATATATTCTACACACAAACGTGAATAGTCGTTTTGTTGCCACTTCCCCCAATGATTTTAGAAATTCTGATGGAATGTTATCTATTCCTTCTGCCTTATTTGACCGTAAGTCCTCCAAAGCTCTTTTAAATTTCGATTCTAATACTGGATCCCCTATCTCTTCTAAATCGACTCCTGTTTCTTCTTCTATCACATCAGACAAATCTTCACCCTCATAGAGGCTTTCAATGTATTCTTTCCACCTATCTGCTCTCTCCTCTACATTTAACACTGGAATTCCCGTTGCACTCTTAATGTTACCACTGTTGCTTTTAATGTCACCAGAGGTTGTTTTGACTTTCCTGTATGCTGAGTCTGTCCTTCCGACAATCATATCTTTTTCGATGTCTTCACATTTTTCCTGCAGCCATTTCGTCTTAACTTCCCTGCACTTCCTATTTATTTCATACATCAGCGACTTGTATTTCTGTATTCCTGATTTTCCCGGAACATGTTTGTACTTCCTCCTTTCATCAATCAACTGAAGTATTTCTTCTGTTACCCATGGTTTCTTCGCAGCTACCTTCTTTGTGCTTATGTTTTCCTTCCCAACTTCTGTGATGGCCCTTTTTAGAGATGTCCATTCCTCTTCAACTGTACTGCCTACTTCGCTATTCCTTATTGCTGTACCCCCCCAGGGGGTCCACAACTCTTTTGTGGATACGTGCGTGGCGAGCACGGGGCCCCGAGCCATTGCTGCCTTCTTTCTCTCCAGGGCTGCATTTCCTTTCCCTTCCCATCCTTTCCCCTCCTTGCTCCTTTCCCCTCGCCCTCTCCTCTCCCTCTCTTGGTGTCCCTGCTTATGTTGGCCCCGCTGTCCTCCTGGTTCTGTTGGTTTTCCAATTCGGCTTTGTTGTATAATCATCTCCTCCTTTTGGCATTCCTTGGTCCCCCTCTGGGGTTTGACCATTACAAAATTTCTCCTCCGTAGTGTGAGCCATTTGGGGAAGAGCACCTTACCTAGTGTCTCTGACCTGCGCCCTCCTAGTACATTCCACCTTTTCTTTCACGTCGTTGTCTGATACTAGGGTGCATAGCCAGCACGGTAGCCAGCCCGTGTGCTGGGGTCGGTATGTACCCTTTTGGTTGAGCCCCCTGAACACACAGGGATCACACTTCTGATACCTGAGCTGTGACCTCCTCATGCATGCCTTGGAGTGGTTGCTCGTCATCCTGGAGCATCGGAACTCCCGGCAATGGCTGCCGTGCCAGATGGCCCTTGCTGTGGCTGGGTGGCGCCCGTGAGGAGAGCCCCTGATCGGAGTGGGTGGTATCAGGGCGGACGCTATGCAAATGAAACGCATACGGATCCAGAACTCTGGCAGTTCTTCTGTGGCCGTCTCTGCGTGGAACTGATTCCTCAAGTGCTGCTTCTCTTGCCCCTTCGGCCTTCCCTTCCATGGCTACCCCTGGGAAGAGGGTCAGGCTCGTCGTCTAGGGGCAAAACCTTTCCCCTGTTATCTAGTTTGCACCAGGACTGATGGCGATACTTTCACCAGTGTCAAACCTTTATTCTTTGTGGAACACATTGAAGACAAGTTTGGTGAAGTGGACTCCCTGAGCAAGATGCGGTCGGGTTCGTTGCTGATAAAAACTACTTCAGCTGCCCAATCTGTGGCCCTTCGTGCCTGTACCCATCTTGGCACAATTTCTGTGTCCATTACCCCCAACCAGACTCTAAATATGGTACAAGGTGTGATTTTTCACATGGACCTCATCCTTCAAACTGATGAGGAACTTCGGGACAATCTCAGACGGCGGGGTGTTCACTTTGTTCGGCGTGTTCAGAAGGGTCCTAAAGACAATCGTATTGATACTGGTACCTTTATCCTGGCCTTTGAAGGGGATACCCTCCCTGAGAAAGTTAAGATTATCGTTGTGATGTGAAGCCGTACATCCCACCTCCTATGAGGTGTTTTAAGCGCTTGCGTTTTGGCCACATGTCTTCCCGCTGTTCCCAGGCCCCTCTCTGTGGTGACTGTGGACGTCCACTCCATGAGGGGAGTCCCTGTGTTCCCCCTCCTGTATGTGTAAATTGTCATGGTAGTCATTCTCCACGTTCACCAGATTGCCCAGTATATAAGAAAGAAAAAAAGATACAGGAGTATAAGTCCCTCGATCGTTTAACCTACACAGAGGCCCGTAAGAAATATGTACGACTTCACCCTGTATCCATGACATCTAGTTACGCCTTGGTTACATCTTCACCCCTTCCTCCCCCTTCCTTACCCCTATACCGGACCCCTCTCCTCCCCCCCACCCCTGCGGCTCCCACACCTCCTGCTATGGGCGCTGCTCCCCCTCCCCAGCCGGCGAAGTGTCCCACTCCTTCGGCGTCTGCCGGTCAAGGGCGCCTCTCCCGGGACGCCCCTTCCCGGCACCTTCCAGGCCAAAGGTCTGCTGCCGCGCGACGACCGCGAGAGCCGCAGTCTGTCGGCCCCCAGGTCGCCCGGTCTCTTTCTGTTCCTGATCTTGCTGCAGCTGGCTCCTTTATGCCACACAGCCCTCCTCGATCTCAGCCTGAAAAGAAGAAACAACATAAGTCCCAGGACAAAGAGCCTCTGGTGTCACCAGAGGTCCCTCCCCCGAATTCACAACCGGATTCTGGCCTGTCATTCATGGATGTCGCCCCCTCTTTGTCGGTGACGGGTGAGGACCCGGCGGTATGACTGGATTTAGCATGTTCAGCCTCCATTTAAACCATCGTTCTGTGGTTCTCCAATGGAATTGTAATGGATACTATCGTCACCTTCCGGAATTGAAATCCCTTCTTTCGTCCTACTCTGCAGCTTGTGTGGTTCTCCAGGAATCTCATTTTACTGATGCTCACTCACCGACTCTCCGTGGGTTCCGTGTTTTCTGTCGAAATCGGGTCGGACCCCTTCGGGCTTCTGGTGGCGTTTGTACGTTGGTCCGTACAGACATTGCTAGCACGTGGATTCCTCTTCAAAGTACATTGGAAGCGGTTGCTGTTAGGGTCCACCTAGACTCTGCAGTCACAGTTTGGAATCTTTATCTCCCTTCTGACAGGACTCTTACACCTGCTGCCTTAACCGCCCTTCTTCAGCAACTTCCTCCTCCCTTCCTCCTCCTTGGGGATTTTAATGCTCATCATCCCTTGTGGGGCAGTGCCTTTCCATCTAGACGAGGTCTTCTCATAGACCAGTTTATTGCAGACCACGACCTGTGCCTTCTTAATGATGGCTCCCCTACTCATTTCAGTGCCGGTCATGGTACCTTTTCTGCCATTGATCTTTCTCTTTCTTCTCCCTCTCTCCTTCCTTCATTACACTGGTCGCCACACGACGACATTTGTGATAGTGACCATTTCCCGTTGATTATCACGCTCCCTTCCCGCTCCCCGATGGACAGGTTACCTCGTTGGTCTTTCCAACGCGCCGATTGGCCTCTATACACTGCACAGGTCGTGTTTTCTCCCTCTTCGTCGGGTTGTATTGATGACGTCCTACGTGACGTGTCTGACGCGATTGTTCGCGCTGCTAGCCTTGCTGTACCGCGCTCATCTGGACCATTTCGTCGTCGGCAAGTCCCGTGGTGGAGTACGGCCATTGCCATTGCCATCCGTGATCGCCGTCGAACTCTGCAACACTTTAAGAGGCACCCATCCGTAGCCAGCCTTACTACCTTTAAACGCCTTCGCGCTAAAGCCCGTTATTTAATCAAACAGAGCAAGCGGATATGTTGGGAACGATTCGTTTCTTCCCTTGGTTCTGCTGTCCCTCTGTCACTGGTATTGGCTACACTTCGCTCTCTCCAAGGTTGCCATCGGCAGTCCACCCTCCCAGGCCTTCACTTCCCAGATGGCATTTGTACGGACCCATTAGTTCTTGCACAACATCTTGCGACCCATTTTGCAGTGGCATCAGCCTCAGCCTCCTATCCAGCTGCTTTCCTATATCAAAAACAGCGGGCTGAAGCTCCCACCTTATATTTCACCACTTGTGAGTCAGAATCTTACAACAGACCTTTTACTGAATGGAAATTTCTTTCTGCTCTATCTTCTCATGATACGGCCCCTGGCCCAGATTCCATTCATAACCAACTGCTTCAACATCTCAGTGCTCCACAACGGCAACATCTTCTTCGGGTGTTTAACCGTATCTGGCTCCAGGGTGACTTCCCTTCTCAGTGGAGGGATAGCATTGTGGTTCCTGTCCTTAAGCCTGGTAAGAACCCCCTATCTGTTGACAGCTATCGGCCAATTAGTTTGACCAATGTTGTTTGTACGTTACTTGAATGGATAGTAGCCCGTCGGCTCAATTGGGTCCTCGAATCTCGGAATCTATTGTCCCCTTACCAGTGTGGCTTTCGAGAGGGACGATCTCCAATCGATCATTTACTTCGCTTGGAATGCGCAGTTCGGCAGGCTTTTTCCCAGCGCTGCCATTTAGTTGCAGTGTTTTTTGACCTTCGCAAGGCCTATGACACGGCCTGGCGCCATCACATCTTACTTACCCTTCATCAGTGGGGTCTTCGGGGCCCACTCCCGATTTTTATCCGCCAGTTCCTGATCCATCGGTCATTCAGAGTTCGAGTTGGTACTGCTTTTAGTTCTCCACGGACCCAGGAGACGGGCATCCCACAGGGTTCCGTCTTGAGTGTCCTTCTTTTCCTCATTGCTATCGACGGACTTGTGGCCTCTGTCGGTCCCTTGGTCGCCCCTGCCCTGTATGTGGATGATTTCTGCATTTGGGTTAGTTCCTCATCGATGGCATCTGCAGAACGGCAGCTCCAGGTGGCTATACGGCGTGCCTCTGCATGGATCCTCTCACACGGGTTTCAATTCTCTCCTTTAAAATCGCGAGTGGCCCACTTCTGTCGCCGTACTACGATCCACCCTGAGCCAGAGATCTATCTCACTGCACAACGATTGCCTGTGGTCCCACAGTTTCGTTTCCTGGGTCTTCTTTTCGACAATAAGCTCACTTGGCTGCCCCATATCCGACTCCTGAAGGTCGGATGTTTCCGTAAACTCAATGTCCTTCGCTTCCTTGCCGACTCCTCTTGGGGTGCGGACCGTTCCCTCCTCCTCCGTCTTTATCATGCTCTAGTTCTGTCTCGCTTGGACCATGGTTGTCAAGTTTATGGTTCAGCTGCTCCTTCCACACTGCACGTGCTGGATCCAGTCCACCATCGTGGTATCCGTTTGGCCACCGGTGCCTTCCCTACTAGCCCTGTTGATAGTCTCCTGGTTGAAGCTGGGATCGCCCCCCCCCCCTTTCTGTTCGGCGGTCCCAGCTTCTGGTGTCTTATGCACTCACTATCCGTTCCTCTCCCACTCATCCTTCCTATTCTATCCTGTTCCCAGACCATGGACGTCGCCCACCCGACTCCCGCCCTCGGGCGGGTTTACCGGTTGGGCTGAGACTTGCGTCTCTTTGCCATGATTTTCAGCTTCCTTCTTTGTCCTGTCTTCCTCGCTCCCTCCCCTCCACCCCTCCTTGGTTAGTTCCTCGGCCTCGAATTCGGATGGATCTCCACCGAGGTCCGAAAGATTCCATCCCCCCAGCGGTGTTCCGTTCCTTTTTCCGCCAAATTTTATGGGAGTTTCGGGATGCTGTTTTTTTTTTACACTCATGGCTCTAAATCTGCTGATCATGTTGGGTATGCCTTCACATCCTCTGTTGGAACAGAAAGTCATCTGCTGCCACCTACATGTGGGGTGTTCACTGCGGAATTGATGGCAGTTTCCCAGGCCCTTAACTTTATTAAACAATCCCAACACAACCACGTTTTGTTATCTATGGACTCGATGAGTGGCCTTCTTGCTATTGACTGGTGTTTTTTGCGCCATCCCTTGGTCTCTGCCATCCATGACCATCTCGCTGATATTCACCGTGCTGCTTGTTCCATTGACTTCCTTTGGGTCCCTGGCCATGTGGGTATCCCGGGTAATGAGCTCGCTGATCGTTTGGCTGGGGGAGCAGTTACTTACCCAACGTTTTCTGTAACCTCTCCTGCAGCGGATTTACGGCTTCACATCAAATCCCACATCGCACAGTAGCGTTCTTCCTTTCGCCTCTCCCGAAAGGACTCGACCACACTGTGTCGTCTCCGCATTGGCCATACCAGGCTGACCCATGGTTTTCTTTTGTGTGATGAGCCACCCCCGCTATGTGGTTGTGGAGCCTTCCAGTCAGTAGCCCACATTTTGGTTGAATGCCCCCTTCTTTTGGCTCTGCGTGCTAAGTACCGACTCCCCCACACTTTACATGTTGGCTGACGATTCCCGGATGGTCTCTCTGGTTCTCGGTTTCCCCCGGGAAAGTGGTTTTTATTCTCAGTTATAAGGTTTTTAATCTCTCTGGTGTTGGGGCAGGGCGGTGAGTGTTTGGGTGTCTCCCACTGTAGGCAGTGTTCGGAGATTCCCGATTCACCTCCCTGACCGAAATCCTCTTTTCTTCCCCTTTTACTCTGTTTTTACCCTTTTTTTAAGGCTTGTTTAGTCTTTCTATTCCCATACGTGCTTTCTACATTATAGCAGTTGTACCTTTTAAGTCACAGGTGGTCTTGCCTATGCTGCTTCAGCATAGTGTTGGGTTCGTTCTCTTGCCGACTTCCCTCATTTCGTTTTTTTTTTGCCAATGACAACGTGACTGCCCTTTTACGGTTTTCCCTTTTTCCGTTTTATTGTTCTGATGACCTTGCTGTTTGGTCCCTTAAACCTCAAACAACCAACCTTACTGCTGTATCTATAGCGTTAGAGAACTTCAAACATATCTCGTCATTCCTTAGTACTTCCGTATCCCACTTCTTTGCGTATTGATTCTTCCTGACTAATGTCTTGAACTTCAGCCTACTCTTCATCACTACTATATTGTGATCTGAGTCTGTATCTGCTCCTGGGTACGCCTTACAATCCAGTATCTGATTTCGGAATCTGTCTGACCATGATGTAATCTAATTGAAATCTTCCCATATCTCCCGGCCTTTTCCAAGTATACCTCCTCCTCTTGTGATTCTTGAACAGGGTATTCGCTATTACTAGCTGAAACTTGTTACAGAACTCAATTAGTCTTTCTCCTCTTTCATTCCTCGTCCCAAGCCCACATTCTCCTGTAACCTTTTCTTCTACTCCTTCCCCTACAACTGCATTCCAGTCGCCCATGACTATTAGATTTTCGTCCCCCTTTACATACTGCATTACCCTTTCAATATCCTCATACATTTTCTCTATCTGGTCATCTTCAGCTTGCGACGTCGGCATGTATACCTGAACTATCGTTGCCGGTGTTGGTCTGCTGCCGATTCTGATTAGAACAACCCGGTCACTGAACTGTTCACAGTAACACACCCTCTGCCCTACCTTCCTATTCATAACGAATCCTACACCTGTTATATCATTTTCTGCTGCTGTTGATATTACCCGATACTCATCTGACCAGAAATCCTTGTCTTCCTTCCACTTCACTGACCCCTACCATATCTAGATTGAGCCTTTGCATTTCCCCTTTCAGGTTTTCTAGTTTCCCTACCACGTTCAAGCTTCTGACATTCCACGCCCCGACTCGTAGAACGTTATCCTTTCGTTGATTATTCAATCTTTTTCTCATGGTAACCTCCCCCTTGGCAGTCGCCTCCCGGAGATCCGAATGGGGGACTATTCCGGAATCTTTTGCCAATGGAGAGATCATCATGACACTTCTTCAATTACAGGCCACATGTCCTGTGGATACACGTTACGTGTCTTTAATGCAGTGGTTTCCATTGCCTTCTGCATCCTCATGTCGTTGATCATTGCTGATTCTTCCGCCTTTAGGGGCAATTTCCCACCCCTAGGACAAGAGTGTGCCCGGAACCTCTATCCGCTCCTCCGCCCTCTTTGACAAGGCCGTTGGCAGAATGAGGCTGACTTCTTATGCCGGAAGTCTTCGGCCGCCAATGTTGATTATTTATCAAAATTTAGGCAGTGGCGGGGATCGAACCCGGGACCGAAGACGTTTTGATTATGAATCAAAGACGCTACCCCTAGACCACGGGGACGCAAATAATTCTTCGTCCTCCAATTTGGACACCACAGTCCAGCCATGAAGACTTTTTCATAACATACTCTCCATGGACGTTAAATAGGACAGATGATAGAATGCATTCCTGTCTAACTCTTTATCCAGATTTCACTCCCGCTACCTTGTCACTGTGGTGAAAATAGTATGTTCATTTGCAACAATACAACTTGCGTATGTGACCGAAACTGATTGGAGAGCATTTCATTAGCAAAGTTTTACGGGTATTTTATTGGCATTAACCGTGTATAGCTCTACAGTATTGTTCCGTCAGCTTATAATTCAGTTTGAGTTGGATACTGGAATGGAAGCCAGATTTACGCCGATATGGACGACCATTTCGAGCGAAAAGCGTCATCAAGCCAACGAATTCAGCGAAGTTGCGATGCAAGCTTGAAACGTGCAGTTGTGCGTTATTTTAAAACCGCAACCTTCACAGAAGCAGAAGAAAGCATGAGCTGGACGAATTTAACGTGCGACGCTGTTTTGCTTCAGAAGAGAAATGGAAGGAGACAGTTTCAACGAGAAAAATCCATCAGGGGACCGAAATGTACCAAATATCCAGAACTTGACGGTAAGGTTCTTCCCTACGTTCAAGATAAGAAGGAAGATGGAGTGTCTACCGTACGATAAATAATCCAGCTGGAGGCCCTGGAAATCGCAAATCTTAAACGTGCGACACGGAGAATCTCATGCGAGTATTGGTTGCTATCTTCGGTTTATGCGGAGAAATGGCCTCGTTCTCCGACAAAGTACTGTACTAGGACAGGGAATGCCAGTATATTTCGAGGATAAACTGGTTAACCTGCAGTGTTACATCATCCAGGTGCGAAAGTGTCACTCAAACCCTGGAAATGCTCGCGAAGCGACAGTACTTTTGGACATGACGAGCACTACGACAGTAGATTTAAAAACGGCAAAGTATTCCATTAATAGTAACAGCGAATTTAAAAAAAATTGAATGAGGTGTTAGTTGTTACAGCCGATAGGTAAGTTACCACCTTATGTCATTATGAAGAGAGAAAGTATGCCCAAAGAAACCCTTACTAAGGGCTGTTGACTGGCTGTCTACTGTTTGGAACCGCAGACCTGAGGCGGTGCTTGCTAAGAGAGTCGTGCTAGATTTTGGATGCTTTTAGGGAATATGTAACTGCTGAAGCAAAAGATCAGCTGGCCGCACAAAAGACAAGCCTTGTTGTAATACCCGAAGGAATGACTTGAAAATTACAGGTGCTAGGTGTGGTCGCTGACAAGTCGTTCAAGGGCAACCTGCAAGACAGCATTCAGATTGGCTCCTGGAAGAAGACCATGCCCTTACACCGTCTCGTAAGATTAAGTAGCCATCAATCATCCTTCAGTGCGATAGGATTCTTACTTGATTGTCCTCTATATCATCAGAGGATACCATTAATGGTTTCAAGAAATGCTGCATTCCAGTTGCGCTAGATTTCCGCCCCAGGTAGCTGAGTGGTTGCCGGCACGGTAGCTCAGCGTGTTCGGTCAGAGGGCTGTACGCCCTCTGTAATAAAAAAACTGAGTAAAGGAGTCAACGATCAATTTGAATGGATGTCTTGTGACGTCCGCCCAGACCAAACGCAACGAACAATACCGAAAAAAAGAAAAAGTGGTCTGCTCGATAGAATCTCAATCCTAAGGGTCCGGGTTCGATTCCCGGCTAGGTCGGAAATTTTCTCCGCTCAGGGACTGGGTGTTGTGTTGTCCTAATCATCATCATTTCATCCCCATCGACGCGCAAGTAGCCGAAGTGGCATCAAATCGAAAGACTTGCACCCGGCGAACGGTCTACCCGACGGGAGGCCCTAGTCACATGTCATTTACATTTTTATTGCGCTAGATGACACTGAAGATGATGTAGTGTGGGGAGACAATAAAGAAAATGTTGGGAGTTGAAGAAAATGTTGCAAGTGAGATTGAGAATGATGAAATGAATACCAGTACTGATAGTGACGGGTGTAGCAGGAAAAAATGTAGTGCCACTATGTTAGGCGTCAATGTGTTAAAATAACTGTTTTACCGTACACACATAGGTCTTACATGCAAGTAAATTCCTGGTAATTTTTCTACTTTCAATAAATGCGCTGCTGGGTAAAATATTTTTTTCTTTTGCGAGGGTCACTCCAAAAGAAATGCACTCTATTTTTTTAAATCCATCTTTTATTCTACATGTTTGAAGGTTTTACAGTGTGTAGATACATCCTTTAGGAACAATATTTCCATTTCTCCACATAATTTCCATCCCTCTCAACTGCCTTACCCTATCTTGGAACCAGCGCCTGTACACCTGCACAGTAAAATTCTGGACCAACCTGTTGGAGCCACTGTTTGGCAGCGTGCAGAGGGGAGTCATCATCTTCAAACCTTGTTCCACGAAGAGAGTCTTTGTTTCCCAAAGAGATGATAGTCACATGGAGCCAGGTCAGGACTGTAAGGCGGGTGTCTCAGTATTGTCAATCCGAGTTTCGTGATCGCTACCATGATTTTTTGAATGACATGTGGCCGTGCATTGTCGTGCAACAGCAAAACATCCTGCTTTTGCCGATGTGGTCGAACACGTCTCAATCGAGCTTGAAGTTTCTTCAGTGCCATCACATATGCATCAGAATTTGTGGTGGTTCCACTTGGCATGATGTCCACAAGCAAGAGTCCTTCAGAATCGAAAAACACTGTAGCCGTAACTTTTCCAGCCGAAGATGTGGTCTTGATTTTTTTTTTTGGTGAATTTGCATGAGGCCACTCCATTGATTGCCTCTTCGTCTCTGGTGGAAAAATGATGGAGCCATGTTTCATCACCTGTCACAATTCTTCCAAAAATTCATCTCCGCCATTCTTGTACTGTTCCAAAAGTTCACTGTATAACGTTTTTCTTGTTTCTTTGCGAGCCACTGTCAACATCCTGGGAACCCACCTGGCAAAAACCTTTTTTAACGCCAACACTTTCAGTATTCTGCAAACACTTCCTCCCCCTATCCCCAAGTAGCGTGACAATACGTTCACTGTGATGCGTCTGTCAGCAGTCACCAATTCGTTAACACTCTGCACATTGTCTGGAGTGTGTGCAGTACGAGTCTGCCGCTGCGAGGATAATCCTCAATATTGCCATGCCCGCTTTCATCACGTAACCTGCTTGCCCACGGACTAACTGTACTGCGATCGACTGCAGCATCTCCATACACCTTTTTCAACCTCTTGTGGATGTTTCCCACTGTCTCGTTTTCACAGCACAGAAATTCTATGACAGCACGTTGCTTCTGACGAACGTCAAGTGTAGCAGCCATCTTGAACACACTGTGACGGCGCCACTCACGGGAACAGGATGAACTAGGTTCGAAAACAAGCGGGAAGGATGTATCTACACACTGTAAAACTTTCACACATGCAGAATGAAAACTGTATTTTTACAAAAATAGTGTGCATTTCTTTTGGAGTGACCCTCGTATTTCTTCCTCGAAATTTAGGGGTGTGGCTTACATCCAGTAGCGGGTTATTCTCGGGCCAAAACGCTATTTGAAATATTCTTATGTACGCTGTTGACTGCCTTGCTATCGGAGTAGAGATTTCTGATAAACGTAGTAAGTTGCAGGAACACCTATTTCTACTAGCACATTCTGAAGTTCTTTCCATCCAACAGTCGAAAGCCTTGCTGTAATCCAAGAACACTGCCACTACTTTGACTACGGTGGCGGGTCAACTCGGAGGACTGACGCGACGACAAAATCCACGGTTCTGGACGCGCGGCTCCCAGCCTGTGACGCCGCCATGCGGGTGGACTGGTGCACACCCCACACGGAATGAATGGAGCCGGCTCCCCTCGCGGCCCGTATATTTAGCCCTGGCCCGCAGCCAGCCGGGCGCGCTACAAGGGCACGTCCCACTGCCGGCGCTCCGCCACAACTGCCTCTATATCTGGCAGCGGCGCGGGCACTGCAGACACGCTCTCACTACCGGTGGTCCCACTTTACCGCTCCGTCGTCGGACAAGTCACACATATACGCATACCGATTTTATTCCCTTGGCGCACGGCGTCCAACACACTGTAGCTACTTGTAACTCGTAGCCCCTAACTTTTCGTCATGTAGTACCTTCTCTGAACATCTACTTCTGCATGGTTATTCTGCAATTCACACTCAAGTGCCTGGCAGAGGGTTCATCGAACCATTTTCATACTACTACTCTACCATTCCACTCTCGAATGGCGCGTGGGAAAAAGGAACACACAAAAAAAATGGCTCTGAGCACTATGGGACTTAACTGCTGTGGTCATCAGTCCCCTAGAGCTTAGAACTACTTAAACCTAACTAACCTAAGGACATCACACACATCCATGCCCGAGGCAGGATTCGAACCTGCGACCGTAGCGGTCGCGCGGTTCCAGACTGTTGCGCTTAGAACGCTCGGCCACCCTGGCCGACAACACACAAATCTTTCCGTTCGAGCTCTGATTTCTCTTATTTTATTATGATGATCATTTCTCCCTCCGTAGTCTTACACTACCACTACTTCCAAAGTAGATTAGAAATCAGATTAATAAATTTGCTCACGGAGCATATGTTCGCTTTGTCGGGCAACAACAAAACTATTGACTGTGGATGGTATCGTCAGAATCGAAATAATGAGGTCACTGTAAATAAGTCATTAATTTGGCACTTATCTTTTAAATGGCTTCCCACGTAGATTCCGTCGAAGTCGTTATGGCTCATCTTGTTGATTCTAGGGAGATTCCACTTTGGCTGCTACAAGGTCGGGATCTGTATTTTAGCAGTATTTGAAGACCTAACAAATGCGTTTTTCAGGAAATTCTTAATGATCAGACAATCCCAGATCGGAACAATGGCATGGTAGAAATAATTTTTGACTTCGTGTTCACGATCATCATTTTTAATAAACTTCTTGTAAATTCACATATACTTCTTAATTGTCACATCATCAAGAAAACAGTTTTGTATCAATCTTCACATATTTAATTTCCACTTTAACTAAACACAAGACCTGACTATTCTTTTTTTACTAAGCGAAATAACAGCATAACTTCTATAAAGTGAAACAACGACTGCTCTCTGTGCGCATTCACGCCAAAACGATTACAAGTAAGTCAAAGATTATGAGAGTCTCACAGAAATGAATACACGCTAGAACCATATCACTGTAATATATCGATACATCGGAGTACCTATACATTAATAAAACCAAATGTGAATATTGTCACAAAAATGTCTGTTACTTCGCAAAAAAGTAGTTAGATATTACTGGTATCCAGAACTGGGGTTGGAGTATCGTAATGGTCACGTAAATAAAGAACCATTACAGTAGGTGGGTGTCAACAAAATACTTAAGCATTTGGAAGAGAAAGTTGGTGATTGTTATTTCGTATATAGATCTCGCCGCAAAGAAATTTAGTAAATAGATCTCGCCGCAAAGAAAACCACCTTTGTTTCAGTGATCCACCCAATATCAGTGACACTCTCGCCCCTATTGCGGGATAACACGAAACGAGCTGCCCTTCTTTGCACTTTTTCGATGTCTTCCGTCAATCCTACCTGGTAAGGATCCCATACCGCGCAGCAATATTCCAGCAGAGGACGGACAAGTGTAATGTAGGTTCTCTCTTTAGTGGGTTTGTCGCATCTTCTAAGTGTTCTGCCAACAAAGCGCAGTCTTTGTTTCGCCTTCCCCACAATATTATCTATGTGGTCTTTCCAATTTAAGTTGCTCGTAATTGTAATTCTTAGGTATTTAGTCGAATTAAACAGCCCTTCGATTTGTGCGATTTATCGTATACCTAAAATTTATCGGTTTCCTAATAGTTCCCATGTGGATGAGCTCGAACTTTTCTTTGTTTAGTGCCAATTGCCACTTTCCGCGCCATACAGAAATTCTCTCTAGATATTTTGTAATTGGAATTGATCGTCTGATGATTTTACTGGACGGTACATTACGGCGTCATCTGCAAACAGTCTAAAGGGGCTGTTCAGATTATTACCCAGACCATTTATGTAAATCAGGAACAGCAGAGGGCCTTTGACACTACCTTGCGGAACGCCAGATATCACTTCTCTTCTACTGGATCATTTACCGTTTGTCACTACGAACTGTGACCTCTCTGAGAGAAAATCACGAATCCAGTCACACAACTGAGACGATGCTCCATATGCACGCAATTTGATTAATAGTCGCTTGTGAGGAATGGTATCAAAAGCCTTCTAGAAATCTAGGAATATGGAATCGATCGGAGATCCCTTGTCGACAGCACTCATTACTTCATGGGAATAAAGAGCTAGCTGTGTTGCATAAGAACGATATTGTCTGAATCCGTGTTAGTTATGTATCAATGTCATTTTCTTCAAGGTGATTCATAATGTTAGAGTACAGTATACGCTCCAAAATCCTACAGCAAATTGAGGTCAGTGATATGGGTCTGTAATTCAATGGTTTACCCCTATTTCCCTTCTTGAATATTGGTGTGACCTGTGCTACTTTCCAGTCGTTAGGAACAGACCTTTCGTCAAATGAGCGGTTGTATATGATTGCTAAGAAAGGCGCTATTGTGTTTGCATACTCAGAGAGGAACCTGATTGCTGTACCATCTGGACCGGAAGACTTGTCTTTCTTAAGTGATTTGAGTTGTTTCGCAACACTTAAGGTATCTACTTTTATGTCACTCATGCTAACAGCTGTTCTAGTTTCGAATTCTGGAATAATTACTTCGTCTTCTTTCGTGAAGGAATTACTGAAAACTGTATTTAGTAACTCCACTTTAATGGCACCATCATCGGTAACATTTCCATCGCTATCGCGCAGTGACGGTATTGACTGTTTTTTGCCACTGGTGTACTTTACACACGACCAGAATCTCTTTGGGTTTTCTACCACGTTTTGACGTCACACAGCACGAGTTGCCTGCTCAATTAACAGCTGACAGATGCCTTAAAACTTAGTAGTCGTATTGCGATTGGTAACATACCTCTTAATAATAACAGTAGCGCCGTCCGATGTGGCCGAGCGGTTCGAGGCGCTTCAGTTTGGAACTGCGCTGCTGCTAAGGTCGCAGGTTCGAATCCTGCCTCGGGCATGGATGTGTGTGATGTCCTTAGGATAGTTAGGTTTAAGTAGTTCTAAGTTCTAGGGGACTGATGACCTCAGATGTTGAGTCCCACAGTGCTTAGAGCCATTTGAATAGCAGTAGCTGTAGCAAAAACGAAGGTAGTAGTGTGGTGGTAGTAGAAACAGGGTCCACCAACAAATTGGCGGAAAAAAATCCCAATACCCAAAAGGAATTGTCAGGTAAACAAAAGTTGGTAGACGTGTTTCTGCATCTGAAAGGTGGGCTCTCTTCAACTTTCGCGCCAATCACGAAAAAGTGGCGATAGTAGCGCCACTATGAGGATGCAAATCAGTTTGGCTTTAGATACACCCTGTAACGGCCGTGATCATTAGTTACCTTCGCTCCGGCCGGCCACGTGGCACTGACGAGAGGGAGGACCATCAGGTTCAGCGTTCGGTTTTGCCGCATCGTGCTGCATCTGCAGCATCAATCTGAGCAGCAGCTGGCATCACAGTGACACAACGAACTGCTGTAAATCGGTTACATCGACGACCGCTCCGAGCCAGTGTAGTGGGACGAAATTAAACGTCACCCATCCACCAAGTCAGCCCAGTTTGCAGGTGACTATAAGTTTAATTTAGTTTTTGTTTATGTGTTTTCTTATTATTTGTAATAAATGTGAATTATCTAAAAGTTTTGTATTTTTTTTATGTGTTTCATGTACGGAGAGATCGGCGCAACGAACGGGGACAGCATCTTCGTTGCCGCGACCAGAGAGGAAATTGCTGGCCGCTATACGTCGCGGGTCGACAGCCAAGGAGCAACAGAAGATCCTGGAACCGAGTTGTTGCGTCGTGTTTCTAAAAATTAAAAATGAATTTTTATACTCTTTTTGTACAACAATGACGTCATAATGAGCTTAGTCTTATTGAAATGTTAGTCACTGTCTGTCAACGCTCAAGTTCACATCTGTATGTGTAGGAAGCTAATAAAATAGTGTATGCTATTAAAATTGAAACACGTGTCTTGAAGATTTATTTATGAAGAGTTATGTGAACGGATTAGTAATATATTTTGACAAGATTATTGATTCAGACAGCGTTGGCCGAAACTTTGAGTCTAAAAAAAAAAAAAAGTTTATTTAATGTGTGATTCTGATATCGATTAGATCAAGATAACGTGTGTCGATATAATTTTCTGAGGAGAAACAAACGAAATTTAAATTGGGAAAAGGTTACGAAAACCAATTGGCCCAAGTGATGTAATTCTTTGCACACGACTCAACTGATGTTTTACAGTTTCGTTCAAGAACCATTCTATGAAAATTTAAAAAGAATATAAATAATTTTTTGAAGTGAGTGTAACTGACGTGGGTGACGAAGTCTGCACATGGTCATATATCAAACGAAAAAAATTAATACGTCGTTACACCGCACCGTGGCGACCTTAGAAACAGGACTTGTGTGCAACTAAGGCACACAGGTACGAAACAAAGCATCAAGAGTCCTTCGGAAGTCAACGCGAGTTTCTTGGAGCCTTCACCAGCCAGCGGCGACTTCGCGGGTGTGGGCATCTGACGGAGTGCAGCCAAGCAGTACGGTCACGCAGTTGTTCCACGAGAAGGCGCATCTGTTGGGCAGCAGCTGAACGCTGCAAACCTCGACAACCCTTTTTCTCCCTAAACTAATAGGCCCAGTACGTCAGCTGCGGGGCGTTCCTCCGGCTGGTATTAGAGGTGTTGCTGAGGGCTTCGCCTGTCTACGGCGGTGCCGGGCGTGGTTGCAGCTAGCGACGTTCCCGGTGTTCGACTCAGCGTCCTGCCGGTTGCGGAAGCGGGGTCGCAGCATCTCAGCGGCTGCATCGACGGCTGTTACATCTGCAGCCCATAGCAGCACACTGATCATCGAGAACTACAAAGTACAATATTAGTGTCCGGTGAGTTTGTTTCAAGTTGGAAGTGGAGTGTTGTACATAGGAAGTGTGCTTTTATAGGATTGTTGATTCCAAGTCTGCGTGTGTAAATAGTTAATATTTTACAATAATGTCGGGAAGTGAAATGTCAGACGAAGAGCAATCTATGTCCGATAGGAGCATGAGATCCCTTTTTAGGGCGATCGCTAAATTAAAACAATCTAACGGGGATTTTCTAGCTGAATTAAAACAGTCTAACGAAGAATCTGCTGCTAGATTAAAAGAGGAACTAAAACAGGAATTAAGACAATCTAACGAGGAATCTACTGCTAGATTAAAAGAGGAACTAAAACAGCTATTAAAACAGTCTAACGAAGAATTTACTGCTAGATTAAAACAGTCTAACGAAGAATCTATGGCTAGATTAAAACAATCTAACGAGGAATCTACTGCTAGATTAAAACAGGAACTAAAACAGGAATTAAAACAGTCTAACGAGGAATCTACTGCTAGGCTTAAAGGGGAGCTAACAAAATCAACAGACAGGTTGAAGGAATATCTTAATGAAACCAGTCGAGAATTAAGTGGTAAAATAGAGTCTTCTAAAGTTGAAATGCAGGAAAAATTAGTAGGACTTAGTAATAAGATTGATGATAATTGTAAAAGGTTAGAAGAATATATCCAGGAATCGCGCGAGGAAAAAGCTCGCATGCGACACGATATTACTGACTTAACCGAGAGACTAGATAGTGTCAATATCTTAGTTGTAAATGAAATACAGAAAAATAACGATATGTTACGAGATGAAATTTCTATGCAAACAGAAACTGTTCGCAGAGAATTATTAAAATCTATTAAAGAGGTCTCTACCAAACCTGTAGAGATTTCTTCAATAGATAATGTAGAATTAGAGATATTAACTCATCAAGTAGAAAAGGACCATACCGAAATCGAAAACATGAAATTTTTAATTACTGAAATATGCAATAATCTTGAGACTGCCAAAGATAATAATATTGACGAAGGTACAGAGCGTTCACATCGTGAACACAGTGAAGAATCGATATTAGCTAATCGCGTATCCAATACAGAAATGCGGATACAGGAAATTACTAAACGATTATCGGAATTAGATAATAACGAGGACATTTCAGGTAGCAGAGGTAATAACATAATCAGAGACAACAGTCGCATCGAATTTGCTAGCACGGATGACAACAATATGAATAAGGCAATCACGGCAAGCCAATCCGATGCAACTCCGTCTCTGCAAGCTAAACAAAATCCGACTATTTCTCTCGCAGAATGTCTGGATGACATAACAACAAATTCAAATGTAGCAAGTCGATTTCCTGTATTCAAACCAGGAGGCGAACTGCACCCTATAATCTTTAAAAAAGCTTTTGAAACATCATTATCTTCTAAATGGAGTAATGAAAAACGCATTCAATTTGTAATAGGACATTTAGAAGCAGAAGCTGCGGAATGGGCAGTACTGCATAGAAATGAATTCAGGGATTGGGATGATTTTGTTAAGCAGTTTAAACAAAATTATTGGTCAAGACGAAAACAACAACACTTAACTTTAGAATTGTTAGCCCCTCCTCCATATTCTAAACGGTGGAGAGGTTATAGGAATTATTTTGAATGGCATTTAAACCGTGCTAAATTAATTGAAGAACCAATTATTGAAAGTCATCTAATACGAGTCCTAAGTAGTGGGTTACCGTATTACATAAAGGAAAGAAAAATGTTATTCTACGAATTATACAAAACCTTAATAATGGGGACGAAACAGTTAACACCCGGGGTGTGTGGTTATATTTTAACGACTTGTTGTATTGGAAAGCACAGAGGGAACACCAGAGATGGAAAATCTGCATTCCGGAAACTGTTGTGGACGAGTTAATTACTTATATTCATGAAGGTTACGGGCATTTTGGAATTCATAAATGTATTAAACATCTAATGAAGTATTATTATTTCAAAAATATGTCACGTATTGTGAGAAGTATTATTAGGGCTTGTGAAACCTGTCAAAAGGTTAAAGTTAATAACAAATCCAAGCGTTATAAATTATATGCTGTAATTCCTCGAGGTTTGTGGGATCTACTGTCATTAGATTTTTTCGGCCCTCTGCCTCGGAGTTCAGGAGGATTAACATATGTGTTTGTTGTAATGGAATGTTGGTCCAAACATGTGAAGCTATATACTTTGAAACGAGCGAATACAGCAAGCGTTATACGCTGCCTCACCCGAAATTACTTTGTTAACTGGGGCATTCCTAAACGACTTATGTCTGACAACGGTAGTGCCTTTATTAGTCAAAGATTTCAAGATATGATAAAACAATATGGAATCAAACATATCTTAATTTCGAAATATCACCCTCAAAGTAATTTAGTAGAAAGAGTCATGAAAGAATTAGGTCGATTATGTAGAGCTTATTGTGCACATAAACATACTCGGTGGGCCAAACTAATGCCTGAATTCGAAAAGATATTAAATGAATTGCCTCACCTAACGACGGGATTATCACCTATAGAAATTTTAGGCAAACGAATTATAGGTGAGCCTTTACTAGCTGCTTTACCTTGGCCACCAGTAAATGAGATACAACAAGATATTCCAGACGAAAAAGTTTGCGAACAGATTGTAAAAAATGCCGAACGGAGAATTAAAAGTTATAATCAACAGGCTGTAGAACCCTCATTTCAGGTAGGAGATCTTGTGTTAGTACGATCTCATCCTAAAAGCTCTAAGATCGATAAAGAATGTAGAAAATTCTTCTTTATCTTTGAAGGTCCATATGTTGTACATAAGATTGTACATCCCAAAGCATTACTTCTTATGGAACCTTCATCAGGTGTAATTAAAGGATTATATAGTGTTGATCAAATGAAACCCTTCATTCCTAAATAAGTTAATAATTAGTATATGCCACACACGGAAGAGCATTCATAGTTTATGCATGTGAAGTTTTTCGTGATAGTTACGTATTATTTTAAAGAATGAAACAGGAAGCTTAAACAAGTGTTCTACAATAATCTACTGGTACTTCAAAAAGAGAAAGATAACCAAAAGGGGGATTTATATGGAAGAAATTTTGCTCTTAGGTCAAAAGGAATTTTGCATATTTTAAATTTACTCGGATAGTAGGAACCAAAGGGGATGGTTAATAGTTTTAGGGACCATGGGCGTCCAGAGCTATATGGCTCACGAGAACATAGCAGAGTGCCTTTAATAGAGGTTTGCAATAGTGTTAATATAGAACACACCAAACGGGGCTCTCTCGCTTGTTTCTCCTAAATAAATGGCCATTACCCAACAAGGTGTCCGAAGGTAAAGAAAGCCGTGCCGAGATTCTAAAGAAAGTTTTGCTTGATTTCTTCTTGACCTCAGGCATAAATAAGGCATTAGGGAAAAGAATGACGTAAAGTAAATAGTACTATTAGTTATTGTGAGAAACGTATTGGTAATATACATTCTTGGAAAGAATAACTCTAGTAAATAAATGAAACTATAACTAATCTATCACAATTTGAATGCTCTGTCCTAATGTACAACGTTAAAGAATGTACTAAATTAGTATTTATTAGCAACTATTAACTGAAGAGGAGCAATCTCCCTATATTCGGCTACGAATTACCATAATAGCACAATTAAGAGTAAATGACAAATAGTCACAACGATATCGTATTAAAGGGATTAAATCTAATAGCAAGGACTCTAGGTTACGTAGAATGTGAGGAAAATGTATTAACAGTTAAATATTGTATATTGAACAGTCTTAATTTCGGTTAAAACCTGACAAACTGAGCTTGTGGGTGGGGTATGTAGTGGGACGAAATTAAACGTCACCCATCCACCAAGTCAGCCCAGTTTGCAGGTGACTATAAGTTTAATTTAGTTTTTGTTTATGTGTTTTCTTATTATTTGTAATAAATGTGAATTATCTAAAAGTTTTGTATTTTTTTTATGTGTTTCATGTACGGAGAGATCGGCGCAACGAACGGGGACAGCATCTTCGTTGCCGCGACCAGAGAGGAAATTGCTGGCCGCTATACGTCGCGGGTCGACAGCCAAGGAGCAACAGAAGATCCTGGAACCGAGTTGTTGCGTCGTGTTTCTAAAAATTAAAAATGAATTTTTATACTCTTTTTGTACAACAATGACGTCATAATGAGCTTAGTCTTATTGAAATGTTAGTCACTGTCTGTCAACGCTCAAGTTCACATCTGTATGTGTAGGAAGCTAATAAAATAGTGTATGCTATTAAAATTGAAACACGTGTCTTGAAGATTTATTTATGAAGAGTTATGTGAACGGATTAGTAATATATTTTGACAAGATTATTGATTCAGACAGCGTTGGCCGAAACTTTGAGTCTAAAAAAAAAAAAAAGTTTATTTAATGTGTGATTCTGATATCGATTAGATCAAGATAACGTGTGTCGATATAATTTTCTGAGGAGAAACAAACGAAATTTAAATTGGGAAAAGGTTACGAAAACCAATTGGCCCAAGTGATGTAATTCTTTGCACACGACTCAACTGATGTTTTACAGTTTCGTTCAAGAACCATTCTATGAAAATTTAAAAAGAATATAAATAATTTTTTGAAGTGAGTGTAACTGACGTGGGTGACGAAGTCTGCACATGGTCATATATCAAACGAAAACTATAAAACGTCGTTACACCGCACCAGACGCCCTGTAGATGCTTTCCACTGATGCCAAACGACCGTCATTTGCGACTTCAGTGCTGTAAGCGAGAGTTCACTGGAAGGAGGGATGCAGATCTGTTCTGTTTTATGATGAAAGCTGGTTCTGCCTCGGTGCCAGTGATGGCCGTGTGTTGGTTACGAGTAGTCCAGTTGAGGACACAGTGAACCTACACTTGGAATTATGGTCGAGGGTGTGATTTCGCAAAGTAGCAGAACTCTGGTGGTTATCCCACTTTCCTGACTGAACATTTGTATGTCAGTCTGGTGATTCGACCTGTTGTGCTGCCATTCATGAACAGCATTCCTGCCGGCCGGAGTGGCCGTGCGGTTCTAGGCGCTGCAGTCTGGAACCGAGCGACCGCTACGGTCGCAGGTTCGAATCCTGCCTCGGGCATGGATGTGTGTGATGTCCTTAGGTTAGTTAGGTTTAATTAGTTCTAAGGTCTAGGCGACTGATGACCTCAGATGTTAAGTCCCATAGTGCTCAGAGTCATTTGAACAGCATTCCAAGTGTTGTTTTCCAACAGGACAACTCTCGCCCACATTTGTGTTGTAATCCAACATTGTCTACAGTGTGTCGACCTGCTGCCTTGGCTTGCTCGATCCTCAGATCTGTCTGCAGTTGGGTACACATGGGACATCATCGGACGACAACTCAAGCGCCATCCACAACCAGCGTTAACCGTTCCTGTACTGATCCACCAATTGTAAGTCATGGAAGCCCATCCCACAAACTGATACCCGGCACCTGTACAACACAATGCATGCACGTTTGCATGCTTACAGTCAGTATTCTGGTGGTTACACCGATATACCATCACTTCACATTTGCAATACCTTATCTCGCACTTCCATAAATCAGTGATGTAATAATGTTAATCACTTAAATGTCGTAAGTAGACAGACGTGTTCCCGAAATGTCAATACTCTACATCAAAGATTCTTTGGTGTTGCCATTTATTACCGTCTGTGTATTTGCAATAGCAGTGCTTGTAGTTGCAGTAGTAGGCCTAGTAGTAGTAGTAGTAGTAGTAGCACTAGTAACAGTAAACAACATTGTAATAACAACAGTAGCAGCAGATGACAAACGTAAAGGTAAAATTAGCTGAAACAAACTCGCCATAAAGAAAACCTACGGCTCCTTTTTGTGATGGGAAGCGAACACGCAGCTGAGAGAGGACAAGAATGCCATAGAAAATTCCATCCGGAAAGGTTTCGGAAGCCCTGCGGTACCGACCGGCCGCCGTGACATCCCCAGCTGACAGGTATCACTGCATATGGACGTAGAGGGGCATGTGGCCAGCACACCGTTCTCCCGGCCCCTGTCAGTTTTCTTGAAAGAGGCCGTAATCAAGTAGCTTCTCAATTGTCTTTACAACGACTGAGTGGATCCCGTTTGCCAACAGTGCTCAGCAGACCCGAAGGCCACGCATCCAAGTGGCAGCCAAACCCAACAGCGCTTAACTTCGATGATCTAACGGGAACTGGTGTTGCCACTGCCGAAAGTGCGTTGTCATGCCATAGAAACAGTAGGTGTAAAGTAGAGAACAGTGAGCAATCGAAAATTTAGAGTGAAAGTAACAGAAACGAAAAGAAATAAAAATGTAATACGACAAATATTGTAAATCTGTTTCAAAATTCGGCATACAAAAAATCATTCTAAAAATTACTGTCGTAAACATTTACATAAATGTAAGTTGATCTTTAACGGTCCATTGATGTTATCGAGGCAGTGAACTAGAATGAACGAATCGATAAAAAAATACATAAAATAAACATACAATATCTTAAAACTTGTAACATACGCCATACATAGCAATCAAGCTGCTTGATGTGAGCAAGGCTTTTGATCGCGTAGATTAGGAAATGATCTTTCACCTTGGTCATCAGTCTTCCAGCTGGTTTGATGCCATCCGCCACGAATTCCTCAATTATTATTGGATGTATTCCAACCTCTATCTTCCTCTACAACTGTTGCCTTCTGCAACTCACTCTAGTACCATGTCTTAGCTGATCTCCTATCATCCTGTCCCCTCTTCTTGTCGGAGTTTTTCATACATTCCTTTCTTTGCCGATTCTGTAGAGGACCATCTCATTTCGTAGTCCATCAGTCCACCTAATTTGCGATATCCTTCTGTCCAAGAGATTTCGATTCTTTTCTTTTCTGGCTTGCCCAAAGTCATCATGCAATGCTGTGCTCTAAACTTACATTCTCAGAACTTTCTTCCCAAGATAGAGGCCTATGTTTAATACTAGTAGACTTTCCTTGAATGCCTCATTTCGCTGTGTTTATCAGCTTTCTATATCCTCCCTGCTTCGTCCGTCATTTGTTATTTTGCTTCCAAGGTGGCAGGATTATTTCACTTCATCTGCTTTGTAGTTCCCTAATTTGGTGTTAAGTTTACGTCTAGTCTCATTTCTGCAACTCATTACTTTCGTCTTTCTTCGGTTTATATTTTGAACTCATCAGACTGTTCATTCAGTTCAACAAGCCCTCTAATTATTATTCACTTTTACCAAAGACAGGAATGTCATTAGCGATTGTTATCATTAATACGCTTTCTCCCTGAATTTTAATCGCACTCTTGAATCTTTCTTTTATTTCATTGCGTCTTCGATTTATAGACCGAACAGTGGGGGCGGAAGATCCCACAGCCTGTCTTACACTCTTTTTATTCCGAGCACTTCGTTCTTGATCATCCAATCTTATTGTTTCCTCTTGGTTTTGTATATTATCCATCCTTCTCTATAGCTTACATCTATTTTTTCTGACTTTTGAACGTGTTGCACCATTCTACGTTTTCGAACGCTTTTTCCAGGTCGTCAATCCTATGAACGTGTCCTGATTTTCAACATAGGTATCACACAGCCAACCGATTGAATAACTGTTTTGTACATTCACCTATGTTTCCCATCTCGAACGATGTCCTCAGCAGAACGAATTTTGAGAAACTGTAAAATTACTTTGCGAGAAGCAATGGTCAGAGTTAAGAGCAGATACGCTCAAGTCAAAAAATAAAATAAAACACGTTCCAGTCGTTGGCACGTATGCCTAGCTAGGAACATCATCCTGATTCTTCTTAATTCTTGCTTTCATTATCAGCTGCAACGTCAAACGCCTCTCTGGCATCATAACCTATACGAAAGCGAGAGTGATCTTCATGTAACAGATCCTCAATTCTCTTTTCCATTTTTTTTGTACAAGGTGGTTATAATTAAACTGTCGCTACTTGAGCCAGTGTAGACGGAAAACTATTTAGTGTGTGACCCTTAATTTTATAGGAATGACGTTCAAACTGTACGCTGCAGGATTTGCGTTGGTAGTAGCGTTAGTGTCATGGCTTGTCCTTAGGCAACGTAAGGCTGAAACACAAAACATCAGTGTGCATTACATTTGCGGACAGTCCAGAGGGGGCTGCAGAGATTTACTCGTGAAGTGGTTTTATCAAAACCACAGCAATGGTGTCGCTGCTCTTCGCGAGTATTGACGCATTAAACGAAAATGGAGAGGTCTATTTTCCACACCTGGGTTGAAGAACATGATCTGAAAGTTCGAATTAACTGGTGATTTGGTAATTGCTCCTGGGAGAGACTGACAACCGCTTGCACTACAAATTGTTGAAGAAGTTACTGTTGCCATGGCTGAGAATGCTGCACGCAGTGTGTGATCTTCCGTGGTCCACCGTTGTTTCGGGCAGCAGTGGTGCAACCTGTAGTGCAGTTCCAGGCTGTCGTGGATACACACAGTAGTCACACTGAACAAAGTTTGTAACCTGGATCGTAAACATGGTACGCGATTACCAAGTGTTATCCTCTCATATGCAAATTAAAATGTCTTTCTTTCAATGATTTTTTCGTTATTCCTCTTCCGCATGTCCTTAGAAACATTTCCACGAAGTTTCATTGTTCTACGATCACTCTTTTGTCATGTGGCCCTCTCAAGTGGCCAAAGTTTAGTAATAGCCCCCCTTTATATACTTCCTCTCAGAAACCTTGCTGCATGACTCATAAAGTTGATTTTGCACTAGTTCTTGCACTCATCTGCCTTTCCTATTTACGTGATTGTGTGGATGATATTTTTACGTACGTCTGATGGTGTGTCTTCGGGTTCGTACATTCTACACAGCAGCTTAAATAGTCGCTTGGTTGCCAGTTCTCCCAATGATTTTAGAAATACCAAAGGAATGTTACCTATCTCTTCTGCCTCTTTTAATCATGTCTCCCAAAGTTCTGCCAAACTATGATCCTAATATTGGACCCCCTATGTCTTCCTTATCGACTCCCCCTTTCTTCCTCATTGAACAGGGATCTGGATATGGAAATGGATTAATAATTGCTTGAATAATTGGAAAAATTGATTGGAAAGAATAGTTGAGAAAATTTTGAACGTAATTTATGAATCTGTGCACAATCTTGGGTGAAATTTAATTGATACCAATATCAACAGACCTTAAATATCATTACGTTCAAGTTCAGTAAACATAATCTGCATTACGTACTGCTGCTTTCAGTACTTTGTGGTACCAAATAATCACCGCACACGTTGGAATTGTCGATCTGTGTACAAGTTCAACACACGAAGAACAATATTTTTAATATAAGTAAACCAAGTTCAATAGGTGCCTGTCAAGTCTGAGTCATTAATTCCATTGTGTTTAGCCTTGAGTGTGACAATGTCGATGCAGAAACGCTCCTCGAGATAGGATGTTAGTTATTCTTGTCTGCACTGAACCTCTTGATGCGGGATCTCGGCGGGGAGTGAAATGATGGACAGGAGTTGAACTTACAACCTTTTCTAGTAACTTTTTACAATACTTTTAATGAACGGTTAAAATACACATTTTCAACAACGCTGGTACGACGGATCCAAGCATACGTCCGTACCCTACCACTTTCCGATACAAAAGGGTGGAGATACATGAATTAAGAAATTGAAGAGCGTTTTCTTAAAAGCTTTAAACATGGCTGCGTTGTCAGCTAGCGTTACAAGGTAAAATTAAAACAGTTGCAGCCCTCGGTCACGAAAATGAAGCCTTATTGACCTAGGTTCCGGCCACTTCTAAGAGTGCCTTCTCAGAAATAAAACATTTAAAACTGGCATGTCACGTATAAGATAAATATGAAGCGATAACGCTTTAGTCACAAAATATTAAAATAGAAAGCACAGAGGCAGGCCACTAAGGGCTGCACCACATGTCGAACTGCGGCAGCATCAAGCTCTTTTAATTGAAGATCGTATTTCTTACTTTGTTTCATAAAGATATTTAACGATGTATCAAAACATTGTCTTCGCCACAAAGCAACTCGTTAATCTACTTTTGGCGGTGTCTTTGGTTTATAGCTCATTCAGTTAACATACACCTTATATAAAAGAAAAGAAAGAATAAAAATATCGTTCAATACCTGAGTCACGTCATGTCATTAGATAGTTCCTTCGCCTCGTAGAGGCCTTCAGCGTACTTTTCCACCTACTGTCTCTCCAAAGCATTTAACAGTGAATGCGTAATTGTGCTGAGATTATAGACAATATGGGGATATTCTGTAGGTCTACACATCAACATGGACAAAGATGTTGAAGAAGTAGAACCATTGTATGAGACTTCAGAAGAAGCTGCAAATCTTAGCTAGAAGGAATGGGTAATACCAATCATGGGTGGTTTTAACTCAAAAATAACATCTTGTCCTGAAACTAATACGGTAGGAAGTTATGGTCTTGGTGAAATGAAAGTGGGAGGAAAAAGACTGACAGTCCTGTGTGGACCATCACGTATTCGTTTGCGGCATCTTCCACCGACAACGAAGAAAGCATTATAGACTGAATTCCTTATTTATTTGACAACGCCTGAAGTAATACGTGACGTCCTTGACGATGTACTCTGTTGCCATAGTTAACAGAGATCGGAACCTGTCACTACTGGATTTTATAATTCTTCCTCTTTAAGAAAAGGCACAATGTGTGCTCAATCATGCAAACACATGGTTGTTAAAACACTATTGAATTCATAAGTAAGAACTTACGTGGTTTATTCTATTGAAGAAAATTTGAAAATAGTAGAAACTAATAACGCAGTTCTAGAAATAAAATTCAGCGGAAGAATGCTCAGAAAATGCAGTCCATCGAAGAAAGAGGCAACTTACGAAAGCCTCGTTCGATCAAGGCCAGAGTACTGTTTGTCATAGAGGGCTGACAGGTAAAATAGAGAGCCTCCTAAGATGATCAGCGCCTTTCGTCATAGACTTATTTAGCAAACGAGAAAATGTTACGGAGATGCTACTCGACTGGGTGTTGTGTGATGTCCTTAGGTTAGTTAGGTTTAAGTAGTTCTAAGTTCTAGGGGACTGATGACCATAGATGTTAAGTCCCATAGTGCTCAGAGGCATTTGAACCATGCTGCTCGAGCCACATGGGCTACGAGAGAGGTCTTACAAACCACGCAGTGATTTAGTGTTAAAATTCCAAAAGCATACGTTCCTAGAAAAACCAGCCAATATACGGTGGTGGTATAATACGTCCGGTAAAAAAGTTTCTTAAATAACTTATCTTACTTCTCGACTTAGTCTCCTCTGAGGGATATACACTTGGTTCAGCAATCCTCTAGCTTTTTCATCGCATCTGAAACATAGGTTCTGTCGAAGTCTGCAAAACACTAGTTGACTACAACTATCACTTCCTCATTCGATGAAAATTTCTTCGCATCAAGCGAAAGTTTAAAGTTAGGGGAGAGAAAGAAGTCACTCGGGACTACAACTGAGTCGACAAAAGTAATGGGGTACCTCCTAATATCGTGTCGGACCTCCTTTTGCTTGTCGCAGTGCAGCAGCTCGACGTGCCATCGACTCAGCAGGTCGTTGGAAGCCCCTTGCAGAAATATTGAGCAATGCCACCTTTATAGCAGTACATAATTGCGAAAGTGTTACCGGCGCAGGATTCTGTGCACGAACTGACCTCTCCATTATGTCCCATAAACGTTTGAGATTCATGCCGGGCGATCTGAGTGGCCAAATCATTCACTCGAACTGTCCCGAATGTTCTTCAAACCAATAGCAGACAACTGCGGCCCAGTGGCATGTTAGGGAACATGAAGTCCATGAATGGTTGCAAATGAAGTAGCCAAGCGTTACCATTTAGTCAATCATCGGTTCAGATGGACCAGAGAAAGTAGGCTATTCCGCCAGACTCGAACCCCACCATCAGCTCTTACCAACTGAAATCGGAACTCATCTGAGCAGACCGCGGCTTTCCAGTACTCTCCAGCCGATATGGTCACGAGCCCGGGAGAAGCGCTGCGGCGGGCCGATGTGGCCGAGCGGTTCTAGGCGCTTCAGTCTGGAACCTGCCAGACCACAACGGTCGCAGGTTCGAATCCTTCCTCGGGCATGGCTGTGTGTAATGTCCTTAGGTTAGTTAGGTTTAAGTAGTTCTAAGTTCTAGGGAACTGATGACCTCAGAAGTTAAGTCCCATAGTGCTCAGAGCCATTTCGATCATTTGAAGCGCTGCTGGCGATGTTGTGTTGTTAGAAAAGGCACTCGGTCTGTTGCCATAACTCAGTAAGGCCGGTATTACACTATCAAATTTTTTTGTCCAATATCTTTGTCAAAGATATTTGATAGTGTAATAGGGACTTTGTCAAATGTCGTCCAATATTTGATCAAATCTAGGGCCTCGCTGTATATTTGATCAAAGACACCACTTGTCTTCTGTCCACTGCAATGTGACATGTTACCACATGGAGCGCTAGCATCGCTGCAGTGTTCTGTCGTCTGTAGTGTTTTTATAACCATTGCCGGTAAATACAATTGGTGTGTGCCAACAACTACAAAATTAATAGATATGTCTGAAGCTGATGAGGCGCTTTACAACGTGAGGCACCCTGAATACAAAAATAGATTAAGAAGATTGGAGACCTAACCTGACCTAACCTAACCTAACATAACCCTCTCCTGTAGCAAGGAATCGGAGTGTTATAGTGAACCTGTCTTCTGAAGATGTGACAGTTCTTAAGTGAATATTGTGCTTTGTGATATGAGGATACACTTCATTGAACACATACAGAAATGTATGCTGATCCATTCTTAAGTAATTGATCTACGACTTGACGTCTTCCACTGTAAGCTCACGTAACAAGTTTTGTTGAATGCTTTTATCGTGTCGTCGTAAAACCCAAGGCTTCACCCAGATTAGATTAGTTTTTCGTTCCATAGACCCGTGCTGAGGAGATCCTCGTGGATGTGGAACATGTCGATTTTTTTTAAGCTGAAATAACAATACTAATAGTATGAATAAATACAATACATCATTTGTTTCTATTAAAAATTTCGCCAATGGAGTAGAAAGAGTTGGCCAGCAGTAAGTCTTTCAGGCTCCTTTTAAACTGATCCTTATTTCTAACTAGATTTTTTATGTTTTCTGGCAAATTATTGAAGAAGAGTGTTCCTGAGTAGTGGACCCCTTTTTGAACTAAAGTAAGTGCTTTTAAGTCCTTGTGCAGATTATTTTTGTTCCTGGTATTGTATGTATGAACTGATGGTTCAAATGGCTCTGAGCACTATGGGACTCAACTGCTGTGGTCATAAGTCCCCTAGAACTTAGAACTACTTAAACCTAACTACCCTAAGGACATCACACACATCCATGCCCGAGGCAGGATTCGAACCTGCGACCGTAGCGGTCGTGCGGTTCCAGACTGTAGCGCCTTTAACCGCTCGGCCACTCCGGCCGGCTGTATGAACTGAGTTGTTTGTTGGAAAAAGAGATATATTATTTACGACAAATTTCATTAAGAAGTAAATATACTGAGAGGCAGTAGTTAGTATACCCAGTTCTTTGAAGAGGTTTCTGCAGGAGGTCCGTGAATTTACTCCATAAATAATACGTATTACACGCTTTTGGACCTTGAAAACTTTTGTTTGACTTCAAAATTTACCCCAAAATATTATCCCATATGACATTATGGAATAAAAGTATGCAAGCTTTTTCATTTTTATGTTGCCTATGTCTGCTAACACTCGAATTGCAAATACAGATTTGTTAAGGCCTTTCTGCAGTTCTGTGGTGTGCTCCTCCCAACTGAATTTATTATGAAGTTGTAATCCCAGGACTTTTAAGACTATCAACCTCGTATGTATGGTTCCATTTTTTCCCCCACTTCTTTTCCGCATGTGCACACAATGCAATTGGAGTACGTAGAACTGCTGCGGTTAATAACAAGTTGTTGTCAGGCATCTTGAACTTTGACGAAAAATTTGATGACAGTGTAATACCCCGTCTAGCGCTACGTCAAAGATCTTTGTCAAATATATTGGACGGAATATTGGATCACATCTTTGATCAAATCTTTGACAAAGAAATTTGATAGTGTAATACCGGCCTAACGCCAAATTTCGCCGCAACATCCTAACGGATACGTTCGTCGTACGTCCCACATAGATTTCTGCTGTTACTTCACGGAGTGTGTCTTGTCTCTTAGCAGAGAGAATTGTACGCAAAGGGCACTGCTCTCGCCCGTTCAGTGCAGGCCGTCGACCACTGCGTTGTCCGTGGTTAGAGGTAATGCCTGAAATTTGGTTTTCTCGGAACACTCTTCACACTGTTTATCTCGGAATATTGAATTCCCTAACGATTTCCGTAATGGAATGTCGCATGAGCCTAGCTCCAACTGCCATTCCGCTTTCAAAGTCTGTTAACTGCTGTCGTGCGGCCGTGATTACGTCGGACCTTTTCACGTGAATCACCTGAGTACAAAAGACAGCTCCGCTATTCTAATGTCCTTTTATACCTTATGTACGCGTTACTACCGCCATCTGTATATGCGCATATCGCCATACCATGACTTCTGTCACCTCAGTGTAACTCTGGTGAACAGGGTGGACGAGAAACCAATTCAAAACCCAATTCACGCACTTTCGCCGTTATTATCGTAGATATTTGGGATGGTGCTTATCCCGGTGAAAAAGTATTTTTTTGCGCGGTCTTTTTTGAGCCAGTGCAAGTTTCAGACGATCCCACAATGAAGCGCAACAGGGTCCAGTTATGGGTATGCCTCTTTCCAAATAATCTATGAGAACTGTACCATGCGATCGCAAAAAACAGTGGCCATCGCCTTACCGGGTGACAAAGTGGTCTTTGACGTCTTTGGTGCATTTTCGGCAGACTTTTTCCATTGCTTTGGTTGCTCTTTTGAATCTGATGTGTGATGATAGATCCAAGTTTCATCGACAGTCACAAATCGGCACAAAAAGTCTTGCGAACTGGCGACTGAACATCGCCAGACATTGTGTTGAAATGTTGTGCTGGAAGCGCTTTTGGTCGTCTATGAGCAATCGCGGCACTCCTCACCCCACGCAGTTTCTTCGTAGTCAACTGTCTGTGCAGTATATTATGCACTCGCTCACTTGAGACGCCTACAATCAGAGCAGTCTCACGAATTTTTATTCAGGAGACTTGCATTACCATATCACGGATTTTTGTCAGTGGTTTCCTTTGTGGCGACCTCAGTTTGACGGCCAGAGCGCGCTTCGTCTTTGGTGCATGTCCTGCCACGTATAAATTCATTAATCCAGGAGTAAATGGCCTTCAGTGATGGTGCAGAGTCCACGAGAACTTCATCCAATTCACTTTGGATATGTGCAGCTGTCAATCCCTTCAAATGAAAATGTTTAATAACAGCAGGAATCCCGGTTTCTCCATTTTTAAACGCAGTCTATGCACTGACAAATTCAGATGTCTATAAACAATGAACTGTACACTGTACATTATTCAAATACTTTATACGGTCCTTGGAATAATCAAGCTTATCAACCATGAAGGCTTAACAATAATGTTCCATCTTTTCCCGAAAATTTACCGGACTTATCAGCCACCCTCGTATCTTCGACGAAAAGATGATGAAAATGAAATCAAATATATTCGAGTTCACACAAAGGTCTAGCAATCTTCTTCACGTGCACCATTCGCAACTGCAACAGAAAAGGCAGGAAGGGACAGTGGTACAAAAAAGTACCCTTCACCACATACCATAAGGCGGACTGCGAAGTATAGATGCAAATGCAGGTGAAGCCACTGTGCCACAGAAGTAGAGTACACACAGAACACAGTCAAGGTAGTATGATTGAAATCCACAACATTTATATTTAACGCAGCAAGAATGACAAAAGGCAGAACTGGATAGCAGATGGAATTTTGGTGCTTTTGAATGAAAGTAGGAAACTCGTATCAGAAGATAACTCGATAGAAAATATTGCACAAAAATATACGAAAAAATACAATGAAGCTTGAGAAATGTGCAGGTCAAACTAATGCAAAGCTATCGAGATCTTTAAAAGAGAAACGCGACTTTTTCAAGTTGCATAAAAAGCTAAAAACATTTTTAGCCATCGGCGGATAGTACATGGTCAAATTCTGAGAAACATTATCATCTAACGTAGAAAGTAGTTCAAAAGATGGAAAGAATACATTGTAATTGTCACATTTCTTCGCTAATACAACTATTTCATGACACCTCTATTTCACACAATTAGCCTTTGCCACTCTTAAAATCTCTCGTATATTAGTCTAAAATAGCAACTATCATGACAATCGCGATTTTGCTCTGTAGATTGGAGGTTCGAAATTCGTCTAATAGTTCCTTCTACATAACGGTTATAAGTAAGACGCTTTCATTTGAAGTCTCTTACAAACCGAATATATTTGCTCTATCACTGTCATTTGTTAGTCTGTAAAAATGAGGGTCATGCCAGAAGTCATTCGGATGGTTTACTTCTCTATTCTGAGCCGGCAAGCGGCGCCAAACTGCGCAGTAAAGTCTGGCTCCTTTTTGCGCCAGGCCACCTGTTATTAATGCTTGCAGCTCGTTTTAGGACAATCTAGAAGGTGCAACTCCCGGTTCTACATGCGCAACCTAAGCTTGGGAGATACCACGCTCTGTCTTCACGTCCCAATTTGCAGCCTTGTTTGTCTCTCACAGTATTATATTACAATATTTCAAGTTCCACTGGGACATTCTGTCGTGCTGCTGAGTGGAAAAGTTTTTCTTTCACAAAATTTTATCTAACCAATATCATAATTACATCATAATAATAACAGAAAACATAAATTGATTCATAAATAACTAAATATGTTATAACACTTTCACATTTGAATATGGAAATTGTTGGAGTATAACAGACCAAAGTCGAAATAGGGCACCTGGAACACACAACACACTCTTATTGTTAGAACGTATCAAGATTAAATTATTCCACTTATGACAAAAGGTATATGTGACAAGCGATATACCCTCAGACTTAAAGAGTCATACAATAACCCCAACTTTAAAGAAATCAGGTGCTGACTGGTGTCAATACTGTCGTACCGTCAGCTGAACTTTGCTATTGTGTTTCAAACAGAAACACACATATCGTGAATGGGTCAGTTAGACCTGCTATTAAAAAAGTCTTATTCTTAGGTGGTACTTCAAAACACGTTTTGTATTAGTTTTTTTTATGTAGAAAAACAGTCATTGGAACTTATCAACATTTATTGGTGTTAATTATTACAAAATAAGAAAATATTTACAAAATTTTAGTGGAAAAACAAATTTTTATTACGTGGTACCTAAAATACTTTTTTGCAGAAAGGGGCACATTAGAGCTTAAATTTAAACATCTATTACAGACAATAATTATTACAAAATTCGAATTAAACTACAAAAGTTGACTTTGAGGTACTATATTGAACTCAATTTCTATGCCTGTCGCATTAACTTATGTAATTCTTGCAATAAATGTTTGCTTGCTCTTGGCAGAGGAATGACTGACATCTGTTACACTTTTTGTCGTTCGGTCTTTCTTCGGTCCACACTCTTTGCGCCTGCGCCTCTTCTGTTCTTTTGCTCCTGAACTCGTTCCTACAATATTCTCCAAACTAACTTTGACCTTGAAACTTGGAAGATAGGAGACGAGGTACTGGCGGAATTAAAGCTGTGAGGACGGGGCCTGAGTCGTGCTTGGGTAGCTCAGTCGGTAGAGCACTTGCCCGCGAAGGGCAAAGTCCCGAGTTCGAGTTTCGGTTCGGCACATAGTTTTAGTCTGCCAGGAAGTTTCATTTCAGCGCACACTCCGCTGTAGAGTGAAAATTTCATTCTAGTAACTTTGACCTTGTTGGAAAGATTTTTGGTCATTCTTTCCCTTCGCATTGGCTTTGTTAACTCATATCAAGTTCTCCTAGAAATAGCCGCCTTCTGTACAATTTATTTTGATTGTACTCTGGATCAATGTGCACATATCAACACATTGGCATTTATTGCACCAATATCTAGCACCTTATAGAACAAACAAACAGGCCATCGTTTGGTACACCTTTTAGAGGAAAAGTCCTGGCGAGTTTATCTGTAGTATCAACTCCTCCTTTAGTTTTGTAATGCAGTGTTACTTCAGGCTTCTTATCGTTTTCTGAAGACAGGCTATAGTCATGGTGCATTGTAGATAGTAATACAACTGTTATATTTTTTTCTTTTTTTGGCACGTTCGAAACCAACGTTACGTCCTTGTGAAACTCAGAGATAGTTGAAAGCACTGGTCTGCTATTGTTTGGCTGGATTTCCTTCGCAATCTCAGCTTTGTTCTTTCTGGGAGTTCCTACTAATGTCAGTTTTTTTATGAGAAATTCATTGGCCAGGGTTGGGGGTTGGGTTGTTTGGGGAAGGAGACCAGACAGCGAGGTCATCGGTCTCATCGGATTAGGGAAGGATGAGGAAGGATGTCGGCCGTGACCTTTCAAAGGAACCATCCGGGCATTTGCCTGGAGTGATTTAGGGAAATCACGGAAAACCTAAATCAGGATGGCCGGACGCGGGATTGAACCGTCGTCCTCCCGAATACGAGTCCAGTGTGCTAACCACTGTGCCACCTCGCTCGGTCCATTGGCCAGGGCATATCCCGTACAGAGATTATCGGTGGTAATGTTTCACCCAGTTTTCTCAATATCTTCAAGAAGCCTCAAAAAAAAAATTGTCTTGATTTGTTTTTAGTGACCATTTTCCGGCTTTCCTGTATACACTTCCGTCGCACAAGCATGCTGTTTTTACGTCAGGTAACAACCATAATTTTATTTCATATTTCCCTCTGGGTTTTGAAGGTATATACTGCCGGAAAGGATTCCTTCCTCTGAATGGAACCAATTGCTCGTTCACTGTGACATCTTCGTAAGGAACGAACATTTTAGGCAACTGTTACAGAAACATTTCGAAGAGAGTTCTGGTGGCAGCCCGTTTATCATTACTTCGTCTAGCTGGTCGATCTTCTTTGTTGTCAAATCTGAGAAATCTGCTGATTTTATGGAAACGCTGAAGTGCCATCGTCGCATGAAAACTGGCCGAGCATTCATGTTGTCCGATAGCTCTTTAAGATATTCTCCAGCAGGTCTGTACGCACCAGTCCCAAATAAGCCTTCAGCTCCTAACTTGTAATAGGAGTGAAAGTCGCATCTTCAACTTGTCATACCTGTCTCATTTCTCTGTTGGTTTCATTCAAAACCACTATAAACATCTCTTCAGTTTTGAACAGTGGAAATGACGATGCTTTCGTTTCGTCAGTCCATTGGAGAGCAAACCGCGTAGGTCCTGGAGCAGGACAGAGAATGCAGTTCTAAAAGAAAAATGTCAAATAAATAAAATTAAAATTAGAATGAAATATAATGCAATAAAATAAATTACAAAGAAATACAATAAAACGTAAACCTGACAATACATAAAAAGTAAAGATATACTGCGTAAAAGCCCCAAGGAGTGACGGATGACAGAGGTTTTCATATTTCTAGACAATCGGCACAATGAGGAGGTAAAGGGGTAACCTTGAGAAAGTATGTCCCAGCGTCGCGTTCCCCACCAGAACAATCACCTATGGCTGTACCGAGTTTCGTACCAGGGACCACAACGTTGACATCCCAGTGCACTAGTCACTAGACTGCGACGCGGTGCAATAATAGCAATAGCATAGCCATAAAATACAATTACGTATAATATATATTCTCTCCTCGCCTTGCTCTTGACTCCGCTGGAGGATTTGTATACCGCTCTGTACCCTTTCGTTACGTATATGCCTATTCAACTATATTACACTACTGGCCATTAAAATTGCTACACCACGAAGATGACATTCACAATAAGTGTGTCAAAGCTGTGTGTCTCCTAAATTAGATTTTGAAATAAAAATTGAGGCCAACATAAATTATTACATATCTCAGGGTTACCTAAAGTTATGTTAGAGTATAAATATTAATCGCGGTTTTATGTTCATTTTAGCAAACGAACTGGGTCAGTTAGACCCGTTTACAATAGGAAGGCTAGTAAATCATAACTGCAAAATACTGAAACAAGTTACGTCCGTATAGTGGAAAAACCTGGTTAGTTCTGAAGAACAGTATCAACATGCGAAGGAAAGCTCATCTTAGTAGATAAAGCGAAAAAAGTCAAACTTACTTTAATAGCATATGGAGATTTAGAGAATTCTTTTGACAATGTTGACGGCAAGACACTCTTTGAAATTCTGGAGGCAGCAGGAATGAAATGCAGAGAGCGGAAGATTACCTATGATACCGAAACCAGTCCACAGTTCCAAGAGCAGAAGGACACGAAAGGAAAGTACTAGTTGAAAATGGAGTAAAAACTGGTTGTAGTATATCCCCGACGTTATTCGAGATCAATTGAGGGGAATGCTCAGTATCTTGAAAAGAAGTTACAAGATAAACATCGACATAATTAAGCGAATGCAATGGAATGAAGTCGAATTAAATCGTGTAGTGCTGAGGGAATTATATTGAGGAATGACGCAAAAAGTAGTGGTGAGTGTTGCTGTTCGGTCACAAAATAACTGATGATTGCATTAAAGAGGATACAAAAGGCTGAATTATAATAGGGAGATAGCCTATTTTAAAAAAGGAAATTTGCTAACTTTGGATATAAATTTAAATGCCAGGAAGTCTTTTCTGAAGATATTTGTCTGGGGCGTAGCCTTTAATGTGGTCGATAATCAATTCAGAAAAGAAGAAAATACAAGCTTTTGAAATGTGATACTACAGAACAATGTCGAAGATTAGACGGGTAGATCGAATGACTAATGGGATGGAACTGAACTGTATTGGAGAGGAAAGTTATTTATGGCATAATGTGCCAAAAGATTGAATGTGTTGGCAGTACACATCGTGAAGTATCAACGAATCGTCACTTATGTATTCGAAGAACGTGTGTGTGAGGGGGGGGGGGGGAGGTGATGGGGGACTGTAGAGGAAGACCAAGACTTCGCTGCAGTAAAAAGGTTCGAATAGATGTGTTGTCCAGTAGCTACGCAGAGACGGAGAGGATTACACAAGGCTGACAGCCTGGAGCGCTGCATCAAGCCGGTCATGTGACTGAAAATAACAACACAACAACAACAACAACACCTCCTACTTCTAATTCAGCTTGTTTGTCTATTGTAAGTGACGTACACATAAGTGGTGTTTATGAAATTAGTGGAGCTCTGAGCTATATCCAGGTGGCTAAAAGAGCCACACGCAAATGAAGATGATATCTGACATTAAAATCAAAGTAAAAGATTGGGTCGCCACCAACTCTAGCCACACGACAAATAAGAAGTTCGACTGAGTTGGAAAATTAATTCAGTCATAAGAAAAAACTCATAGAAGAACATTCATTGTAATGTCACTCATAAAGAATGGGATGTAATCATTAATATGATCCCGGGATTGTTCACATGAATCAAATATTAAAATAGAGTAAAAAGTGCGTGAACACTGTGCATAAGAGCAGCTTGCAGCAACATTCATGAAAACAAGAGCTATTCTAAAGAATTTGTTTTAAATAAAAAGGGAACACTAGTTATTGGACCTGTGAGCATGGGTACGCTATGGATTGGCTAACTACAAGGTAAATGGCGTAGGTAAAGGAGACGTAACGTCGGTACACTGGATAAGACTTGAAACAAAATTATTTATTTTTTAAGACATTGCCGTAAGACATATAACCGCTGTTGCCTGGTAACTACGTACGATTGCTTGTGAAACGCTATACGATTCGCAACAGAATCTCTTAATTTAGAATCGCGGTCGTAATAAAATGGGGACGGGAAAGGTTTAATACTCGCATTCAGACCCACATTCACTCAAAGAACAGCAAGGACGGCCCCGACACCAACGTGCAACGATGCTAGGAGGTTTGTTCCGCTGTGTCGAGAAATGATTAAATAAAAAGAGTAAATCTGAATATCGCGGTTGCATTTAAATTTTGAACCTCGGTTTGGAGAAACCGCCTCAACGAGGGCCACACATACACGCTTCCGCGCCTAACGTGAAATCACAAACCACAAATACAGTTGAATAATCCGGGCAGGATATATTTAATATTCCGTAATCAGAGCAATAAGTAAACTCGAGGACAGAGGGAGGGGGCCACCGGAAAGTTAGGCTCACAGTTAACTTGTGGGGTCACGTGGTTCGCGGAGACACAATTTCTACGTACCGTGGCCAAATTTTAACAACATTAAATCACGCAGCCGCGAACAATTAACATTTTACAGAGGACACATTTGAATAGACAAAGGGTAATGGCAGAGGGACAACAAACTCTGATATTAACCCACGTAGATGGTTTCCAACGGACATATAGAAATGAAACAAAGAAAATTCACAAAGAAGCAAAAATTATCAAGATTCGGAAAAGATTAGAATGTATCCACACGCAGTCGGAGGCACACAAACCTTCACACTGAACCGAGGGCACACTTCCTACGTGAGATCGCTTCAACATATACAACACCTTTGTGCTACGTTCTTCTTATCGCCCAAAGTCTGCATTAGGAAGCAAACTGAAAATCTGAAAAAGTTTTGCATTCCTTGCTGCGACCCAGCAAATCAATCTCTATAAAACAAAGGCGTGGCTAAAAGCTCTTCTCGAGCTATGAGACAGCGCGCCACGCGGTTAAACCAACTCACCCTTCTTCGAAGAGACATCGGCTGCAGACCCTCGGTGAGCTGGAAGCAGACTGACCATCTCCCACTAAAACTTCTCCCGCACAACCCCGTGGCCAGGAAAACCCAGAGATGAAGCTTCCGCCACCAACCTAACACAGGTAACTTTCACACAAGAGGAACAAATCTCTCTGCCTACCTGAAAACTAAAAGGGCTGGCCATTCTGTAAGACTACCGTTGATTCTCTGCAGCAGACTAAATCACCGTACAGCAAAATGAAACACACTCACATTCAGTCACTCACGCATGCCAGAGAGTTTTGGAATAGGACGACAAGGGATAAACATTTTATGGAGTCATACTCGTGAGTTGGGTTACGTATAAAAACATGGAAGACTTACAATGGCGTTACAGACGCATTTGCAAGTCTGAAAAGAACCAACACGACAACCATATGATGCTTGCAAATCGTAGAAAGAAATAGGCTACAGCTAGATTGAATCATAGCTCTGTCTTCATTGGTACGAAATTTAGCAACGGAGACGCCCAAAGTGTTCTGTAGGATGCAAAGTGCACTGGAACGCAAATAACATGATAATGAATGAGGGCTATAGGGCCCTTGGACTATGAACCCAGGACTCTTTGCTTTCCAAGGAGACACAAATCATCGTTCTCTCCCTACCTTGTTTTATTCTTTAGAACAAAGAATTTCCGGATAGGTTTTGAATTTGATTTAGTACTTTATCCAACGTCACGATCTTCTCAGTTCCTCTTAGATGCACGTCACACCTAGAAATGTACCATATTTGCTTTCAGCCCATTTGTCCATTTTTTATACTTGGACAAAACTTTTCTTTTTATTGTAATATCGCCTTCATCCGAATGTTGGATGGGTTTTATCTTTGTATTACACCAACGTAATTCGATCCCATAATCAGTTCTTTAAATTTTCCCAAAAATTTGTGTGTAATGCTATATATCGTGTTTCAAGTTTTGCATTGATTACTGAGCGTCAGACGTATGTTATTAAATATTTCCTTTGTTGCTACTGCCTCATGGATACTCATGTAACAAGAAGTCTTCACGTTGCTGTTGGGGAACTGAAGATGGTAAATTGTTCCAAATGATGCCACATTTAAGATTTTTATATTTTTCGTGCATTCTGTTTGGTCTTAGCACCTTTAATAGCCGACTGTAAATTAGAAACAGAAGTTCGGTACCAAATAGCCAAGATCGCCATTGTGCAGCATTTGTTGTGATGAACGATGTCAGCAAATGCCGTTGCCATCATCAGATCTGTAAAATGTATAACACATTCAAGCACACTGGGTCAGATATAAAGGAGCGTAATACAATTTTACATGAATGTGGACTATACCATGGAATATAACATATCTTCTGCGGTATGTTTCGTTGAATCTTGATCAAATTCGTATCATATCGTGTCATATTGCAGAAAGATACTTCATGAATATGAGAATATCAGTATATCAGCAATTCAAGCATAAAATAACTGTTACATAAAACAATGCACATACTGCACTGATTACACAAGCTTATGTATGTACATTACCAGAATAAAGACTGAGATACTCACGTAAACCTCATAGACGTTACAACCATCCGTCAGGTGGGACTGTGCTAGTAGTTACAAACAAAAATACGTCGTGTCACATGAAGGTAAACTTACGATCCAAGAAAGTTATACTGCAGACATACAACAAATAATCCAAATCAGAATACGTTATAGTTATTTTGTTGTAATAATTTTAATTTATGTAAAATTTAAGACCATCCTAACAAACGTAAAAGGAAATACCGGAACTTCAATACATCTTTCAACAGACAAGTAGCGAAGCTAATCATGTGGCATGTTCGTATTTTGAAAAGAAATACAACAGAAATATACAAGTCTTAATACGCAGGCAGCATAAAGCCTCAACGATCCAACCGTATTGTTCGGTGCTTCGGTGTAGTTAAGCAGACACGAAGGAACAACGAAGACAGCGTCAAGTATTCCACTCATAATTACAAGTATAGCACCCATATAACGAAATCACTTAGCGAAAATTCTGTGATTTGTATATAACCTGCCATCAGCATGTAGCTCGACGTTTAGATACTAGCATGGTGCTCAAGGTCTTGTTGTGAGAGACACGTGTGACAAGACCACAGGAATAAATAGCATAATCCTACGAAGTTACTATGTGATACAATAAAAATAAACTTGCTATATAATATAATGAATTATTCTATTCATAAAAACCATGACCAAGTCGTTAAATTCATAACAGCTATACAAATGAGGCCATATAGCTTGCTGGACACAATTCACACCATATTAAGCTATCAACTTGTAGCTCGAGGTTTAGGTAATAGAATAGTGTTCGAGGTCTAAGTGTGAAATAGGAACTGACAGGGACAATTGGAACGAATAGCATAGTCCCAAAATTTATCATGTCGTAATATTTAATATTTCTGTACGTTTTGTAAATTAATAAAGACCGAAAACAAAATGTGACCAGAAATGTCACAACCGAATAGTGTTTCGCCCAATGTCTACGTGATATGTGACGTAAGTGCATACAATAATGTTCTTGGCCATAGTGTTACGATGAATATCGTCAAACCTAGAGGGAATAATGTCTTTCAAGTGTAATTTTTCCACAATTCCAGTCTATGAGCGAAAGGGAATCAATATCGAAGAATAAGGAGACATCAACTTTCGTGAAATTACAGAAGCACGTCGCCTTCACAAGATAAATTTCATAACAAATCACAAGGGATCATCAAAAATAGTAACAAAAATTCTCATTATATTCTAATTGATCATTCAGTAAATTATTCTGAGATCTCTTAGATTTTCTAAGATATCTAATCTTATCCCTTTGGGAATATTACATAAAACTGCCATGTTACGACGAATATCAATGATGCTATGCTTCCTGTCTCTGAGATGATCTCTGATAGTGTTCTTGTGCTCCTTACATCTCTTAAAAATGATCTATCCGTCTGTCCTTCACAAAAACCAAAGGCTTTATGCTACCCGTATATTATGACATGTACATTTGTTGTATTTGTTTTTATAATACGAAAATGCCAAATGACTGGCTTTTGACACTGTACCACACAAGCGGCTTGTAGTGAAATTGCGTGCTTATGGAATATAGTCTCAGTTATGTGACTGGATTTGTGATATCCTGTCAGAGAGGTCACAGTTCGTAGTAATTGACGGAAAGTCATCGAGTAAAACACAAGTGATTTCTGGCCTTCCCCAAGGTAGTGTTATAGGCCCTTTGCTGTTCCTTATCTATATCAACGATTTGGGAGGCAATTTGAGCAGCCGTCTTAGGTTGTTTGTAGATGACGCTGTCGTTTATCGACTAATAAGTCATCAGAAGATCAAATCTAATTTCAAAATGATTTAGAAAAGATATCTGTATGGTGCATATGCATAAAATACGAAGAAGAGCAGATAGAAGAGGTTGACAGTCTTAAATTCCTGGGATTACAGCTTGATAATAAATTCAGTTTGGAAGAGCACACCACAGAACTGCAGAAACGCCTTAACAAATCTGTATTTGCAATTAGTGTTAGCAGACATAGGCAACATAAAAATGAAAAAGCTTGCATACTTTGCCTACTTTCATTCCATAATGTCATACGGTATACAGTCCAAAAGCGTGTAATACGTATTATTTGTGGAGTAAATTCACGGACGTCCTGTAGAAACCTCTTCAAAGAACTGGGTATACTAACTACTGCCTCTCAGTATATTTACTCATTAATGAAATTTGTCCTAAATAATATATCTCTTTTTCCAAGAAACAGCTCAGTTCATACGTACAATACCAGGAACAAAAATGATCTGCACAAGGACTTAAAAGCACTTACTTTAGTTCAAGAAGGGGTCCACTACTCAGGAACACTCATCTTCAATAATTTGCCAGTAAACATAAATTTAGTTACAAATAAAGATCAGTTTAAAAGGAGCCTGAAAGACTTACTAGTGGACAACTCCTTCTACTCCATTGACGAATTTTTTAATAGAGACAAATGATGTATTGTATATATTCATACTATTAGTATATTTCAACTTTAAAAAAAAGACATGTTCCACATCCACGAGGATCTCTTCAGCACGGATCTATGGAACGAAAAACTAATCTAATCTGCGACAATTGGCAGTTGACCCTAAATAACGAAAAGTGTGAGGTCATCCACATGAGTGCTAAAAGGAATTCGTTAAACTTCGGTTACATGATAAATCAGCCTAATCCAAAATCCGTAAATTCATCTAAATACCTACGTATTACAAGTAAACAACTTAAATTTGAAGAAACACATCGAAAATGTCGTGGGGAAGGCTAACTTGTGGGGAAGGCTAACCAAAGACTGCGTTTAATTGGCAGGATACTTACAAAATGTAACAAATCTACTAAGGAGACTGCCTACACTACGCTTGTCCGTCCTCTTTTGGAATACTTCTGCGCGGTGTGGGATCCTTACCAGATAGGATTGACGGAGTACATCGAAAAAGTTCAAGAAAGGCAGCACGTTTTGTATTATCGCGAAATATGGGAGAGAGTGTCACAGAAATGATGCAGGATTCGGGCTGGACATCATTAAAAGAAATGCGTTTTTCATTGCGACGAAATCTTCTCACGATATTCCAATCACCAACTTTCTCCTCCGAATGCAAAAATATTTTGTTGACACCGGCCTACACAGGGAGAAACGTTCACCACGATAAAATAAGGGAAATCAGAGCTCGTACGGAAAGATACAGGTGTTCATTCTTTCCGCGCGCTATTCGAGATTGGAGTAATAGAGAACTGTGAAGGTGGTTCGATGAACCCTCTGCCAGACACTTAAATGTGATTTGCAGAGTATCCATGTAGATGTAGGCGCTACTTGTGTATTAAACGATATATTGAAGGTACAGTGCTTCCTGTTGTATATTTTTAATGGTTTTAAATTTTATATAAATTAAATTAAAATCATCACAACGAAATCAATGTAACGTACTCGGTTTTGGATTATTTTTATGTGTCTGGAGTGTAACTTTCTTGGTTTATCTTTATGTGACACGACGTATTTTTGTTTGTAACTACTATCACAGTGCCACCTGGCGGCTAGTTGTAACGTTTATTATGTTTACTTGAGAATGTCAGTCTTCATTCTGCTAATGAACATATATAAGCCTGTGTAATGGTTGCAGTATGTACATTGTTTTATGTAATAGTTGTTTTATGTTTGACTTGCTGAAGTACTACTATTCTCATATTCATGAAGTATCGTCCTATGATATGACACGATATAACTTGCATTTGATCAAGACTGAGTGAAACGTACGGCAGAAGGTATGTTATATTCCATTGTATAGCCTATGTTTACGTAAAATCGTATTATGCCCCTTTACATCTGATCCCGGTGTGCTACAATATGTTGATATATGCTTTACAGATCTGATGATGGCAACGTAGTGTGCTGAGAATCCGTCTTCACAACAAATTCTGTACAATAGCGATCTTGACTATTTGAAGTTGTACTTCTGTCTCTAGGTTAATCTAGACTGCCTCCTAACTTGACAACGTCAAGCATATATAAGATTGTAAATTAATTTTGTTGTTATTTCACATTGAAAATTTATTTCGTTGTAGTTGTAACCTAGCTTCTTCACGAAGGATTTATGTAGCTTTGTTTATAGTGAATGTGACTTAACGTTAGTGGTACAGGAACTCTTGGTATCCTCCTGAGCTCTCATTTTAAAGCTGGACCGAAGTGGTACATACTGCCCTTCTACTAGGTCGACAATCAAGAAAAGAAGTGGCTAATACCTTCACTGCATAAAATTTTAGGATCTTGATGAACTGAAATTGCAAGTGCGTGCAGGTGAAGTGGAACAAACTGAGTGGGAACTCGACTGTATGGGGAACGTAAGCCAACGTCCTTAGCAATTACGCTGATGGTGTGGTGCAGTGACTTATACGTTTGGCACGTACAGCACGTAGAACATGTTTTTTGCTCGAGTATCATGTCGTTTTTGGAAACCCAGAATCAACTCTGTAGGAATCAACATGGGTTCCGGAAACAGCGATCGTGTGAGACCCAACTCGCTTTATTTGTTCATGAGACCCAGAAAATATTAGATACAGGCTCCCAGGTAGATGCTATTTTCATTGACTTCCGGAAGGCGTTCGATACAGTTCCGCACTGTCGCCTGATAAACAAAGAGCCTACGGAATATCAGACCAGCTGTGTGGCTGGATTGAAGAGTTTTTAGCAAACAGAACACAGCATGTTGTTATCAATGGAGAGACGTCTACAGACGTTACAGTAACCTCTGGCGTGCCACAGGGGAGTGTTATGGGACCACTGCTTTTCACAATATATATAAATGACCTAGTAGATAGTGTCGAAATTTCCATGCGGATTTTCACGGATGATGCTGTAGTATACAGAGAAGTTGCAGCATTAGAAAATTACAGCGAAATGCAGGAAGATCTGCAGCGGATAGGCACTTGGTGCAGGGAGTGGCAACTGACCCTTAACATAGACAAATGTAATGTATTGCGAATACGTAGAAAGAAGGATCCCTTATTGTATGATTATATGATAGCGTAACAAACACTGGTAGCAGTTCCTTTCCTAACGTATCTGGGATTATGCGTGCGGAACGATTCGAAGTGGAATGATCATATAAAATTAATTGTTGGTAAGGTGGGTGCCAGGTTGAGATTCGTTGGGAGAGTCCTTAGAAAGTGTAGTCCATCAACAAAGGAGGTGGCTTACAAAACACTCGTTCGACCTATGCTTGAGTATTGCTCATCAGTGTGGGATCCGTACCAGATCGGGTTGACGGAGGAGATAGAGAAGATCCAAAGAAGAGCGGGGCGTTTCGTCACAGGGTTATTTGGTAACCGTGATAGCGTTACGGAGATGTTTAGCAAACTCAAGTGGCAGACTCTGCAAGAGAGGCGCTGTGCATCGCGGCGTAGCTTGCTCGCCAGGTTTCGAGAGGGTGCGTTTCTGGATGAGGTATCGAATATATTGCTTCCCCCTACTTATACCTCCCGAGGAGATCACGAATATAAAATTAGAGAGTTTCGAGCGCGCACGGAGGCTTTCAGACAGTCGTTCTTCCCGCGAACCATACGCGACTGGAACAGAAAAGGGAGGTAATGACAGTGGCACGTAAAGTGCCCTCCTCCACACACCGTTGGGTGGCTTGCGGAGTATAAATGTGGATGTAGATGGGCCGTAAGCTCCAGGTGACGTAATGGAAAGGCGAGTTGACTTCCTTCGTGCGTACCAAATGAGCACCCAGTGAAGGCAACGACCATTGCGAACTATCCTCCAGTGCTAGTGGCAATGGCTGTGGTCCCAATTTATAAGGCCTCACGTCTTGGAACAACAGAGCATTCACGTGGTTAGAAGAAGGCACAGGTCGTTCTAGCCCGAAGTGAAGCCAAAGGTTTTAAATAGAACTCAAGAACAGAAGTCGCCCTCACTGTTTAAGTGATCTTCGCGAAACATCAGACGCTTCAGCAGTTGGGATACTCAGCCTTAGCAGTGAATGGACCTGTAGTTTAGGCACCACGTATAAATGGGTTCTGAAGCCTAAGAATCTTAAAGATAATACCAGTTTTCAATGAGCAGGCACTATAGTCATCATATTGCTCGTTAATCACGATGACGTGCGTAGCTAAGTTAACGATGTTAGCACGGAACTGCGATCTTCACCAGGCCGCGAGGTCAGCCGCAGTGCCAGTCTGCTAACGCTAAATGTCCTACTGCTGCTTTGCAATCAGTAAAAGTGAACCATCAGGTACACCAACTGCAGGAATCTAATTAAAACGCATTGTAATTGCTTTTATTTCCACAATATTGGTGTATTATCGACCTCAGCTAAATCGATCATTTTAAAAAGGTGCCCAATAACCTACTTTCAGTGTTTACACCAAAACATCTACAAGTATTGAAACCATAACATGCGCATAGTATTTCTCGAAATTTCAGAGTCGCTTTTCCACGGTGTCAGTTATTACTTCTAGGAAAATAGAACACTGGTGTACAGGACTTCTAGGGAAATATAACACTGGTGTACAGATTTATTCTCGGGTGATTTAGTGTGTTTCATTTCGAGGTGGCACAATTCATTAGCTGCGATGGGTGACACATGATACTGCATTCTAGAAGAGGCCGCATCTATGAGTATTGGTTGTTGGGTGCATAATGAAGACTGAGTCGAACTGTGTCAGGTATCTAGTAGTGATTTCTCTGACAGATAGCCGTTTCTTATAGTCAAAAAGGTCTTGAGCAATATTCCAGCGCAATTCTAAGTGTTTCGCATTAGGTGTGGTAACAAACTGTTCCATAGAAGGTATATAATCCAGTTTCATTTCTGATTTGGCATTTTTCAAAATTCACCCTGAGCATGTCCGCAACTTTAGTTGGCCTGTGAGAGTCTTCGTCCCGCCAGTCCAATTATTTGCTAATATTTTTTGTTGCAATTGCAGGACGCCCTATTCCCCCAAACTAAAACACATACCTGTCTAAAACGTCCCTTCTAAAAGCATTTCAGATAATGCTCAGTTTGCCAATTTCTTTTCCAGAATCTGCATTACTCTGTGTAGTAAATATTACTCCGCAGACTTGTCCATTGTGCACTGTCCCTGAACTGTACACAACCAAGAAGCGGAGGTCCATTCTGTAACTGCAATGGTTTGAGGAGTTTCGCTTCGGGGGCACCAACCAGCACAGATGGCATCCTTGGCTCCGCCCATCCTGCATCAGTGAGATCCTCATCTGCTGCATGCAGAACATTGTGCAGTTCGTGTCACAGCGAAATCCAGTTGTGTTCAACCCATCCTCAATTCTGTGTGATTTTTGTGCTTGAAATGTGAGTACTTCGTGTATTTTCTATGATAATTTCTCGTTGTTTATTACCCGAGGCCAATGTGGATTCATAGCAACAACGTAGTACAAAGTGGTCAGAACTTCTGCTTTCCAATAGTTACTGTCAAACGAAATGGCTCTGAGCGCTATGGGACTTAACGAGGTCATCAGTCCCCTAGAACTTAGAACTACTTAAACCTAATTAACATAAGGACATCACACACATCCATGCCCGAGGCAGGATTCGAACCTGCGACCTTAGCGGTCGCGCGGTTCCAGACTGTAGCGCGTAGAACCGCTCGGCCACTCCGGCCGACAATTACTGTCGTTCACATTAATTTTTCGGAACATTTGCTTCAGTACAAATATAATACAATATAGGCATTCATTTATTTACTTATTTGGCATGACGAGACTTTACACATGATTCACAAAGCATAAATTCATCTTTGCAAAGATAATAATAAAAAGAAGAAATGCCTATGACCCTACGTTAATCCAATAATTTTCAACACATAGTCCAGCGGGACAGTTGAGAAGCTGTACAAAACTCTTAATTCTATGTGCAGTTTACGTATGTTACATCAGAGCACGTTTTCTATTGAGAGTCCTTGCCCGCAGTCACATAAAGCGTCAACCTGCAAACCACGTTCAGTATCACCATCTGCCTTCATTTGCCTCAGTTTTCTGAGACACTGAAGCCTTAAATGAGATTTTTTGTCATCACTCTACTGACTGGTTTGATGCGGCCCGCCACGAATTCCTTTCCTGTGCTAACCTCTTCATCTCAGAGTAGCACTTGCAACCTACGTCCTCAATTATTTGCTTGCCGTATTCCAATCTCTGTCTTCCTCTACAGTTTTTGCCCTCTACAGCTTCCTCTAGTACCATGGAAGTCATTCCCTCATGTCTTAGCAGATGTCCTATCATCCTGTCCCTTCTCCTTATCAGTGTTTTCCACATATTCCTTTCCTCTCCGATTCTGCGTAGAACCTCCTCATTCCTTAACTTATCAGTCCACCTAATTTTCAACATTCGTCTATAGCACCGCATCTCAAATGCTTCGATTCTCTTCTGTTCCGGTTTTCCCACAGTCCATGTTTCACTACCATACAATGCTGTACTCCAGACGTACATCCTCAGAAATTTCTTCCTCAAATTAAGGCCGGTATTTGATATTAGTAGACTTCTCTTGGCCAGAAATGCCTTTTTTGCCATAGCGAGTCTGCTTTTGATGTCCTCCTTGCTCTGTCCGTCATTGGTTATTTTAGTGCCTAGGTATCAGAATTCCTTAACTTCATTGACTTCGTGACCATCAACCCTGATGTTAAGTTTCTCGCTGTTCTCATTTCTACTACTTCTCATTACCTCCGTCTTTCTCCGATTTACTCTCAAACCATACTGTGTACTCATTAGACAGTTCATTCCGTTCAGCAGATCATTCAATTCTTCTTCACTTTCACTCAGAATAGCAATGTCATCAGCGAATCGTATCATTGATATCCTTTCACCTTGTATTTTAATTCCACTCCTGAACCTTTCTTTTATTTCCATCATTGCTTCCTCGATGTACAGATTGAAGAGTAGGGGCGAAAGGCTACAGCCTTGTCTTACACCCTTCTTAATACGAGCACTTCGTTCTTGATCGTCCACTCTTATTATTCCCTCTTGGTTGTTGTACATGTTGTATATGACCCGTCTCTCCCTATAGCTTACCCCTACTTTTTTCAGAATCTCGAACAGCTTGCACCATTTTATATTGTCGAACGCTTTTTCCAGGTCGACAAATCCTATGAAAGTGTCTCGATTTTTCTTTAGCCTTGCTTCCATTATTAGCCGTAACGTCAGAATTGCCTCTCTCGTCCCTTTATTTTTCCTAAAGCCAAACTGATCGTAGCGCATTCTCAATTTTCTTTTCCATTCTTCTGTATATTATTCTTGTAAGCAGCTTCGATGCATGAGCTGTTAAGCTGATTGTGCGATAATTCTCGCACTTGTCAGCTTTTGCCGTCTTCGGAATTGTGTGGATGATGCTTTTCCGAAAGTCCGATGGTATGTCGCCAGACTCATATATTCTACACACCAACGTGAATAGTCGTTTTGTTGCCACTTCCCCCAATGATTTTAGAAATTCTGATGGAATGTTATCTATCCCTTCTGCCTTATTTGGCCGTAAGTCCTCCAAAGCTCTTTTAAATTCCGATTCTAATACTGGATCCCCTATCTCTTCTAAATCGACTCCTGTTTCTTCTTCTATCACATCAGACAAATTGTCACCCTCATAGAGGCTTTCAATGTATTCTTTCCACCTATCTGCTCTCTCCTCTACATTTAACAGTGGAATTCCCGTTGCACTCTTAATGTTACCACCGTTGCTTTTAATGTCACCAAAGGTTGTTTTGACTTTCCTGTATGCTGAGTCTGTCCTTCCGACAATCATATCTTTTTCGATGTCTTCACATTTTTCCTGCAGCCATTTCGTCTTAGCTTCCCTGCACTTCCTATTTATTTCATTCCTCAGTGACTTGTATTTCTGTATTCCTGATTTTCCTGGAACATGTTTGTACTTCCTCCTTTCATCAATCAACTGAAGTATTTCTTCTGTTACCGATGGTTTCTTCGCAGCTACCGTCTTTGTACCTATGTTGTCCTTCCCAACTTCTGTGATGGCCCTTTTTAGAGATGTCCATTCCTCTTCAACTGTACTGTCTATTGCGCTATTCCTTATTGCTGTATCTATAGCGTTAGAGAACTTCAAACGTATCTCGTCATTCTTTTGTACTTCCGTATCCCACTTCTTTGCGTATTGATTCTTCCTGACTAATGTCTTGACCTTCAGCCTACTCTTCATCACTACTATATTGTGATCTGAGTCTATATCTGCTCCTGGGTACGCCTTACAATCCAGTATCTGATTTCGGAATCTCTGTCTGACCATGATGTAATCTAATTGAAATCTTCCCGTATCTCCCGGCCTTTTCCAAGTATACCTCCTCTTGTGATTCTTGAGCAGGGTATTCGCTATTACTAGCTGAAACGTGTTACAGAACTCAATTAGTCTTTCTCCTCCTTCATTCCTTGCCCCAAGCCCATATTATCCTGTAACCTTTTCTTCTGCTCCTTCCCCTACAACTGCATTCCAGTCGCCCATGACTATTAGATTTTCGTCCCCGTATACATACTGCATTACCCTTTCAATATCCTCATACACCTTCTCTATCTCTTCATCTTCAGCTTGCGACGTCGGCATGTATACCTGAACTATCGTTGTCGGTGTTGGTCTGCTGTCGATTCTGATTAGAACAACCCGGTCACTGAACTGTTCACAGTAACACACCCTCTGCCCTACCTTCCTATTCATAACGAATCCTACACCTGTTATACCATTTTCGGCTGCTGTTGATATTACCCGATACTCATCTCACCAGAAATCCTTGTCTTCCTTCCACTTCACTTCACTGATCCCTACTATATATAGATTGAGCCTTTGCATTTCCCTTTTCAGATTTTCTAGTTTCCCTACCACTTTCAAGCTTCTGACATTCTACGACCCGACTCGTAGAACGTTATCCTTTCGTTGATTATTCAATCTTTTTCTCATGGTAACCTCCCCCTTGGCAGTCCCCTCCCGGAGATCCGAATGGCGGACTATTCCGGAAACTTCTGCCAATGGAGAGATCATCATGATACTTGTTCAATTACAGGCCACATGTCCTGCGGATACACGTTACGTGCCTTTAATGCAGTGGTTTCCATTGCCTTCTGCATCCTCATGTCGTTGATCATTGCTGATTCTTCCGCCTTTAGGGGCAATTTCCCACCCCTAGGACAAGAGAGTGCCCTGAACCTCTATCCGCTCCTCCGCCCTCTTTGACAGGGCCGCTGGCAGAATGAGTCTGACTTCTTATGCCGGAAGTCTTCGGCCGCCAATGTTGATTATTTATCAAAATTTAGGCAGTGGCGGGGATCGAACCCGGGACCGAAGACGTTTTGATTATGAATCAAAGACGCTACCCCTAGAGCACGAGTTAGCTTTAAATGTGATATATATAGCAAATCATAATGGTACCATTTGTAGGTATGGATGTCCTCCGGACATTCATTCATCTCTATGTTTGTCACCTACAGCGCAGATCTCTCTTTCTTTTAGCTTGAGGTGGTCCTCTGCTTAAGGCATAGGACACATTTGAGTGGTTGGAATTCTAATACTCATTCGACCACCCTATTCCGTGGTTTCTCTGAATCAAATAAGGCGAATGCTGGGACAGTTCCATTGAACATGACACGGTCGATTTCCTGCTACAACCTTCTCCTATGCCTTTATTGTCTAATAGCGTTGCCGTCAAGGGAATGTTACGTCTTAAATATCCGGATTTATTTTTCATCGTAGGCTTCCATTTGCATCACCAACGGATACCACACACATTTTATGGTGCTCCTCCGATTATTCTTATTTCCTCCCTTAGCTGAACAACTACATGGGAGCCCTTTCAACAACATTTTCTCTCACCGTACATCAGCAAATGACCCAATGTCCTTGAGGCAGCACGCCAATTTATGCTGTTACCCCATCAAAATATTTAGTAGGTCTATATTTATTGGTGTGAACAAATTACTTATACATTGACCACCTTCCGCCGGCGAGGTCGCTAACGCACGCAGGTACTGTTGTGTTTGATATTGCGGCGACTGTTTCGGTTCCTGGCGGCGGAACCAGTTTCCTTCAACAGTATTCGGTCTGCGAGGGGAGCAGAGGTGGCAGCATGACAGATCACCAGGCTTTACGCCAAAGTTCTGGATTAAATTCCAAACCTCTCTGCATTATTTCAAAGAGGAGACCACGGGACATTATTGACGATGACCTGCCCTGAACGTTAAGCTCGGCGGAATTCTTGCTGCTACCCCGTCTCACTTCTCTATCGCTGCATTCTTATCTGCAACAACATAAAGTAGTAGAAGTGTAATCATCAACACGATAAAAGATACGGCCTTGAAATTTCGTAACAGTTGGGAGAGAAGCAATGACAGACCACCTCTACTAGAACTTTACTCAGGACTGTGATACGGTATTTCTAGACTGACGCTAATGTTCGTTGACGGGGTGGAAGTCAGTTTCATTTTCACACTCTGTACCTCAGCATAGTATTTCGACACTATTTTTTGCCTTTGTTTTGCCGTCACACTCTTTGCCCTAAAATTTCTCAGAATCTCGTCAGGATATCGGAAGCTCATGACATGCTGCTGAAAATCCTCGCTGTTTATTTTGAGTCAGATGATAATATACTCTGAAAAACTAAGTGTTGCCTCACAAATTACCCGTCTCCTTATGCGAAAATAATAACTACAGCCATAATAATCTTCACATCAATGTTTTTCAAATTCCAGTCTTCTCCAATGGTGTATCGTTACAATCGTCGTCATCACCATCATCTATCGACATCCACCGCTCTATAATGGCTCCATTAGACTTTTTACGCATTACAGTCTTCACCTACACGCATACATGTTACTTGTGCATCGTCGTGATGACCACTAATGGGTTCTGGTGCCCAGCGAATAATTTCCTTGGTCCATCTGCCATCCATTAACCGTCCATATCCACATCATTTTCTTTGCAGTCAAGATCACGTGTTCTGATCTACTCTCTTCCCTGATGCATTTGCAGTTTCCTTCTCTGTCCTTGGAATTCCCAAACACATCTCTCCAGTGCTCGGTGTGCAGCTCTTAGTTTTTGTGTAGTTTTCGTAATACGGTCCATGTTTCACTGCCTTAAGTTACACTTCTCCCTGTGAACAATGGTCCTTGGTGTATTGCTGTGACTTGCATGACTTAGTGATACTTACAGATACCCGTACTGTAGGTGCAACGACAACGGAGAGTTATCTGTAGAGAGCTCAGCTGGTACAGGGGCAACGGGCTGGATGTTCATCTGGTTTGGTGACATTAATGAATATGGACTTGCTGTTCTGGTATTGCGAACGGCTGAAAGGAGGGGAAACAACAGCCGTTATTTTTCCCGAGTGGATGCAGTTCTTCTGGATGATTTAACGATGACTGCATCCTCCTCATCAAAATATTCCAGGGATAAAAATCCTAATCTCTGGGTTGGAACTACTCATGTGGATGTCATCATCACGATAAACAAAACTGATGTTCTACGATCCGGAGCATGGATGTTAGAACCCTTAATCTGGCGAGTAGGTTAGAGGAATTAAAAAGGGAAATTGTTAGGTGGACGTTAGATAGAGTGGCAATTAGTGAAGTTCTGTCGCAGGAGGAGCAGAACATATGGTGAGATGAGTACATGGATATAATTACAAAATCAAATAAGGGTAGTGCAGAAACAAGTTCAAATGGTTCTGAGCACTAAGGGACTTAACATCTGAGGTCATCAGTCCCCTAGATCTTAGGACTACTTAAACCTAACTAACCTAAGGACATCACACACATCCATGCCCGAGGCAGGATTCGAACCTGCGAGCGTAGCGGTCACGCGGTTCCAGACTGAAGCGCCTAGAACCGCTCGGTTACCGCAACCGGCTCAGAAACAAGTATGATAATGACTAAGAAAATAGGAATGCGCCTATTCTACTATGAACAGCATAATGAACGAATTATCATAGCCAAGACAGACACGAAGCCAGTATCCATCACAGTCGTAAAAGTTTACATGCCAGCTAGTTCCGGAGATATTGAAGTGTTCGAAAGAATTTATGATGAGAACAAACAAATTATTGCAGTAGTTTAGGCAGACGAAAATTTAATTGTGGTTGTTGTTGTTGTGGTCTTCAGTCCTGAGACTGGTTTGATGCAGCTCTCCATGCTACTCTATCCTGTGCAAGCTTTTTCATCTCCCAGTACCTACTGCAACCTACATCCTTCTGAATCTGCTTAGTGTATTCATCTCTTGGTCTCCTTCTACGATTTTTACCCTCCACGCTGCCCTCCAATACTAAATTGGTGATCCCTTGATGCCTCAGAACATGTCCTACCAACCGATCCCTTCTTCTGGTCAAGTTGTGCCACAAACTTCTCTTCTCCCCAATCCTATTAAGTATTTCCTCATTAGTTATGTGATCCACCCATCTAATCTTCAGCATTCTTCTGTAGCACCACATTTCAAAAGCTTCTATTCTCTTCTTGTCCAAACTATTTATTGCCCATGTTTCACTTCCATAGATGGCTACACTCCATAGGAATACTTTCAGAAATGACTTCCTGACACTTATATCAATACTGGATGTTAACAAATTTCTCTTCTTCAGAAACGCTTTCCTTGCCATTGCCAGCCTACATTTTATATCCTCTCTACTTCGACCATCATCAGTTATTTTGCTCCTCAAATAGCAAAACTCCTTTACTACTTTAAGTGCCTCATTTCCTAATCTAATTCCCTCAGCATTACCCGACTTAATTTGACTACATTCCATTATCCTTGTTTTGCTTTTGTTGATGTTCATCTTATATCCTCCTTTCAAGACACTGTCCATTCCATTCAACTGCTCTTCCAAGTCCTTTGCTGTCTCTGACAGAATTACAATGTCATCGGCGAACCTCAAAGTTTTTATTTCTTTTCCATGAATTTTAATACCTACTCCGAATTTTTCTTTTGTTTCCTTTACTGCTTGCTCAATATACAGATTGAACAACATCGGGGAGAGGCTACAAGCCTGTCTTACTCCCTTCCCAACCACTGCTTCCCTTTCATGTCCCTCGACTCTTATAATTGCCATCTGGTTTCTGTACAAATTGTAAATAGCCTTTCACTCCCTGTATTTTACCCCTGCCACCTTTAGAATTTGAAAGAGAGTATTCCAGTCAACATTGTCAAAAGCTTTCTATAAGTCTACAAATGCTAGAAACGTAGGTTTGCCTTTCCTTAATCTTTCTTCTAAGATAAGTCGTAAGGTCAGTATTGTGGTTAGGGAGTGGAATTCTACAGGAAAAGGAAGAGAAGGATGAACAGTAGGAGGAGGTGTGCAGAAAAGAATGTCAGAGGAAGCTGCCTGGTAGAGTTTTTCTCGGAGCATAATTTAATCATCGCCAACACTTAGTTTAATAATCATTGCATACGTGTGTACTGTACGTGGAAGAGACCTGGAGGCACTTGAGGATTTCAATGTATCACATAAAGGCGACACAGATTTCGAAACTAGATTTTAAACTTTAAGATATATCCAGGGCCTGATGTGGGCTCTGACAATAGTTTATTCGTTACGAGCTGTAGATTAAAACTTAAGAATTTACCAAAAGGTAGAAAATTAAGGATATGAGACCTAGATAAAATGAAGGAACTAGAGGTAGATCACAGTTTCAGAAGGAGCATTAGCAACAACTGATTGAAACAGAGGAATGGAATACCACATAAGGTGAATGGGCATCTTTGAAAGATGAAATAGTGAAGGCAGCAGAGGATTAAATAGCTCAGAATTAAAAAAAAGGCCTATTAGAAAATCTTGGATAACACTGGATGTACTGAATTTAGCTGACGAAGGGAGAAGTATAAAAATGCAATGAATGAAGCAGACTAAAGACAGAACAGAGTCTAAAAAATAAAAGTGATAGAAAGTGTAAAATGGTTGAACAGAAATGGCTAGAGGTAAAATTCAAGGCTGAAGGAGTATGTGTAACAGGGGAAAGATAGATGGCGCCTTTAGGAAAATTAAAGAATCCTCTGGAGGAAAGAGGAGCAGCTGTTCGAACACGAAGATTTCAGACAGTGAGTCTGTAATAAGTAAAGAAGGAAAAGGGGGTAGGTAGATATAGAACGTGTATATAGAAGGCTGTACAGGGAAAAGAAAAATGAACGCAATATTATAGAAAGAGAAGAGGCAGTTAATGAACATGAGATGAGATACACGATACGGTGGAACTACTAGGGACCGTTCAAAACCATACGATGAAATATAATGATCTGAAGCAACAAAGACTGCTTACGCTTTTTAGCCATTCTGTTTCACGCCATCCTCTGACGTGATCAAAAGGGTTGAGGGGGCAACATTGACATATGCTTGAATGAAACGGCACCAGCTGGTTCGGCAACGCCCTCTGTGTCACATGCTCACCTTTGTTTAGCACATTAAAAATACACCTGTACATAGACAATCAATGACGGGGTCCCAGGCACCTGCAGGCAGGCTGTGCGCCTGCTAGTAGGCATGCCGCATTGGAGAGGTATCAAGGAATTGCTTTTCTCTGTGCGCCTAAGACTCCCTCATAGGTGAGGTCTCTGTACAGATATAATTTTAAAGTGCTCAACAAAGGTGGGCGGTTGGCACCGAGGGTGGTGTCGAACAGGTGAGTGGGGGAGGGGGTCTTAGAGAGAACCTTTGCCGTTTTGTCCACGCATGTGCCAATGTTGCACCCCTCTGTGATCACGCTACGGAAGGGCAGGAAATAGGAGACCTGAAAAAGAATAAGTTTCCTTAGATGTACTGGATCGCCTTCATATTTTGTCTGATAGGTTTGAATCATCCCTAGTGGTTCAAAAAATGGTTCAAATGGCTCTGAGCACTATGGGACTTAACTTCTGAGGTCATCAGTCCCCTAGAACTTAGAACTACTTAAACCTAACCAACCTAACGCCATCACACACATCCATGCCCGAGGCAGGATTCGAACCTGCGATCGTAGCGGTCGCGCAGTTCCAGACTGTAGCGCCTAGAATCGCTCGGCCACCCCGGCCGGCCTTAGTGGTTCAACCCCGTACACTAGAGCAAAAATTGCGGTCGCACGTTCAGTTGGGATGCTGACCCATGATGTCCTTAGAGAATGGTTGAACTGTCTGGGAAGGGGGGAGGGGGGAAGAGTGCAAGTGTCGCTGTCGCTCATCACACATCACACTACGAACTGTCGTTTTCAACTCGAAATGTGTGGGATGCAACGCCCCAAGGAAAGGCGTGATATCATTGATGCCTTTTATGCCACCCCCTAAGGCCTTTTCATTTATGTCTGAAATGTTTTCCTAGGGCGTCCTTAAGAAAACCGCGTGACTTCAATGCTGGGCCCCTCGGTTCTGTTCTCCATCGCGGAGGCGTCAAAACAAGGGGTGAAATGTAGGTAAGAGGGTTGGCGACGACTTTCCAATCACATGACACGTCCAATGTGGCTGTAGACAGTATTAGGATGAAACTGGGTGCCAACCCACTTTACACGTCACATATACTTCTGAGCCGTGGCCTTTTTTTCGCACGTGTCGACAACTTGGTGTTTGAAACGTCGCCGAGCCCAAGGGTCGCGTCGCGGGTTGTAACACCGAAAATGCAGGATGTGTGGCACCTGCTACCGATATATGACTTTTTTAATTTTATGTAAATATTTGTAATTTAAATGCTTTCTTTTAGTAAGTAAGGACAGTGCTTCACTGTATGTGTACATTTAGGTAGAAGTCTGTTGACGTTTCTGTGCGGCTGATCCCGGCGGAGGTTCGAGTCCTCCTTCGGGCATGGGTGTGTGTGTTTGTCCTTAGGATAATTTAGGTTAAGTAGTGTGTAAGCTTAGGGACTGATGACCATAGCAGTTAAGTCCCATAAGATTTCACACACATTTGAACATTTTTTTTCTGTTGACGTTTCATTGTATTTATCTGTGTTTCACCGTGAAACTTATAAGCTCTGGGAAAAAGCCAAAGGAATTGTTATTTGTATCGACTAGCAACGGTAATAGCAGTGCTTGTGCGTTGTAAAATCTTTGAGTAGGGGGTTGTTGCGCAGAGCGCACGGAGAGAGCGAGAGATGGGTTCCAGCGCTTGTAGTGTGCGAAGTGTGGTGTTAACGCTTTCGCAGTAGAGAGTACCATTTTCGGCGGCATCATGTACGCGCGCCGACCAGATGTCTAGAGCAGGAGTACGGACAGTGGACGGGCGGAAGAGGCTGTATTAATTACAATTGCCCGTTCCTATAATTAGCCTTGGCTCCACAAGATGCTACCGTCTAGAACAACAGCAGCAGTTCCAGCAACACAGATTCATCGTCGGCTCCGAGATTCGTCGTATGCACAGCACTGAAGTAAGACTGTTCATTGGTAGAAAGTATTAACGGCTAACCCAGCAGCACAACTGAATGTGATTTGATTGATGAGATTTATTTAAATAATAATCAGTTAAACTCAGGGCGATTGTGTCCTCATCGCTCCCAGGCATTGTTACCAAGCAGGATCCTTGTTCCTTTTTTCCCTAATATGCTAACTGAGTGTCATAAGAAACAAATTCAATAGTTAAAGCCAGTTTATTAGTGAATAATTTCTCTTTTAAGAATTTTAGCCTCAGTCTACTTTCAATTAACTGTTGTACAACAGAGGCTTCAGTATATGACTCAAGTAAAGCAATTTCAATTTTTAAATTCGAGAATCAATCACTGAAAAAAATCCATTAGGCATACATGCGGTCCACGGTCATATTTTATATCGATAGGCCGATCAGTAAGTGAGGGGTTACAAGGTCGTCACAATTTTACACCATTGCGTCGGAATGGGAGACGCTTAAGGGTTTCGAAAAAGTGATCCTTTAATTTTGTTGCGCAGTGTAGACTGCCACGCAGAATCTCCTTACTCCAGTTTAGTATTGTAAAACTTATATAATTAATTCATTGTAAATTGTTGCTAATATTTGTTACCATTTATTTCTGCCATAGCTCTTATCTAACCCTATTTGGACCTGTGATGACCTGTATAGATTTTCCGTGCAAACAAGTCACTTCATAACAGTAACTACGAGTATTTCGATGATTGATGGTTCTCTTCCTGCCATATTTATATGTTTGACATAAAGTTCGCTTGGTGAATACAACAGATACATACTCTGACTGTAAGCTTTCATTTTTAGGTACTTCAAAAGCAAGAATCTCAAACCATGTGGTTTACCAAAGCACTCCATACTGTTACTACTCGTCTGCTCATTTCTGTTTTCGTTCATTCCGCTATAATCTTCATTTACCTCAAGTACAAAAATTAAGCTGATTCTTTGAATTCGCTGTTAGTGAACACTATTTTTAGAAATGTTGGTTATACAGTATTTCATCTTAATGTAACGGATTTTGAGGCGCACTTTCGAACTTACTCTATTAACTTCTTCCAATTCGTTGTTAAAGTTTGTCTGCTCTAGACCCAAACAGCACATTGTCATCAGCAAAACAAACGTACATCAAATGGACTAGATATATATATATATATATATATATATATATATATATATATATATATATATATATATATATCGAGTTTCACAACAGGCGGTACACCAGACTTTGTTGAAACTAGCTTTCTCAGAATCTATGAATTCCAAACATCGTGGTGATTCATCTACAACTACATCCATCTTCTGCAACCACCAAGAACTTCATGACACAGGACGCACCCCATTGTACCACATATTACGATTTCTTTCGCTTCCATTCGCTTATTAAACCGAAAAAGTGGTGCTTAGATACCTATGATCACGTTGAAATGAGTTAAATTTTATTCGACGGTCACGACGGGATCGATACGTAAGGGACTGTTTTATACCCCTAGAATCCTCACGGGGCACTGGCTCTTGTAACTCTGTAAGTAGTTGATCCATGGCGTTCAGGGTGTCATCCAGACAAGCACGAGTTAAGTTTCGCATGACCGACAGTTTCGCAATGCATACTGGTTAGCATGAAGAGCATTCTGCTCGAGCTCTTTACATTTGAGCTCAGAATATTTTCATAGACTCTACAACAGATGGATATCAAAGATATTGTACGACAGGTTTACGGAACTCTCCAGCGAGCCGTCTTTCCAACCACTGAATACAGTTTTTCATTGAAGCTATCTGCGGTGTATTCTGGTTAAGAGAGGGGATAACCCAACTGCAGATTCTGTACAGGTTCTGACGGCGATTCCAGCTGGTCTATACTGATGAGAATTTAAACTGGAAAAAAGCACATTTTGGAAATTCTAATGCAGCGTAGTTCGCCCACGTTTACACTTAGAATCATAGTTAATATTGGGGAGAGACAAATCAGTAAGTTGACATACTCTGCATATTTCCGTTCAATAACGTCAAATGGAATAATGTTCTGGGGTAACTCATCTTTAAAAAAGAAAGGCTTCATTGCTCAAAAACTTGCTGTAAGAATAGCATGAGGTACTCACCCACGATTATCTTGTAGACATCTGTTTAAAGAGTTAGACAATTCTGATTACTGCTTCACAATATATTCATTCCCTCATGCATTTTGTTATAAATAATCTTCTGCAGTTCAAAAGGAGCAATGATGTACAACTATAACACAAGAAGGAAAAATAGCATTCATTGCTCCCCATTGAGGTTGTCTTTGGGGCGCATAAAGGTGCAGCTAAATGTTTTGGTGACTTACGCAATCATATATAATGTCTGGAAAATAGTAAAGTAAAAAAATGAAAAGAAACTGGAAAAGTGTCTCCTTGACAATTCCTTCTTTTCCGTAGAAGAATTTCTACTATTGTAATGTGTAAAAGGTGGTGGGTAAGAATTACTAAATTGCATCTGTATATTTAATAATAATAATAATAATATAATAATAAAAACATAAACCAAAAATTATAAATGATCAGCATGTAACAATTTTTACAAATTTATTTGCTATGAGAATGTAAAATGACAATCTCCGTATCATTACTATTTATCGTGGAAATGATCCATGGAACTTGAAATTAGGTAACTAACTAAGTAACTAATAAATGCCGTTCTGTTGAGTTTGTGTGGTTGAATAATGAATTCTTCGTTATGACCATTTATTACTACTGCAAACTCGGTGACAATTTCTCTTTGGTTTTCAACAAGTCAAAAAACGACGACTGAGAATGAACGTGGCCATATTTCTCTTGATGGTAGCCCAAATAAAAGATTGTCCAAAACGTTGACAACAGATGAAAACATCGTACAGTGTATAGTGTAGTACTGGACGATCATCAGTTAAACATTAATGATATAGCTGATAACGTATGCAGATTAGAAGAATTAAATAGGTGAAAGATTTTTTATACACTACTTTTTTATTCAATAACTGTACTGGGCCACACGAGATATTACTATATTCATATAAAATGTCCGTGGAGATATCTTTTCGTTTTTGCACACCAGTGTATATTAAACTTCTATTGCAGAGCTGGCCAGAGGCGAAACTCTTTAAGAGTTCAAGGATGCAACACCCTACCCTACGCCAGTTCGGGGTATAACTTCTTGTGCTGCCAATCAGTCTTCCCGTAAACTGAAAATTTGCGTACGGCCCAAGATAAAAGCAGTGTTTGAGGCTTGTTGACAGATTGAACAATGTATCCAAGCCGAATTGTCAAGTTCACCAGTACCGAACTGCACTGAGAACGGAGGTTAATCTTACGTCCATTACACTTGTGGCTGTACAGAATGAAATCCTGTGGTCAAACGAGTATTTGGGAGGAGACGTTTTCGATGGAAATAAAAAAAAGAAGTTTTGCATCACCTCGGTTCAGAGAGTTCCGGAACCTGTACAGAAAACTGGAATAGAGATCAACATAAACACCATTTCCGCCCTTTTTATTGCTCATGAAAACCTCACATTGCATGTTGCACCACCATGCAGTGAGATCTTCAGGGGTGGTGGTCCAGATTCCCGTACACACTGGTACCTCTAATACCCAGTAGCACGTCCTCTTGCATTGATGCATACCTGTATTCATCGTGACATACTATCCACAAGTTCGCCAAGGCACTGTTGGTCCATATTGTCCCACTCCTCAACGGCGATTCGGCGTAGATCCCTCAAAGTGGTTGGTGGGTCACATCGTCCTAAACAGCCCTTTTCAACCTATCGCAAGCATGTTCGATAGGGTTCATGTCTGGATAACATGCTGGCCACTCTAGTCGAGCGATCTCATTATCCTGAAGGAAGTCATTCACAAGATGTGCACGGGGGGTGTGCGAATTGTTGTCCATGAAGACGAATGCCTCGCCAATATGCTGCCGATATGGTCGGAGGATGGAATTCACGTATCGTACAGCCTTACGGCGCCGTCCATGACCAACAGCGGCGTACGTCAGCCCCATACAATTCCACCCAAAACAGCAGAGAACCTCCACCTTGATGCACTCGCTGGACAGTGTATCTAAGGCGTTCAACCTGACCAGGCTGTCTCCAAACACGTCTCCGACGGCTGTCTGGTTGAAGCCATATGCGAGACTCATCGGTGAAGAGAACGTGATGCCAATCCTGAGCGGTCCATTCGGCATGTTTTTGGGCCCATCTGTACCGCGTTGCATGGTGTCGTGGTTGCAAAGAAGGACCTCGCCATGGACGTCGGGAGTGAAGTTGCGCATCATGCAGCCTATTGCGCACAGTTTGAGTCGTAACACAACGTCCTGTGGCTGCCCGAAAAGCATTATTCAACATCATGGCGTTGCTGTTAGGGTTCGTTCGAGCCATAATACGTAGGTAGCGGTCATCCACTGCAGTAATAGCCCTTGGGCGGCCTGAGCGAGGCATGTCATCGACAGTTCCTGTCGTTCTGTATCTCCTTCATGTCCGAACAACATCGCTTTGGTTCACTCCGAGTCGCCTGGACACTTCCCTTGTTCAGAGCCCTTCCTGACACAAAATAACAATGCGGACGCGATCGAACCGCGGTATTGACCGTCTAAGCATGGTTGAACTACAGACAACACGAGCCGTGTACCTCCTTCCTGGAGGAATGATTGGAACTGATCGACTAATAGGTGCTGGTCATGCACGGTTGTTTACATCTTTGGGCCGGTTTAGTGACATCTCCGAACAGTCAAAGCGACTGTGTCTGTGATACAATATCCACAGTCAACGTCTATCTTAAGGAGTTCTGGGAACCGAGGTGATGTAAAACCTTTTTTTTATGTGTGTAAGTCAAAAAATTGTACGAATGTATCTTAGCTTTTTGGTAAGTCTTGGTTCCATTACCAGGAGTAACGTCACAAATGCCTTTCTGCTGCCTTTACCTTTCACACCGAGCTGTTTGTTTTGTTTGTAGCAAATCCCAGAACCAATAAATTAGTATTCTTTTTCCGGACTCCTTTACAGGTATCTTCTGCACTTTCTAGTGTCCGTAATAAACATTTTAACTATTCGTGTACTCTTCATCTTAGACAACAATCAGGAACCAGATTAGCAGTTTCTGAAAGCTGTGTGGGAATTCTGTGGAAAACTTGTGCAAAGCAGGATCTGCCTAGCTGTAAGGCTAATGCCACAAATTATCGATTTCCGATACTGCGCTGATGAAGGCGTAATATATTGTCTGAAACTGAATAATAGCGGCTTTGCCAAGTTGGGATACAAAGAAATTAAAACTTACACCTCTGTTGCCTAGTGCCTGCCTTCTAGAATGCGGGTTCATAGGGAATGCTTGGCACAAGCAGTACACACGGCTTTCGGGTGGAGTCATGAACCTCTGACGCTCACACCAACTTGTTTTCCTGTTCTTTAACTACAACTGCTACATTTTTCATAATATTTACGTCACTAACCACATCCCACAGCTGTCAAGGCAAAGCGTAGCAATATTTATACGCAAACAACGAGCCTTTGGCAATTTGCCAGCGGTGACAGACCCACACTTAACGTCTCAACTGTGCAGACAGATATACGCCTTCAGTTCGGAACGGTGGCTCCATTTCTAAAACGTACACACAGTTTACGCCAATGACAGGAAAAATAATTTCTTCTACGTGATGGCGGAATTTTTATTTTTTATCTTTTTATTTCTTGCTACTGATCTCAAGGTAATGGCGTTCTGATATCTTCGCCTGATTTACGAAAGCTTTTCTCAAGTTAGCACTGGTTCTTTTTTTTCTTTCCCTTCAACAGGCAGTTCTGTTTCTGTCCCCTTTGTAGGGCACCTGTTACATTGTATGGATTTATAAGACTTCCTTGAAAAATAAATAAGACCCAACTTAACAAATTGCAATCTCAATATTCTAATTTGTGGGTCTACTGACACCTTTACTTACATACTGCAACGCAACATTTTCTTTATTTAATATCTCCTAGATTAGGAAGATAGAAATTCAAATTTACTCTTTCATGCATAAAGTTTTTCTACTTCGTCGAAATGACCTCGGACGGCCACAGTGCTACAAAACAAGTGAATAAAATGTCGAGTAGGCGCCGTTTCGAAGCTCTCGAAATGACTTATATCGTCTGACCTGAAAATAATTTACTAATCCAAAAATTTGTTCTTTCCGAGCACCTCCTTCGAGCAGAAATGGTTTTTCGATTGAAAAAGATGACTTGAATAATCTACGAGAATATTTGTTTCGGTTACTTCCCTGTAGCCACAGTGCTTCCCCATACGCTTATTCTTTTCTGCTATCTGATAACGATGATGCTTCGTTAATGAAACTTACGGAAGATGCGAATCTGAAATAAAGACACGAGATGTGCACTAACTTTACAATTATTATTGTTCTTCAAAATTTACAAAAGTGTTACACTATTCAACTCATTAATGTACAAACACCTGCTGCTGTCAGCATACTCATGTAAAGATCGAACCTTAATACACGTTTCGGAATGGAATGAGAGGTGAAAGATCTGTTTGATGAATGAAGTGCCGACTTACTACACCCGATGGAGAGTTAAATTCAGTGCATAAACAGAGCAAGGCCCGTCACACATTGATCGTAGCCGGTGGTGCAAGACCTATGCAACCACACTCTTCCAATGTAATACCTCAAGTCGTAAAGAAAAGTATACGGTACATGAGTTTGTTTAGCTGGGCAGACAAATAGAGGAGCGGTACGTTACAAGATTGTTGTTCTCACGAACTCAGTACGAAAGTATTACTGCACTCGTGCATAGCTCTCTCTTCTTTTCAGTGCATCTTATTGTAGTGACACTAATTACCATTTGATACCAATGGCACGCCTTCTGTCCACAGCAGTGCCAAAACGGGGCACGTCAGGCAACTAACCATCACATACAACTTCTAGCGATCACTTCCTGGCCAGCTCTGCATGCCTATTGCCGGCCGCTGTGACCGAGCGGTTCTACGCGCTTCAGTCCGGAACCGCGCTGCTGCTACGGTCGCAGGTTCGAATCCTGCCTCGGGCATGGATGTGTGTGTGATGTCCTTAGGTTAGTTAGGCTCAAGTAGTTCTAAGTCTAGGGACTGATGACAAAAATGTTCAAATGTGTGTGAAATCTTATGGGACTTAACTGCTAAGGTCATCAGTCCCTAAGCTTACACACTACTTAAACTAAATTATCCTAAGGACAAACACACACACCCATGCCCGAGGGAGGACTCGAACCTCCGCCGGGACCGGCAGCACAGTCCATGACTGCAGCGCCTGAGACCGCTCGGCTAATCCCGCGCGGCGGACTGATGACCTCAGACGTTAAGACCCATAGTGCTTAGATCCATTTGAACCATTTTTTTTGTATGCCTATTCACAACCAAAACAACAAATACGCCCCAGCTGATTGCTACACTTCAAATGCTACTTCTTTCTTTCGAAATACTAGCCCGCCCTCGCTGTTCATTGGCTGAGCCAAACTTGCTCGAAAGACGACAGGCAAACTAAAAAGTGTAACCGAAGTAGCAGAGAAAATGCGGAGATCAATCAATGTGTTACCCACACAAAAGCAAAACTTTGTGCCAGTAATCTTTATGTAAATAAATGGAAGTTATGAAAGGTGGCTGGTTTAAGTAGACAACTTTCGTCCTCTGGGACAGCGCCCCACTGCAAGACATGCATATTAAAAGTTTGTTTTACCTTGTTTGTCCACAGTTATTTTTGGCAAATTGTGATCGAAATATGTAGTATTTGTCATGCATAGTTGAATACATCCGTTAGACATTTTTTGGAATGTCTTCTTTACTCCCAAGGAGAGGCAAACTTTGTCCATACTAACTGACGCAAAAAAGCATGATTACTGAATTTAAATTTTGTGATTTTAAATCAAGTATTTTTCTATGATTCGATGTTCGAAATATTTACACGTGGAGGCTTCTTTTGTACGTACTGTATACTATAACACCCAGACGCTTAAGCGAAAAACCATTTACAATTTCAGTGAAGATGTATGTGGTGTGTGTTTGACGGAAGTTACTGTTACTGCAACTGAACAGAGTTTTACTTTAGTCTTGGTATTCGTATACTTTTGCACAGACGTGACATAATGGAATATTAGTTATGTTATACCAAGCTCTTGCAGTGTTACGTTTTAACTACTTATTGCAGATTGACCATTTTTCATAACTTGGATGAAAATCGTCGCTGATCATCAAGGAAGCCGCGTAATTTCATTATACATACTCTCTCTGCTTCCATCTAAAGTCTCTTCTAAATTAATTTTAAAATGATTCTACCGGTTCGTTTACTTTACCAACACGGGAGAGAGAAGCCGGCAGGAGAAAAGCATATGTAAAGACAGTCATTGAACTCTTCAACTTGCTCTGCCGTCAGTTAAATCAAATAACGGCTTCTGATCGGCACAGACTTTATATGTGTGCAAAACTACAATAAATTAATTCTAGTCTGTGGAGCAATATCTTCACTTTCTGTTTAAAATACTCTAGAAATTTGTTCTTCGCATCTTGTAAAAATAAAATAATGAGATAATATTTAGTTGACAAGGAGGCCAGATAAAAATCAGGTTTTTGTAATTTTTTATTTTTATGGTACATGAAGTTCAGAACTGAAACATCAATGTGCCGAAACAGTTCGATGTAGCTCTCAAACATTCTCGAGAAAATCGACTTTGAAACTTTCCCAGGGCCTGTAATAAGTAAGGTCGATTTTTCAAGAGATTACGTAGTATGCTCGCCTGCTATCTGGGGGCTCGGTTCGATTTCCGGCAGACGCATGTTGGTTTATTTATCGATTGTCACTTTTTTATTTGTAATTCATCATTGTTTTTTGAGTTCGCATATTGTCATTTCTTCGTTTGGAGATAGTGAGTGGAGCTGTGGACCCTAGAAAATGGAGTGGCATGCAGAGAAACAGGAACATTTCCGACATATTCTTGTTTTTGAGCTCATCGGAGGCATGACAGCAGCATAGGCAGCCAGAAACGTTTGCGCCTTTTACGGGGATGATGCCATCGGACAGAGTGCGGCAAGAAAAAGGTATTCTCTTTCTAACAAGGGAACCTCCCGATCGCACCCCCCTCAGATTTAGTTATAAGTTGGCACAGTGGATAGGCCTTGATAAACTGAACACAGATCAATTGAGAAAACAGGAAGAAGTTGTGTGGAACTGTGAAAAAATAAGCAAAACATACACTGAGTAGTCCATAGGCGACATAGGCAACATCATGGACAATGTGAGCTCAGGAGCGCCGTGGTCCCGTGGTAGCGTGAGCAGCTGCAGAACGAGAGGTCCTTGGTTCAAGTCTTCCCTCGAATGAGAATTTTTATTTCTTTATTTTTGCATAGTTATTATCTGTCCGTTCGCTCATTGACGTCTCTGTTCACTGTAATAAGTTTAGTGTCTGTGTTTTGCGACCGCATCGCAAAACCGTGCGATTAGTAGACGAAAGGACGTGCCGCTCCAATGGGAACCGAAAACATTTGATCGGAAGGTCATAGGGCAACCGATTCCTCCACAGGAAAACACATCTGATATATTCTATACGACACTGGTGACGGCATGTGCGTCACATGACAGGAATATGTTGTCGACCCACCTAACTTGTACACTTGGCAAATGGGTAAAAAGATTCTTCTACCTTGCCCGATTTAGGTTTTCTTGTGGATGTGATAATCACTCCCAAAAAGTGATGAAAACATAAGAGTTTGTCACATAAACTGAAAATAAAAAATTAAACTTTTCACTCGATGGAAGATTTGAACCAAGGTCCTTTCGTTCCGCAGCTGCTCACGTTACCACGAGACCACGGCGCTCCTGCGGTTCCAGTCTCCTTGATGTTGCCTATCTTCCCATGAACTACTCAGTTTGTATATTTTGCTTATTTTTTTCACAGTTCCATACAACTTCTTCCTGTTTTCTCAATTGATCTGTGTTCAGTTTTTCAAGGCCTATCCACTGTGCCAACTTATAACTACATCTGAGGGGGGTGCGATGGGGAGGTTCCCTTGTAAGGAGCATCGTTTTGACATGCTCTCCACGTCCAGTAAGACCTTCAGGGTTTGATGAAGATCGTTCAAACGCTTTAATCCACAATGATCCACGTCAGCATGCTAGAAAACAGATGTGATAAACTGTGATGATGGCATACTGTGTGACATTTGCATGCAATGGGGAAGTTCCAAAAATCAGGTGTGTGGGTCCCGCATGCTCTAAGCCAAAATCACAAAAATCGTCGGGTGGCCATATGTGCATCTCTTCTTGCTCATCAGTTGCCTTGTGAGAAACACGGACCATTCCGATCCTGGCCCCGAGAAATGGTCTCTTTATGCCAACATAAGGAAAAGACAGGAATGACTGAGCCTCTGAAACCAGCAAATCCCTGTACAAAGATCTGTGCATATCAACAAAAGATAGTTTCATGCGTCTGGTGAAACAGCGACGGTGTGCTCTACTACGAATTGCTTGCCCGAGGTGTAGCCATCACTGCTGACATTTATTGTTAACAACTGAGACGTTTTGCAGATGCACTGCGTGAAGTGACGCTGCTCATCAATAACGCCCGCTAGCATTCTGCTAGACTGACAAAACCACTATACAGTTCCCAGAATGAGATTTTCACTCTGCAGCAGAGTGTGCGCTGATATGAAACTTCCTGGCAGCTTAAAACTGTGTGCCCGACCGAGACTCGAACTCGGGACCTTTGCCTTTCGCGGGCAAGTGCTCTACCATCTGAGCTACCGAAGCACGACTCACGCCCGGTCCCCACAGCTTTACTTCTGCCACTTGTCGGGCGCACAGTTTTAATCTACAAGGAAGTTTCATATCAGCGCACACTCCGCTGCAGAGTGAAAATCTCGTTCTGGAAACATCCCCCAGGCTGTCGCTAAGCCATGTCTCCGCAGTATCCTTTCTTTCAAGAATTCTAGTTCTGCAAGGTTCGCAGGAGGGCTTTTGTAAAGTTTGGAAGGTAGGAGACGAGATACTGGCAGAAGTAAAGCTGGGGGGGACCGTGCGTGAGTCGTGCTTCGATAGCTCAGATGGTAGAGCACTTGCCCGCGAAAGGCAAAGGTCCCGAGTTCGAGTCTCGGTCGGGCACACAGTTTTAATCTGCCAGGAAGTTTCACTATACAGTTATATGAACGCATGGTGTACGTTCTTTCTGACATGTCCGAAAGAACAGAGGCCACACGGAATCTACAGCTTTGTGTGATAAATTTTGTTAACTGAAGGTAGAGCTGCATCGGAACTTTATGTGGAGTCAGCGGCGAGGAGTCAGATTGTGTGCCGGACCAGGATTCGAAGCTAGGATCTCCTGCTTAGTAGGTACTTGCGTTAACCACCGCGCCACGTGGCCACAGCATTTGTCGCAGTCGCGCAGAAGCACCACCTATCCGCAATTCCCGTCCTTGTCCCCTTTGCTCGCTACTTTGATTCCCACTTGATGCCGAACGTGATAGCCTATTCACACAGAAGGTGGTGCATTCATGGCCCATTGAAGCGAACCAGTTGTATAAATACGAGCTGTCTTTTCTTTCGGACATCCATTGACCTTGCTGGCTAAGGATGGTTTTGACAAGCACGAAGACAAGCACAAGAAACACTCGCCGTGTGCGTGCGGTCGTTATCTTGCTGAAATATAAGCCCATGATAGATTGCAATGAAGGGCAACAAAACGGAGCGTAGAATGTCGTTGACGTAGCACTGTGCCGTAACGGTGCCGCGGATGACAACCAAAAGGGGCCTGCTATGAAATAAATCGGCACCCCAGACCATCATTCCTGGTTGTCGTGGCGTATGGCTGGCGACAATAATGTTGGAATCTCACCGCTGTAGACAGTCTTCGCTGGTCATCGGTGCTCAATAAGAAGCGGGACTCGTCTCTGAAGACAATTCTACTCCAGTCAATTAGACTCTAGGCCGAATGTGCCCGAAACCACTTCAAGCGGGCTTGTTGTTGTACAGAGGTCACTGGCGCCGTGAGCTTAGCCTCCTTTCTGCAGGCCGCCTATTGATCGTCCCTGTGGTCACTGAAGCACCAGTTGCACGTCGGATCGAAGATAATGGTGAATCCAGGGCTCTGAGTGCCTCTCTGGCGACTGCTGGGTCCTCTCATTCTGTCGTCTCTCTAGGTCGCCCGCTTCCTTATTGACGCTGTGCTCGGCCAAGGTTCACCCATTCCTGCCAACATCGTCGAATAGTGGCTTCGCTCTTATTCAAACGTCGCGATTCGCCGATTACTACAACCGGCTTTTTCGAGCCCAACAACACGTCCTCTCTCAAATGCTGACATCGGCGTATATTGTCCACGCACCTATCTGCAGGGCATAGTTAGTATCCAACTGAGCACAAGGAATGAAAATAGCAAAGACTTTGCGCCCTTGTATCGACATGTCTCCTCGGTATGTCATTTATCTACATCTACATCCAAACTTCGCAAGCCATCTGACGGTGTGGCGGAGGGTACCTTGAGTACCTCTATCGGTTCTCCCTTCTATTCCTGTCTCGTATGGTTCGTGGAAAGAAAGATTGTCGGTGTGCCTCTGTGTGGGCTCTAATCTCTTTGATTTTATCCTCATGGTCTCTTCGCGAGATATACGTAGGAGGGAGCAATATACTGCTTGACTTCTCGGTGAAGGTATGTTCTCGAAACTTCAACAAAAGCCCGTACCGAGCTACTGAGCGTCTCTCCTGCAGTCTCCCACTGGAGTTTATCTATCACCTCCGTAACGCTTTCGCGATTACTAAATGATCCTGTAACGAAGCGCGCTGCTCTCCGTTGGATCTTCTCTATCTCTTCTATCAATCCTATCTGGTACGCATCCCACACTGCTGAGCAGTATTCAAGCAGTGGGCGAACAAGCGTACTGTAACCTACTTCCTTTGTTTTCGGACTGCATTTCCTTAGGATTCTTCTAATGAATCTCAGTCTGGCATCTGCTTTACCGACGATCAATTTTATATGATCATTCCATTTTAAATCACTCCTAATGCCTACTCCCAGATAATTTATGGAATTAAGTGCTTCTAGTTGCTGACCTGCTATATTGTAGCTAAATGATAAGGGATCTTTCTTTCTATGTATTCGCAGCACATTACACTTATCTACATTGAGGTTCAATTGCCATTCCCTGCACCATGCGTCAATTCGCTGCAGATCCTCGTGCATTTCAGTACAATTTTCCATTTTACAACCTCTCGATATACCACAGCATCATTTGCAAAAAGCCTCAGTGAACTTCCGATGTCATCCACAAGGTCATTTATGTTTCCTATCATTGCCAGATGCGCTGTGAAATTGCCCTGCAGCGTCACACATTCGCCCATCAACCGTCAAAGTTTACAGTTTAGCATTTTCTACCGCTATCTGTGCGAATAACTGTTTATGACCAGTTCACATAACTTCTTCGTATTGTGTCCTTTCTTGTCCAAGGATGTATTTTACGCTTCACGGAAATCCTCGTATAATATGCACGTTTAACTTGGTTAAAAAATTTACCATGGCCGGGAATCAAGCCCAGGCCTTCTGCATAGTAGCTAGTATTCTACCACAGAGGCACAGCGCTTGTTGCAAAATCTACCTTACATTTGGGTATTAAAGGTGCCTGGAAAATGTTAAAAAATATATCGGCTCAACCACTTGTTTATAGTGTAAAACGCTAAGATTGACGCGTTTCGGAAGTCAAGCTTCCATCATCAGAATAATAAAAAAGTAAAAGAACCTGATAAAACTCGCTAAAATGGAACATTCACCAGGCATAATAAAATTAAAACATCGTGGCTACTTCCCTCGTTGCAGCCGTGTCTTCAAAGGTGCATCTCCATATAGCCGTCAAAATATAAAAAACTCTAAAATAGTGTCGTCTATGGTGTTCAACATCTAACCACATGGCTCTCTCCTCCATCGTCGTAAACCGACTGTGCGTCTTCGTTGATACCACACGCCACGTAGCCAAACACGACACTGAAACGCGAGTGAGCTCACGCGCAAGTAAACAAGGAAGTCACAGAGATGCCTATACAAACAGATAACGTATACGTGTTCCAAGGACTTCATGAAATGATGGTATTCTGCCAATTGCTAAAAATGTAGTTGCTAAAAGAAACCAGTGAAATGTTTGAAAAAGTTATTTGTATCACCAGTTAGCTGTTCATTCAGTGTGTTCTGATTATCCACGCTATGTATCGTAATTTCCAGCTGTTCTAGTAGATCCAGCTTTTTACTTTTGTCCTGTCTATGTAAAATAACGAGATCCTGATCTATTCCCAACATGGGGTATCCCGTTTCCCAAATATGCGTGGCTACAGCTAATTTTTTCGAAATTAAGCCGGAAAGCATCGCTATGTTCTTTGTAACGTACTTTAAAGGACCTACTAGTTTGGCCTACATAGCTTGCCTTGCACGTGTTACAATGAATTTTATAGACCCCAGCTCTCTCATATTTATCGCTTTCCTGCTGCAAATTATTTCTTGGTATTATTGGTCTGAAAAGCGGTATCAACTTTAAAAGGTTTGAAAATGTTAGCCACGTTTTGCGAAATATCACCGAAGTATGGTATCTGACTCTCGTAATGTTATTTGCGGTATTCTTCCTTGCATGCGCGCGCTGTTTCTGTCGTATTAATTTATTGACAACGTTTTGGTGATATCCGTTAGCTCTGGCTAGTTGTTTCACGATGTTCAGCTCAGTCATTCTGTCTTCTTCATTCATCTAAAGGCTCTATCTATCAAAGATCTAAAAGCAGAAAGTTTCTGGCTATTAGGATGGCAGGAATTAATTTGTATCAACACATCAGTTGTGGTTGGTTTCCTAAATATTTTGAAAACATCCCTACCATTTTGTTTCCTAATACTTAGGTCGAGAAATTGCTGTTCACCAGTTTTCTCTTCTTCCACAGTGAATTCAATTTTACCGTGTAACTCGTTAAATTTATTTACTATTTCTGCAACTTCTTTTTCTTGTCCATCAATAAGAAGCAGCGTATCATCTACATATCGTTTGTAATATACAACTTTATCCATGGGATGTTGCGGGTTAACGAGGAGTCAGTATATCTGGAACCATAGCAGACATCTTTATAAATCTTTTGGGAAAAAGATTCGATGTTTTAATTTTATTATGCCTGGTGTATGTTCCATTTTAGCGAGTTTTATCAGGTTCTTTTACTTTTTTATTAATCTGATGATCGAAGCTTGACTTCCGAAACGCGTCAATCTTAGTGTTTTACACTATAAACAAGTGGTTGAGCCGATATATTTTTTAATATTGACATTCGCAACCACGACCTCTCATCCAGTATGGATAAAATCAAAATTCCTGGAAAACTTCAAATTCGATTACTCGAGAATTTTTTAGTGTTACGTCGAACGGCTTTGGGAGATCAATGATATAGTTCTTAACTTTACGTACTACAGATATAAAAAACAAAAATTCGATTCCCGTGTCGCCTCCTTGCAAGGTATTCGCTAACTTCGCAGAAATAATAGGACTCGCCAACTTACGACCAAAATATACTTTGATTCACTCAGGCGTAAATCTGATCATAATTCAACAAGATCGCAGTCATCACTAACATCCATCAGAGAAAAACAAAATATCTCACTTCATTATTAGAAAAAATAATAAATCACAAGTTTCAGAAGAAACGGATGGTCCGAGGAGATACACGCATCCCCCGAGGAGCTATGGCCTTCCATCACATTTGCATCTGGTGACTACGCATTTGGCACAGCTCGGTATTCGGAGGCGTCACCTATTCTCCCGGTGAGCTCAAGTTACATGAAAAACAAACAGAACACAGTTTTTTATAGTTACAAAAAAAGTGCCTCTACTTTAAAAACGTAAAAGATCTCCGTAAAATACGCAGTACATACTTAATTGGTAGATACGGAAACGAGTGTCGTTTGCAAACATACACCGTTGTCCCATTCGCAGACAGCACTACGTACCATTGCTCACTAACGTCGACTTAGTTATTTCGATATAGTTGCGCACTGATCTTAGTTTCAACGGGTGTAAATCACGAGGTTAAAGACACATGAATTCATGAAATAAAAATCTTATTTGGAAAGAAGTACAAAAATGTTCAGGGAAGAATACAGAAATACAAGTTACTTAGGAATCAAATAAGCTAAGGGAAAAAGGCTGCACGAAAAATGTGAGGAAATCGAAAAAGAAATGATAGTCGGAAGGACTGACTCAGCATATAGAAAAGTCAAAACAACCTTCGGTGAAATTAAAAACAAGGATAGTGGCATTAAAAGACTTGTCTGGTGACGTGATAGAATATTAGAATCACAATTTAAAAGAGCTGTGGACGACTTAAGATCGAATAAGATTGAACGGATAGATAACATTCTATCGGAATTTCTAAAATGATTGGTGGAAGTGGCAACAAAACGACTGTTCACGTTGGTGTGTAGAACGTATGATACTGATAATATACCATCATATTTTCGGATAAACATCATTCACACATTTCCGAAGATAGCAAGAGCCGACAAGTGCGAGAGTTACCTCATGATCAGCTTAACATCTCATGCATCCAATTTTCTGACAAAAATAAAATACAGGAGAATGGAAAAGAAAATTGAGAATCTGTTAGATGACGATCAATTTGGCTTTATAAAATATAATGGTACCAGAGAAGCAGTTCTGACATTGCGGTTGATAATGGAAGCAAGACTGAAGAAAAATCAAGACACATTCACAGGATTTGTCAACCTGGAAAATGCGTTCGACATTGTCAAATGGTGCAAGACGTTTGAAATTTTGAGAAAAGTGGGGATAAGCTATAGGGAGAGATTAGTAATACACGATACGTAAAATAGCCAAGAGGTAACAACAAGAGGGGGATACCAAGTACGAAATTCTCGAATTAAATAGAGTGTAAGACAGGAGTGTAATCTTTCGCACTTATTGTTCAATTTATGCATCGAAGAAGCAATGACGTAAATAAAAGAAATGTTCAAGAGTGGAATTAAAATTGAAGGTGAAAAAGATATCAATGAAAGATTCGCAGATGACATTCCTATCCCAAGTGAAAGTGAAAAAGTGCAGGATCTGCTGAATGGAATGGGTACAGAATAGGAATTGAGAGTAAATTGAAGAAAGATTAAAGTAACTAGAAGTAGCAGAAATGAGAACTGCGAGAGACCTAACATCGGGATTGGTGTTCACGAAATAGACGAAGTTAAGGAATTCAGCTACGTAGAAAGCAAAATAACCCATGACGGACGGAGCAAGGAAGGCATAACAAACGGACTGGCAAAAAGGGCGTTCCTGGCCAATAAAAGTCTACTAATATTAAACATGGGCCTTAAGTTGAGGAACAAATTTCTGGAATGTACGTCAGAACTGCTACAAATTCGCCGCTCGAACTGCCAACACAACTGGCACTGCTAAGAGTATCCTACGACTTCCACATCGCTGGCAACGGGTTATACACAATGCTGGCGACTACTTTGAAGGTCAGTAAAACTTTGAAACACGTATCTATTTTGTACGAGCTGTAAATAAATAGTTGCCGCTGTTAAAGTTCCAACCCTCGTATATTAACGACTTGCCACTCTATATTTATGAAGATGCAAAGCTAGTTCTTTTTGCTGATAATACAAGTATAGTAATCACACCCAACAAGCAAGAATCAGCTGAGGAAATTGCAAATAATGTGTTTCAGAAAATTATTAAGCCGTTCTCTGCAAATGGACTCTCACTAAATTTTGAGGAAACACAGTTTATACAATTCTGTACAGTAAATAGCATAACACCATTGATAAATATAGACTATGAACAGAAGTCTGTTACTGAGGCAGAATACTCAGAATTTATGGGCGTGTGCATTGATGAGAAACTGAACTGGAAGAAACACATCGATGATCTGTTGAAACGGTTAGTTTCAGCTACTTATGCCATTAGGGTTATTGCAAATTTTGGTGATAAACATATCAGTAAATTAGCCTTCTATGCCTATTTTCATTCACTGCTTTCATATGGCATAATATTTTGGGGCAATTCGTCATTAAGAAAGAAAGTATTGATTGTACAAAACCTTGTAATCAGAATAATAGCTGGAGGCCACCCAAAATCACCTTGCATACATTTATTTAAGCAACTTGGGTTATTCATAGTTCCTTCGCAATACATACATTCACTTATGAAATTTGTCATTAATAACCCATCTCAATTCAAAAATAACCGCGAAGTGCATAGCTACAACACTAGAAGAAAGGATAATCTTCACTATTCTGGATTAAATCTCACTTTGGCACAGAAAGGGGTGAATTATACTGCCACAAAAATCTTTGGTCATTTGCCAAATAGTATGAAAAGTCTAACAGATTTTCCAGCCAACGTTTATAAGCAAAGTAAAAGAATTTCTGAATGACAACTCCTTCTAGTCAATAGATGAATTCTTAGATATGAAGTAGCAACTGTAAAAGAGAAATTGTGTTAAGAAAACGTATGTTAAAATGACACGAAATGTCGTATTCATGATCTATGGAACAAGGATTAATGTATGTTTGTATCAGATGTGGTGCTAAAGAAGAATATTGAAAATTAGGTGAACTGTTAGGATAAGGAAGGAGGAAGTTTGGAAAATCGGCGAGCAAAAGGAACATATGGAAACATTGACAAGAAGGGACTGGACGGTAGGATATAAGTTAAGTCATCACCGAGTAACTTCCTTGGCACTACAGGGAGCTGTAGAAGGTAAAAATTGTAGGGGAAGACAGAGATTGGAATACACCCAGCAAATAACCGAGTACATAGGTTGCAAGTGCTACTCTAAGATGAAAAGATTGGCACAGGAGAGGAATTCGTGGCTTGCCGCGCCCAACCAGGCAGAAGATTGATGAGGAAACTCTAATAATTTTTTTCGGCCTCATACTGAGTTGTTAGATCAACACAACAACTCTCAGCTATACAAGGCGAGCCACGTAACACATAACGCCTCTTCTGTTTCTTGAAAGCTGCAAGAAATGTAAAAGAGATTTGCGGTAAATGTTACTTACAGAGGGACACGTAAGTGTGTTATATGATGTAAACACCACCGGACCATACTCAGTCGTAAAGTACAGGAATATGGGCTTCTGGTGCTAATATATAGCATACTGCATATCGGTCCTAATTTATGTGGAGTGATATTCTTGTAAAGAGAACTACGCGTTAACATTTAGCGTATGAGAAGCGGTTTATGAAAACTGTTTGAAATATGTACATCCTCTTGTTTAATAAAAGCTACACATACTGGCGATGTAAACACCATCGGGCCATAGTCGCAAAATACAAGAATATGAGCCTCTGGTGCTAATATATAGCATACTGCATATCGGTCCTAATTTATGTGGAATGATATTTCTATAAAGAGAACTATGTGTTAACGTTTAGCGTATGAGAAGAGGTTTATCAAACCTGTTTGAAATATGTACATCTTCTTGTTTAATAAAAGCTACATATACTGGCGCAGCCCAGCGTGAGAACCTTGATTGGTATTGTTTAGAGCGCTATATCGGATTCCAGCCGTGGTGCCCCTCAATTTTAGCATATTTTTTTATATACTTCTGTGAAAAAGTTTTTCATTAACCAGCGCTATACCACTAATTTTGTGTTTTCAGTAGCTTTCGAAAGCCGTTTAGGAGTATAGAGCTCCATTAAAAAACATGCTTGCTTCTATAACTTGGTTGATAGAGTGTTAATAGTATCAGCCATATTACAGAATTACGTATCCCTCTGAATACCGCCATTTTTCAGAAACTTCGTTTCATCATCTTGAACAGTTCTGGAAGTAAAAGGGGCGTTACCTCTTACACGACTTACACTGAAATATCACATTTGTAAATCATCATTCCATATTAAGCGGCGTGTTCCAACGAAAATGATTAATATGTACGTTACGAATTAAGTTCACTGTGAGAACAAATGGACGTAATAACAATTAAAAACAGAAAAACGATGTATTGTAAACGGATTTCAATTTCTTTTGTCCCAATCAAATGTCCTCACGCCCAAAATCCTGAAGCTTTCTTTTTCTTTCTCGTAGTGACTGATGAGACGACAACATGTTACGTGCTACATACTTTCGCAGAAATTTGAAATAATTTGCTTGTGAATGGGAAGAATTTAATTTTGTTCTAAATCTCTGTCTCGTAAGACTTCAGCAGAAACCCATCCAGAAAAATAAGTCTTGGATATATTAAAGATTTTTTAGCGGAAAGGAATTCACTTTAAAACACTTTACGTGTTGCCGGACATGATGGAACGAGTATTTAGATGGTATCGAACAGCGATCAGTAACTTAATGTTTATGATGACTGCAGAACCTCCTTCTTTCACTGTAACAGCTGAATATAATTTTAAATTTCCTTTAATTACTGGGTGCCTTTATGTAACTGTACAAGAGAAGTTAGTTTAATTTAAACTATCTATTTATATAATAAAAAACCACTTTTTCCGTGCTGCTATGTAAGTTAATTTATATGCATTTTGTTGTTAGATCTGTGATTGGTCACATTCGTAAAATGTAACGCAAAGAAAATTCGTCCTCTCTCACAGTGGCTGCTTTCATTAAAAGGCGTGATGTGCTTTAAACCCTGAAGGACTATCTTCAGGTGCTGAACATATTATGTAGCCATTATTTCTACAAGTCAGTTCCCACTGATCCAGTTACGCAAATACAATTTACTTTTGATGATGAAAACTGTGACCAAAGTAAGCATTTCTACAAAAAATTAGTTTTTGCCTCTATTATCAATCGTACAGGCCTGAAGCACAGAAAATTTGCTTTGTAAAGGCAAAAATTTTGAACATTCCACGGATTTTTCTATCACATTTTAAAATTTTGAGTAACTGTCTTTACTGTCTTCGTAAGAAAAATTCAAATATGTCAAATAATAACAATAAAGACATTGTCCTTTTTCTACTCTGGGACTTGACTGTAGTTACGATGATGGCTCCCTGTAGATTCCTAAAGTGACTTCTATGCCGTATATGGTTATAATTATTAGATTCAGATCTTTTTTGGAACAATAAATCTGTAAAATTACAGAAGAAATTATGACTTTTGAAACCAGTTTGCTCATTTACAGTGTTTTCGAAATTTTTTTGTATAAAAGTTCCTCTAACAGATCTAGTTTGTTCCCTTTAGTTCCTATCTGGAATACTGTGAGGTTATCCTAGATGACGTTTAGCAATGAGTGCGTTCAATGTAAATATTTACATTTGGTGTTTTATTTAAAAGGCCTAAGCTTTCGTGCTTGGTCTGACATATTACACAATTTTTTATATTAAAAATCGGTAATTATATATATTTTTTTAAATTTAACTCCTTTACTTACACGTAAATGAAATAGTGCTTATTTTTATTTCACGACTCCTGATCATGTCATATTTTCGGATTATATTCTCTCAGGTTTCTTGCCGTCTTCAATTTTAGTAATATTTCAATGTTTCGAGCACTTCGTCTGTCATCACCATCACCACCACCACCATCATCATCAGCATCATCATCGTCTGGCGTAACAGATGCAATGATGCTTTGCTTGTATTTGAATCGACGCTGTGTTAACAGTTTAAATGTGGCATCCGACCGAATTATGTCGTCGTGATGTAAATATCGCTAAATAGATGTTACATCAGACATCCTTTTCGCATTAGAATTAACACAGTCCCGTACTGCTGCTGCACCAACGCCACAGAAGGTGTTATTAACCACGTACTGCTTCCATGTACAATACTGGAAGGAAACAGACGACTGTTTTGCAATAGCAATATCGTTTGAGAGTAGATACCGCATTAAGTGTTCCAGATCTGCTCTGCTTGAGCAAACTCGACAATAACAGCTTTTTTTTACAAGCCGCCGAGATATTGTTGTAGTTAGTTGCAAGCACCACCGGTAATTGCAGGGTGAATTACCCAATACTTGTGCCGCAAATGTTTCGGGCATGGAAGGTACTATCGATGCGCGGTATTCACAGTACCGAATTGTAGGCAAGGGTGTGTATTTGCAACTAATACAAAAAAGTTCGAGACGTTGACGAAAGTGCAGTGTTTTACAACAATCACAAATTTTTAAATGGAACAATGCCTATTGCCGGTAAAATCTGAAAAGTAGCGTAAATGAGAATGTCAGTGGTGTTTGCTGCAGGAAGCTAGTGCTAGCACTTTACGAGTTACCGTTTTCTGAGCATGGTATAGATAGGGTGACCAGATGCACTTGTTTGAAAAGGACAAACAGCTTCAAAAAGGAGGACAAAGGAAGAAAAAAGAAGACACATCAAACGGGTCAACTGCAGATGAGGATACCACCCGTCAGCTTTGGACAAGTCACGTGACTGCCGGGAATTACCGGTAAAACTAGTAGTTGTTACTCGTGGTCAGGTGGTGATTCCCGGAGCAATATATTTTTTTTATTTTAAATTAAAAACATTGATTGTGGTGACAGTGTGGCGTCAATTGTTTTGTTATGTCAACAACACGGAATTGTTTACAAAGCGAAAAACGTAAGACCATTCACCTCCCTTCATTCGACGCACCGCTACCAACATCTACAATTCAAGCAGCTGCTGACGACATGTAAACTGCACTTTAACCTTCCGAATACAACTAAATTGAATGACTATGAAACAATGAAATAAAACCGTTACAGTTAATATGTCGAGTTATTTCTTACCTTTATTGGTCACTGAGACGTACCTTCCAGCTCCACATATCTTACATTCCGCTTCAAATTCATTTCTCCCTTTGTTGAAAGCCGGATATTTGCAGGAAAGGACATCAGAAAATGTACACTTTCGTTTAGGCATAGCCAAATATTTTACGTAATTCACTCGGTTAAAAATTACACTCACAAATCACGCGTGCACTACAGGAAACCAAGCCAATACAAAGCCAAGATACGAAACGAAAATTATAAATAATCGATATTTGCATTCGATCAACGATAACATCGACGATCCTGGTGCCACCTCCCAATACTGCCTTCGTGCTGTTTATCACGAAGGCTGTGCCAATAGTTAAAGTATTTAAGAAAAGAGCAATAGAACTGGACGAACTGTAAATTTAACTGTATTACGCTCAACTTTGCGAAAAAGCCGGACACTGTAAAAATCCGCCCGGACCCCGGACAAAGAGCTAAAAAGGACATGTCCGGATTAATCCGGACGTCTGGTCACCCTAGGTATAGACTGACAGCTGTTTGTCTCTTCCTATTGTTTAGATGCTAGACGACAATGTTACGTATGTTTACATTGTGTTGTGAGTACACTGCGAGTGCGTTGCAACCGTCACTTCTTGCGTCATAGTGGACGTAGCAGGACGTGCTTGAAAGATAGTATTTCCCAGCGTAGATGCCCATGTATTATGGTGAATGTAAGAAGTATGCCGTTCGTTCGTGTACCGTGTACGCCGAAAGATATCCCAATAGGCGTCAACCTCTTCAAACAATAACAGTGGTGTGAAACGGCGTATTACTGCTGCCTGCGCTGCAGTTTCCTCTGAAATGGTGGAACGCGTGAAGCAGTCGTCGCATGGCAGACTGCAAGCTTGTACTGACGCTGGTGGTGGTCATTCTGAGCACAAGCTTTAAGGCAGGCTGTTCCAACCGAGCTCCATGGAGCCGGAGCGCTCCGGAGCGCTCACTGCCGCAGCTCGGAGCCGGCGTGGAGGGGGAAAGCGTACTCACTGCCCCCTGGCTGCATGCAGCCGCAACTGACGCAATAATCCGTGTTCAATGACAGCTATGACTAGCCGCGGGAGCCCTGTACCTCTATTGGGGAATACCTTTCTATTCACTGTGAGGGATGGTCGTCTGCAGTGTCTTGTATGTCATAAAGTATTTAATTCTGCGAAGAGGTACAATATACAACGACATTATACTCGTCTTCACGCAGCGCACTACGATCAGTTAGAAGGCGTTGCACGTAGAGAACTGGTAGCCAGGCTTAAGAATGACATACCGGGAGACGTAAGTTTAAAAACGGTTTCGTAATACGGAGGGTATCAAAACAAGCAACATAATTCGTGTTCCGTAATGCGTTTATAATTTTCAGGTGAACGAGAGCGGAGAAAACACTACTGAATCTGCAATTCAAGCAAGCTACAGGGTCGCTCACATCATTGCGACAAGTGGCAAGCCGTTTTCGGTGGGACCACTCGTAAAATCGTGAATGGTAGCAGTTGTAGAATGTTTGTTTCCAAGGGAGGTGCAGGCAATTGAAGGGGTTTGCTTGTCAAAGCAAACAATGTCTCGTCGAATCCTGGACATGACAGTGGATTTAGAGACACAGCTCACGAAAAAGGCGCAGAGCTTTGTTGCATTTTCGCTAGCGCTTGTCGAAAGAACCGCACATGCTGGGCTTGCAGTCTTTATTTCCTGAACATCGTATTTCCTGGTGTAGCATGTCACCACGTCTTAGCAGCTAAAGTATGACGTTGTCGATCTTGTAAGACGCAGCTGGCACATCAGAACGCTTGCCTTGCCGCCTGCCTCAGCCAGCCGTGCCACGTGCCGGCCCATTTGAATGGTCACAGCGAGCAACACGGCTCCCTAGAGCAGGGAGCGCTCCGCGGCTCACAACGAAGCCGACGACCTGGAACAGCCTGCTTTAAGGGTATGCTGGTTCTTTACGTGTCAGACCCCACAGAGGTACTGCATTCACCTTTGTTTGTCCCATTTAACAACACGGCACCTCCGGGGACTTATTAACATCTGTGTAGAGCTGCACATACGCACCCATGTGAAATTCTCATTCGTTTGCGCTACAACATGGAACAAACATATGTCGGTGTTTACAGTGTTCAAACTACGATATCCCGTTAACAGATTGCACTAGACTCCTGTAACCAAGACCATTGAGTTCTAATTTAGTCTGCGTTGATTGTAGCACAACCAATAGGCATGGTTCCATTGAAATATTTGTCCTTTTAAAATAAAAAGAAATACACATTTGAAACTCATAACACTCTGTGTTTGGGCTGTATAGTCTGGCACCTGCCTAGCATACCAATCTGTGAAATCTGCATATCAATGGCAGCTTCCTTTATCGAAATATTTGCGGTACAAGATTTAGGTGATTCGTCTTGTATACTAGAATTTATAGTAAAAGTGCATTTGATGTGTTTGTACACATTCTTTAACCAAAGTATCCAGCAATTCCTTCACTGCTACTTATTAATGTCATGTACAGTTTTCTAATGTTTTTTTGTTTTGCATCAAATTAGTGTTTTTTTATAAATCTTGACTTTCATATCGTACTTGATATTTTAATCACGTTTTTCATATTATTTCTATGAACGTATATACTTCCAGCTGGATATAGTGCCTTTTATTAATCTGGGGATTTTATTAATTTCATATATTCACAAAGCATGTGTTTAATAAAAAGATACTATGCTAATTCATGCCTCTTCTAGTTGGCCGAATGACAGATATTTACCATACGTCATAATCAAATACAATAAGAATTCTCTAATCGCAGACATTGACGTCTATAAATTCCTTGTCCTTAGCTTGACGTCACCATAGCCGAATGATAAACGTAAAATACCAGCACAGCCACAGCTACTACAATCAGCTTCTGAGAATGAAGCAGGAAGTGATTGAAAGCTTGAGATACGGGTTAAACCCAAACGACATGAAAATTTTATACTATGCACCAAGCAAATTAGGACGGAAAAAGCGACACCGGTCGTTCCAAAGTTACGAGGGAGACCCGTTCTCAGCTAGTTTAACTGTCTAACGTATAAGACAAAAGTCCAATTTTGGAGATGCTGCACGCAGATGACAGCTACATAGAGAGTGTGACAGCGTACTAGGACTGTTGTGTAGGGTGTCCCTGGAGGAATGGCCAGTATTCAGGGATACGACAGGAACGGTCATTAGAAGGAAAAAATTTTGCTAGACATGAGCTATAAAATGCGTATCTTAGAAGTAAGAGCACTTCATCCTCGATACTGGGAAGCAAATCTCTTCTACTGCAAGGTCTTCGTTTTCAATATTTTGAGAGGTGGTAGTATGGAAGAAATAAGGAAAAAAGTCCAGTAAATACAGGCTCTAAAGTGCTATGAACACTTGTTCAGGAGAGAGTTTTATACTTCGACCACGGCCTATCAGCCCGGAAGTTTTAAGTGCAGACTTGTTCATCTTTGTTACTGTCAGACACTTCTCTTCTGCAGAATAAGTGCACATAACTCTTAAGATGTACATTTTTAGAGCCTATCTATATTAGAAAATTTCTCATGTTTTTGTCTGTACCACCTCCTCGCAAAATTCGGAAAGCAAAGAAGTTGCAGCAGAAGAGATTCGTTTCGCAGTATCGAAGACGAAGAAATGCTCATAGCTCTTTAGGTATGCATTTTAGAGCACATGTTTACTGCGGCGCTGGATTAGCCGAGCGGTCTGAGGCGCTGCAGTCATGGATGGACTGTGCGGCTGATCCCGGCGGAGGTTAGAGTCATCCCTCGGGCATGGGTGTATGTGTTTGTCCTTAGGACAAGTTAAGTAGTGTGTAAGCTTAGGGACTGATGACCTTAGCAGTTAAGTCCCATAATATTTCACATATATTTTTTTGTTTACTAGAATGATAGTTTCTGTCATTATCCTGAAAACTGACCATTCCTCCTGGGCCAACCTGTATGTTAGGACTTGAAGCACTGTTTGGACGTGAACCCCTGAGCTATCAATTGAACGCTGCGATGCGGCGGAGGGTCCTTTCATCTTCCGCTTGTGAATGGTGCGCCGTAAGTGTGGTCGTCTATGAGCCTACGTAGTATCTAGAATTCAACTGCACCGACGTATTCATTTCATGAGGTATGCGCGGAAGGAAGTAATACCTTGTTTGACTCTTCTTGGAACGTCAGCTGTACACCCCTCTCACTTGTAGCATCTACTACTGTACCTGTACGAGCATTTCCGTGAGCGCTTTACATTTGCTAAATAAGCTCCTGAAAAAATGCGTTGCTTGATTGAAAGTTTTACCTAATATGGGACGGTGTTGTCATGCTTTTGTGGAAGAACGTTTCGCACACTGTTGTAAGAGGCCTCCATCAAGATTACCACCTTACACTGCTTTTACTATCTGCTTCTGAGTTCGGGACTAAACTCCATGGTAAGATACAGTTTACACACGTATCGCACACCGGTGCCAATATAGTTCCTCTTTTAGGATGTAAGTTCGTTACAGGAAATACACTACCTGACAAAAAAAAGACGTGAAGCAACCACAAACATAGACGGACGTCAAAATAACTTCGCACAGGTACACACCATGAGCGGGTATGTAAATTATTAGAGTTGAAATTCTGTGTGAGATATAGAACGGCCCCCAGAGTGCATTGACGTTGATGTTGTTTGTGTTCAGCGTTGCTACTACGCCTGGTAGGGCTTCAGTGGCGTCGACTGTTGAGTGAGCACTGTGAAAGAAACGGGAATGCCCGTAATCATGTGGGACTGTGCCATCACCACCTGACAGTTTGAAAGGGACATACTTATGGCTGACGGTATATACCAGCAGTACATACGCTTTTACATACAAACATACATACATACCTACGCCACTATATACATAGATATTTTTATAAATTAGCAGCTTGCTTACTCTTCGTAACAAAACTGCCCTCGGTCAGACTCAGGCAGTTTCAAATGCGCTTCTTACCGTCCGATATTATTATTTTATTTCCGGAAGATGCCGACGCAACATTTAGTTCTGTATATAAGTAGGTTTCTCATTCAAAAATGAATTTCGACGTGAAAATTGTCTAGCCTTGCCAGATGCTATAGCGACTTCTTTTTAAACAAGTGCCCACGTATTTTTAAAATTTCGTAAACCGCGCGTATGAGTAAATATTAGATTCGCATGGTCACGGAATCCATAAAAGTTATAAAAATGGATGTACGTATATATCTGGCTGGCTCTGAGCACTATGGGACTTAACATCTGTGGTCATCAGTCCCCTAGAACTTAGAACTACTTAAACCTAACTAACCTAAGAACATCACACACATCCATGCCCGAGGCAGGATTCGAACCTGCGACCGTAGCAGTCGCGCGGTTCCGGACTGAGCGTCTAGAACCGCTAGACCACCGCGGCCGGCGTATATATCTACCTGATGATCAAAAAGTCAGTATAAATTTGAAAACGTAATGAACCACGGAATAATGTAGATAGAGAGGTAAAAATTGACACACATGCTTGGAATGACATGGGGTTTTATTAGAACCACCCCATATTGCTAGACGCGTGAAAGATCTCTTGTGCGCGTCGTTTAGTGATGATCGTGTGCTCAGCCGCCACTTTCGTCATGCTTGGCCTCCCAGGTCCCCAGACCCCAGTCTGTGTGATTATTGACTTTGGGGTTACCTGAAGTCGCAAGTGTATCGTGAGCGACCGACATCCCTAGGGATGCTGAAAGACAACATCCGACGGCAATGCCTCACCACAACTCCGGACATGCTTTACAGTGCTGTGCACAGCATTATTCCTCGACTACAGCTATTGTAGAGGAATGATCGTGGACATATTGAGCATTTCCTGTAAAGAACATCATCTTTGCTTTGTCTTACTTTGTTATGCTAATTATTGCTATTCTGATCAGATGAAGCGCTATCTGTGGGACATTTTTGAACTTTTCTATTTTTTGGTTATAATAAAACCCCACATCATTCCAAGCATGTGTGTCAATTTGTACCTCTCTATCTACATTATTCCGTGATTTATTCAGTTTTCAAGTTTGTACTGACTTTTGATCACCCGGTATGTATGTATCTTCCACATCTCCTAAATCACTAGACTGATTTCACCCAAACTGGAAAGAATCAATGCATGATAAGAACCATCCGCCTTCAAAGGGGTGGGGCAGTGTAGCCCAAGGCGTGAGAATACCCATACTGTTGTTATCCAGTATTTGAGTATGACAGGACTGTCGGACTTAAAACAAAATTGACACATAATGTCAAAACTCTACGAATCTTGTTCTCGCTGACGATCCCAACAAAATTAAGACAGGAGAAAGTTAATCGCTTATTACATTTTCTCTGTTCATGCAGTGAAACTGCTACATGAAGTATTAATTTATTACTCCTTCACTACTGACTGTATTTGTGATACATTTTTCAGACAGAATTCACGTATACCACTGAATGTACCACAAAAAGTTAAATTATCGTTCGACACTTAGTTCAGGTGATATGACGTCATAAACATTGAACACATGAAAATGTACCGCATCATGCAAGACGTTTAAATTTATTACTTTGTGGCTACTAACTCTATTCGCAACACTTTTCGCAGACAGTAATCAAACATGCCACTGAAAGTAGCTACAAAAATTTATCGTTTTACGACACATAGTTCAGGAGATATCACGTCATAAATGCTGAGATGTTTGAGAATCTGCCGCATCGTGCATGACGTTTTAATTGATTGCTTCCTAGTGACTCCCCTCATAACACATTTCGCAAATAGCAGGCACATATACCACTCGTTGTACCTGAAAATTTATATCACTGTACAGTAAGTAGTTCAGGAGATACGACGTCATAAACACTGAGCTGTGTGAAAATGAAACTGCAGGGAGAAATGCACTAGACATACAGGTGAAATATGTATGCAAATACGTCTGAAATATGACAAATATGTGTGAAATAATGAGATTTTCACTCTGCAACGGAGTGAGCGCTGATATGAAACTTCCTGGCAGATTAAAACTGTGTGTTGGACCAAGAATCGAACTCGGGACCTTTGTCTTTTGCGGGCGAAGGGCAAAGGTCCCGAGTTGGAGTCTCGGTCCAGCACACAGTTTTAATCTGCCAGGAAGTTTCATATCAGCACGCACTCCGCTGCAGAGCGAAAATCTCATTCCGGAAACATCCCCAAGGCTGTGGCTAACCCATGTCTCCGCAATATCCTTTCTTTCAGGAGTGCTAGTTCTGCAGGTTCGCAGGAGAGCTTCTGTGAAGTTTGGAAGGTAGGAGACGAGGTACTGTCAGAAGTAAAGCTGTGAGGACGGGGCGTGAGTCGTGCTTGGGTAGCTCAGATGGTAGAGCACTTGCCCGTGAAAGGTAAAGGTCTCGAGTTCGAGTCTCTGTCCAGCACACAGTTTTAATCTACCAGGAAGTTTCATGTGTGAAATATATTTGACATGTGCGTATGGACGAAGCCACAGGTAAAAACCTCATCCTAAAACCCTGGAACGATTTCAGTCAAAATTGGTACTCACGCTAGTTACAATGTGGAAAGAAATACTTTAGTGGTAAGAACCACCAGCCTCCCATTTGAGTGAGTGTGATAACCTGGTGACAGAAGGGAGGACGAGGAGATGGGGAAGGAGGAGGTAGGCACAGACAGCAGGAAGGGGAGATGAACACAGATAAGTGATGGGGAAACTAACAAAGAGAGTGGAGAGGTGGAGATGGACAGAGGAAGAAAAGAGGAGGAGATGGACAGAGCCAGGGGAAGGAAGAGACAAGCAGAGAAATCGCGGATGAGGAGATGAACATACAGTGGGGGAGGAGGAAATGGGCAGGAAAGGAAAGAGGAGAAGATGGACAGAGAGAGTGGAGAGAAGGACATACACAGAAAGGAAAGAGGAGGAGGTGACGAGGAAGATGGGGGAAGAAGAAGTGGACAGAGAGAGGGGGAGCAGGAGATGGACAGAGAGAGGGGGAGGGTAGATTGACTAAGGGGGAGCAGAAAATGGAATTAGAGGGGGGAGGACGAGATGGGGAGAGGAGAAAGGAGCAAGGATTAGCAGATTGACAGAGCGATGAGGGAAGGAGGAGATGAACAGAGATAGGGATAAGAGGAGATGGACACAGAGAAGGGGGTGAAGGATGTGGACAGAGAGATGGGTTTGTGGACATAGACAGAGTGAGGGACCAGTAGAAGACTGGAATAAATACATACCCAGGGAATGCCGGGTACCCAGGCAGTAGTGTACAAACACCAAGAGTCGCTGGCCTCTGTGCAACCGTCGTCAGCATCCCACTCATGTATTCCATTTTAGAGATTTTTTTTCTAAAGAAGCCTCTGTAATTCCTCATGCTTAAGCTATCTCCATACCAGATTTCATCAAAATCGGTTCAGCGGTTTAGTTGTGAACAGACAGTTACTTTCACATTTATTGTATTGGCATGAATGTAGATGGCATTAGTCCTAATTACTTTCCACGGTTGCGCTGTAATGTTGATCCAATTTTCGTATCTAAGTACGTAGTTCATTTCATGCCAATTTGACGTTAGTTATTGTATGTCGCATTCGCAGTTTTAATAGCCAGTAGTGTAGTAATATATGAACGCCACCATGTACCCACGAATCACTGTACGTAGCCTATACATTGACTCGTACTCTTCATTTCGATAAAATACGTGAAAAACGTTCTGCGGAAGATACATATCACTACGATACAGTTTCCTCTGCAGCTTGGACAAAACCCACCGACGCGCATTTTCCTGAGTTAATGTTATTTTTGTGTTCTCACTTTTTTTGTCGGAAGGGGGAAGGGAGAGCAGTGTATTCTGGCGTTTTTAACGGTGTGTCGTATATAACGCGGAAGGCCAGCTCACGGGGCAGCGGCCGCCTGTCAGAGAGCTGGCGCGGCGCCCGCGGGGAATGTGCCGGTGTCACGTGACACCGCGGACCAGCTCCGGTCCGGACCCAGAAAGTACACGCGGACTCTGCTGCGGCCGGCTCTCGTCGCCCGCTCCCTGGCCAGAATTCGAACTGTAAAGCGACACACAACACTTGTGAACAGTACTGCGACCCTTGCTGTTTCGGTCCTCAACCATACGGCTCGTTTCTTGCAGCTCTCCAAAACTGCTGCTACCTTCGTCGTCATATTACACTGGGCGAGGCAGCTAATGCAGGCCACCTGAAAAATATTCGGAAAGAGCTAATACACTACTGGCCATTAAAATTGCTACACCAAGAAGAAATGCAGATAATAAATGGGTATTCATTGGACAAATACATTATACTAGAACTGACGTGTGATTACATTTTCACGCAGTTTGGGTGCATAGATCCTGAGAAATCAGTACCCAGAACCACCACCTCTGGCCGTAATAACGGCCTACATACGCCTGGGCATTGAGTCAAACAGAGCTTGAATGGCGTGTACAGGTACAGCTGCCCATGCAGCTTCAACACGATACCACAGTTCATCAAGAGTAGTGACTGGCGTATTGTGACGAGCCAGTTGCTCGGCCACCATTGACCAGATATTTTCAATTCGTGAGAGATCTGGAGAATATGCTGGCCAGGGCAGAAGTCGAACATTTTCTGTATCCAGAAAGGCCCGTACAGGACCTGCAACATGCGGTCGTGCATTATCCTGCTCAAATGTAGGGTTTCGCAGGGATCGAATGAAAGGTAGAGCCACGGGTTGTAACACATTTGAAATGTAACGTCCACTGTTCAAAGTGCCGTCAGTGCGTACAAGAGGTGACTGAGACGAGTAACCAATGGCACCCCATACCATCACGCCAGGTGGTACGCCAGTATGGCAATGACGAATACACACTTCCAATGTGCGTTCACCGCGATGTCGCCAAACACGGATGCGACCATCATGATGCTGTAAACACAACCTGGATTCATCCGAAAAAATGACGTTTTGCCATTCGTGCACCCAGGTTCGTCGTTGAGTACACCATCGAAGGCGCTCCTGTCTGATACAGCGTCAAGGGTAACCGCAGCCACGGTCTCCGAGCTGATAGTCCATGCTGCTGCAAACGTCGTCGAACTGTTCGTGCAGATGGTTGTTGTCTTGCAAACGTCCCCATCTATTGACTCACGTATCTAGACGTGGCTGCACGATCTGCTACAGCCATCTGGATGAGATGCCTGTCATCTCGACTGCTAGTGATACGAGGCCGTTGGGATCCAGCACGGCGTTCCGTATTACCCTCCTGAACCCACCGATTCCATATTTTGCAAACAGTCATTGGATCTCGACCAACACGAGCAGCAATGTCCCGATACGATAAACCGCAATCGCGATAGGCTACAATCCGACCTTTATCAAAGTCGGAAACGTGATGGTACGCATTCCTCCTCCTTATACGAGGCACCACAACAACGTTTCACCAGGCAACGCCGGTCAACTGCTGTTTGTGTATGAGAAATCGGTTGGAAACTTTCCTCATGTCAGCACGTTGTAGGTGTCACCACCGGCACCAACCTTGTGTGAATGCTCTGAAAAGCTAATCGTTTGCATATCACAACATCTTCTTCCTGTCGGTTAAATTTCGCGTCTGTAGCACGTCATCTTCGTGGTGTATCAATTTTAATGGCCAGTAGTGTATATCGAGGCGAGAGTTTCGCTAAGCTGTAGAGGAAAATCTGGGGGAATTTTTAATGAAGACAATTTCAAACGTTTCTAACGGCCTCATTATGACGCCCACATTTTTTTTTCAATAAATCCATCTATTTTTTCTGCGTCATTGCGAATACCCTTCGAAGAAGATGACTTCCACGATATAACAAGTGTTTACTTGATCAAAAAAATGAAACTGGTACACCCGCCTAATATCGTGTAGGCCCCCGCAAGCACGATGAAGCGCTGCAGCACCACGTGGCATGGACTCGACTAATGTCTGAAGTAGTGCTGGAGGGAATTGACACCATGAATCTTGCAGGGCTCTCCATTAATCCGTAAGAGTACAAGGGGGTGGAGATCCCTTGTGAACAGCACGTTGCAACGCATCCCAGATATGCTCAATAATGTTCATGTCTGGGGAGTCTGGTGGCCAGCGGAAGTGTTTAAACTCAGAAAAGTGATCCTGGAGCCACTCTGTAGCAATTCTGGGCGTGTGGGGTGTCGCATTGTCCTGCTGGAATTGCCCAAGTCCGTCGGAATGCACAATGGACATCAATTGATGCAGGTGATCAGACAGGATGCTTACGTACGTGTTACCTGTCAGTCGTATATAGATGTATCAGAGGTCGCGTATCACTCAAACTCCATGCGCCCACACCATTACAGATGCTCCACCACATTGAACAGTCCCACGCTGACATGCAGAATCTATGGAATCATGAGGTTGCCTCCGTACCCATACACGTCCATCCGCTCCATACAATTTGAAACTAGACTCGTCCGACCAGACAACAAGGTCCCAGTCATCAACAGTCCCATATTGGTGTTGACGGGTCCAGGCGAGGCGTAAAGTTTTGGGTCGTGCAGTCAACAAAGGTACACGTGTAGACTTCGGCTCCGGAAGTCCATATCAATGATGTTTAGTGGATTGGTTCGCACGCTGACATTTTTGATGGCCCAGCATTGAAACTGCAGCAATATGCGGAAGGGTTGCACGTCTGTCACGCTGAACGATTCTCTTCAGTCGTCGTTGCTCCCGTTCTTGCAGGACCTTTTTCCGGCCGCAGCGATGTCGAAGATTTGGTGTTTTACCGGTTCCTGATATTCACGGTACACTCGTGAAATAGTCGTACGGGAAAATCCCAACTTCACAGCTACCTCGGAGATGCTGTGTCCCATAGCTCATGCGTCAACTATAAAATCACGTTCAAATTCACTTAATGACCTGCCATTGTAGCAGCAGTAACCGATTTAACAACTGCGCCAGTCACTTGTGGTCTGATATAGCCGTTGCCGACCGCAGCGCCGTCTTCTGCCTGTTTACATATCTCTGTATTTGAATATGTATGCATATACCAGTTTCTTTGGCGCTCCAATGTCGTAACAAGGTAACAAGGCCGCAAACCATTGCGTAGCAGTCAGGAGACTGCGTCACTCAAACGTTTGCGCTACTCTACTAAATACACTCCTGGAAATTGAAATAAGAACACCGTGAATTCATTGTCCCAGGAAGGGGAAACTTTATTGACACATTCCTGTGGTCAGATACATCACATGATCACACTGACAGAACCACAGGCACATAGACACAGGCAACAGAGCATGCACAATGTCGGCACTAGTACAGTGTATATCCACCTTTCGCAGCAATGCAGGCTGCTATTCTCCCATGGAGACGATCGTAGAGATGCTGGATGTAGTCCTGTGGAACGGCTTGCCATGCCATTTCCACCTGGCGCCTCAGTTGGACCAGCGTTCGTGCTGGACGTGCAGACCGCGTGAGACGACGCTTCATCCAGTCCCAAACATGCTCAATGGGGGACAGATCCGGAGATCTTGCTGGCCAGGGTAGTTGACTTACACCTTCTAGAGCACGTTGGGTGGCACGGGATACATGCGGACGTGCATTGTCCTGTTGGAACAGCAAGTTCCCTTGCCGGTCTAGGAATGGTAGAACGATGGGTTCGATGACGGTTTGGATGTACCGTGCACTATTCAGTGTCCCCTCGACGATCACCAGTGGTGTACGGCCAGTGTAGGAGATCGCTCCCCACACCATGATGCCGGGTGTTGGCCCTGTGTGCCTCGGTCGTATGCAGTCCTGATTGTGGCGCTCACCTGCACGGCGCCAAACACGCATACGACCATCATTGGCACCAAGGCAGAAGCGACTCTCATCGCTGAAGACGACACGTCTCCATTCGTCCCTCCATTCACGCCTGTCGCGACACCACTGGAGGCGGGCTGCACGATGTTGGGGCGTGAGCGGAAGACGGCCTAACGGTGTGCGGGACCGTAGCCCAGCTTCATGGAGACGGTTGCGAATGGTCCTCGCCGATACCCCAGGAGCAACAGTGTCCCTAATTTGCTGGGAAGTGGCGGTGCGGTCCCCTACGGCACTGCGTAGGATCCTACGGTCTTGGCGTGCATCCGTGCGTCGCTGCGGTCCGGTCCCAGGTCGACGGGCACGTGCACCTTCCGCCGACCACTGGCGACAACATCGATGTACTGTGGAGACCTCACGCCCCACGTGTTGAGCAATTCGGCGGTACGTCCACCCGGCCTCCCGCATGCCCACTATACGCCCTCGCTCAAAGTCCGTCAACTGCACATACGGTTCACGTCCACGCTGTCGCGGCATGCTAGCAGTGTTAAAGACTGCGATGGAGCTCCGTATGCCACGGCAAAGTGGCTGACACTGACGGCGGCGGTGCACAAATGCTGCGCAGCTAGCGCCATTCGACGGCCAACACCTCGGTTCCTGGTGTGTCCGCTGTGCCGTGCGTGTGATCATTGCTTGTACAGCCCTCTCGCAGTGTCCGGAGCAAGTATGGTGGGATTGCCTACGGAACCATGGTTGTACCCAGGCGTGATCCTCTTCGTGGGAAGCAAATCGACGGCCACGGACGTCTTTCTTATATCTCTAAAAATATGAAAATCGCGGTACTCCGTGGAGGATGGGTAAGGGCTTCCCAGTGGAACTTCTGCAGCGTGGTGGAAACAACCTTGGCAGCAAGTGGGCGGACATAGTCCTTCATCAGAATGATGCCGTATGTCAACGTTGCTGGGCGTTTAGCCTTCAAAATTCGATCTCTTATTCTTGCCAGTATATTTTACATCCATAATAAGAAACATTTCCACATTTGCTATCCTCCCTGATGTTTCAGCTTTAATGGTCAGCGGTGTATTACACTCAGTCTCATTGCCCCAGTAATAGCATATGCACTAATGAAGAGCACGTCCAGTAGCAGATGAAAGTTCGTACATCTTTTTATAACACCGCGCGGTCTAGAAACCAGAAGTAGTTTGTAGACACCGACAAGAGCGGGGAAAGTCTAATAAGTTAGAAATAAATACATCATTCTTAAAGGGGAGATATGGGCATACCTAAAAGTAGCTGCGGGCGTACCTCCAAAAGTGTGGTAAGGACATTACTCTTCACTGTGTGTATACACAACACAACAGGCAACTTTTTTAGGTCTCCCGAGGCGATGTGGTAGTTTATATGGTAGCCGTCATGTTAGCAAGTCGACATGAAATGAAGGAAGAAAGTCGTTACTTGGTGCAAAGACTGGGTGTTGATCTCGTCGTAAATCCATCAGTAGTTGGTCGTCTGTGGTTCACCTGTATGAGAATATTGGACTAGTCGTCGTACTGCATATAGGAACAAAAGGTACAGTTCGTATGTACAAACATTTACATACCTGCGGAAAAATGCTTGTCGGAGCACAAAAAACGAGGATGTGTTCCTCATTAAAAGACTGTGACAGAAAAGTGAAAATCCAGCCGACTCAGTCCTCATTCTGCTTCTTCACCAAAAATTTTGGCCTGCGAACATATTCGCGCTCTTTTAATACAGAACATTCTAAATCCTTTTACCCAGTCTCTCTTTGAAGTGAAGCCTTCGCACTCAGCATCTCCCTCTCACTCCCGCTGTCCATACATGACTCTCTCCCACTGTCTCCTTTTGAGTTTCTTTCCAGCTGCCACTGTCTTCACCATGCCTCGGCAGCTCAAAAATTCTGTGGAGGGGGAGGAGGAGGGGATATTGAACTTATTTTTCCACTATACCCAAGTGTTTAAAATTTTGGTCCAAAATGCGTCCGTCGTTATACATATATGTTAAGGTTCGGTGGTCTGTGAGGGTACAGACGCCCCAGACCTCTGGTCCCATTCATGTGTATTTTTCATTTCCACTGTCTTGTGTCTCTTCCGCTCCCCCTGCTTCTAGGCCTCTATCTTCGGCTCACACTGTTACTGCCTTCATCCATCCACCTCCCCCCCCCCCTCTCCCTCTCTCTCTCTCTCTCTCTCTCTGTCTCTCTGCCACTTTTTCTCTCCCACCATCACTGTCTCTTCTCTTTCGTACTGTCTCCTCTTGCTTCCGCCATCACTGTGTCTCTGCTACTCTCTTTCAGCACAAAAAGCGGGAATATGTTCGAATGTCCAAATTTTTTTATAAGGCAGCCGGAATGACGACTGAGGCAGCTGGTTTCCGCCTTTTGTGTCAGAGTCTTTTAAAAAGGAACATATTCGTAATTATTGCGCTCCAACAGGAGCATTTTTCCGCTGATTCCCTTCTTTTCCCTGCTACAGCAAGATGTGCTGCTTATAGGAAACGAAGTCTACAGGTTAGTTAAGTTTTGACAGTTTATTTATATACTTCGACACATTCATATACTTTGAAAGATATAAACAATGAATAACTATGCGTAATGTAACGTTAACACAAAATCATTTGCTTGTCATTTTTTCCTGTCGATTGCAGTTCATCGAAAACTCCCGGCTTATGATTTATCTGTTAAAAGAGTAAAAATGTTATTGGAAATAATTTACTGAATTTTCTGTCTTTGCTATTTTATATAGTTATTGGCATTCATTTCTTTAAGACCCTTTTTAGATCGTAGATCGTTTCTGTCACTGCAGTTCCATTTTGGGCAAACCTGTACAGGCGTGAAGCTCCAGTTATACAGAGTCAGCCTGTCATAAAGTTTTATTGGTGAAAAACTCCCGGCTGTAAACAAAATTTGGAAACATCAAAACCCGTGAGCTGACCCTTGCAATGTGTTCACTGCATCAGTTAAAACTACATTTACGGCTCAGACTGGATATTACGTGCATATTTTACGTCCATAAGCACGGTAAAGTTGAAAATCTGGATTCGGTAACGGATAATGATACTGAAAAATGTGTAGTGGTTTTCCGAGAATCAAAAAATCATGGTTTTCTGGTGTATCTTGGTAAAGCACACAGATTTTCGAAAATTGGGAAAAGACGTTTATAGAAGAGTGCATAAGGAATGTAAAGATAAAATTAGTCTTTTGCTATGGTTACGTAATTAGGTAATTATGGAACAAGGTGCACAATAGGCTAAAAACCAGCTTTTGCTGTTTTTAGCGTTGTTGTTTTTGTGGTCTTCAGTCCTGAGACTGGTTTGATGCAGCTCTCCATGCTACTCTATCCTGTGCACGCTTCTTCATCTCCCAGTACCTACTGCAACCTACATCCTTCTGAATCTGCTTAGTGTATTCATCTCTTGGTCTCCCTCTACGATTTTTACCCTCCACGCTGCCCTCCAATACTAAATTGGTGATCCCTCGATGTCTCAGAACATGTCCTACCAAACGATCCCTTCTTCTAGTCAAGTTGTGCCACAAACTTCTCTTCTCCCCAATCCTATTCAATACCTCCTCATTAGTTACGTGATCTGCCCATCTTATCTTCAGCATTCTTCTGTAGCACCACATTTCGAAAGCTTCTATTCTCTTCTTGTCCAAACTGGTTATCGTCCGTGTTTCACTTCCATACATGGCTACACTCCATACAAATACTTTCAGAAACGACTTCCTCACACTTAAATCTATACTCGATGTTAACAAATTTCTCTTCTTCAGAAACGATTTCCTTGCCATTGCCAGTCTACATTTTATATCCTCTCTACTTCGACCATCATCAGTTATTTTACTCCCTAAATAGCAAAACTCCTTTACTACTTTAAGTGTCTCATTACCTAATCTAATCCCCTCAGCATCACCCGACCTAATTCGACTACATTCCATTATCCTCGTTTTGCTTTTGTTGATGTTCATCTTATATCCTCCTTTCAAGACACTGTCCATTCCGTTCAACTGCTCTTCCAAGTCCTTTGCTGTCTCTGACAGAATTACAATGTCATCGGCAAACCTCAAAGTTTTTACTTCTTCTCCATGAATTTTAATACCTACTCCGAATTTTTCTTTTGTTTCCTTTACTGCTTGCTCAATATACAGATTGAACAACATCGGGGAGAGGCTACAACCCTGTCTCACTCCCTTCCCAACCACTGCTTCCCTTTCATGCCCCTCGACTCTTATAACTGCCATCTGGTTTCTGTACAAATTGTAAATAGCCTTTCGCCCCTTGTATTTTACCCCTGCCACCTTCAGAATTTGAAAGAGAGTATTCCAGTTAACGTTGTCAAAAGCTTTCTCTAAGTCTACAAATGCTAGAAACGAAGGTTTGCCTTTTCTTAATCTTTCTTCTAAGATAAGTCGTAAGGTTATTATTGCCTCACGTGTTCCAACATTTCTACGGAATCCAAACTGATCTTCCCCGAGGTCCGCTTCTGCCAGTTTTTCCATTCGTCTGTAAAGAATTCGTGTTAGTATTTTGCAGCTGTGACTTATTAAACTGATAGTTCGGTAATTTTCACATCTGTCAACACCTGCTTTCTTCGGGATTGGAATAATTATATTCTTCTTGAAGTCTGTGGGTATTTCGCCTGTCTCATACATCTTGCTCACCAGATGGTAGAGTTTTGTCATGACTGGCTCTCCCAAGGCCATCAGTAGTTCTAATGGAATGTTGTCTACTCCCGGGGCCTTGTTTCGACTCAGGTCTTTCAGTGCTCTGTCAAACTCTGCACGCAGTATCTTATCTCCCATTTCATCTTCATCTACATCCTCTTCCATTTCCATAATATTGTCCTCAAGTACATCGCCCTTGTATAAACCCTCTATATACTCCTTCCACCTTTCTGCCTTCCCTTCTTTGCTTAGAACTGGGTTTCCATCTGAGCTCTTGATATTCATACAAGTGGTTCTTTTCTCTCCAAAGGTCTCTTTAATTTTCCTGTAGGCAGTATCTATCTTACCCCTAGTGAGACAAGCCTCTACATCCTTACATTTGTTCTCTAGCCATCCCTGCTTAGCCATTTTGCACTTCCTGTCGATCTCATTTTTCAGACGTTTGTATTCCTTTTTGCCTGCTTCATTTACTGCATTTTTATATTTTCTCCTTTCATCAATTAAATTCAATATTTCTTCTGTTACCCAGGGATTTCTATTAACCCTCATCTTTTTACCTACTTGTTCCTCTGCTGCCTTCACTACTTCATCCCTCAGAGCTACCCATTCTTCTTCTACTGTATTTCTTTCCCCCATTCCTGTCAATTGTTCCATTATGCTCTTCCTGAAACTCTGTACAACCTCTGGTTCTTTCAGTTTATCCAGGTCCCATCTCCTTAAATTCCCACCTTTTTGCAGTTTCTTCAGTTTCAATCTGCAGTTCATAACCAATAGATTGTGGTCAGAATCCACATCTGCCCCTGGAAATGTCTTACAATTTAAAACCTGGTTCCTAAATCTCTGTCTTACCGTTATATAATCTGTCTGATATCTTTTAGTATCTCCAGGATTCTTCCATGTATACAACCTTCTTTCATGATTCTTGAACCAAGTGTTAGCTACGATTAAGTTATGCTCTGTGCAAAGTTCTACAAGGCGGCTTCCTCTTTCATTTCTTCCCCCCCAATCCATATTCACCTACTATGTTTCCTTCTCTCCCTTTTCCTACTGACGAATTCCAGTCACCCATGACCATTAAATTTTCGTCTCCCTTCACTACCTGAATAATTTCTTTTATCTCGTCGTGCATTTCATCTATTTCTTCATCACCTGCAGAGCTATTGGCATATAAACTTGTAGTACTGTAGTAGGCATGGGCTTTGTGTCTATCTTGGCCACAATAATGCGTTCACTATGCTGTTTGTAGTCGCTAACCCGCACTCCTATTTTTTTATTCATTATTAAACCTACTCCTGCATTACCCCTATTTGATTTTGTATTTATAACCCTGTAATCACCTGACCAAAAGTCTTGTTCCTCCTGCCACCGAACTTCACTAATTCCCACTATATCTAACTTCAACCTATCCATTTCCCTTTTTAAATTTTCTAAACTACCTGCCCGATTAAGGGATCTGACATTCCACGCTCCGATCCGTAGAATGCCAGTTTTCTTTCTCCTGATAACGACGTCCTCTTGAGTAGTCCCCGCCCGGAGATCCGAATGGGGGACTATTTTACCTCCGGAATATTTTACCCAAGAGGACGCCATCATCATTTAATCATACAGTAAAGCTGCATGTCCTCGGGAAAAATTACGGCTGTAGTTTCCCCTTGCTTTCAGCCGTTCGCAGTACCAGCACAGCAAGGCCGTTTTGGTTAATGTTACAAGGCCAGATCAGTCAATCATCCAGACTGTTGCCCCTGCAACTACTGAAAAGGCTGCTGCCCCTCTTCAGGAACCACACGTTTGTCTGGCCTCTCAACAGATACCCCTCCGTTGTGGTTGCACCTACGGTACGGCCATCTGTATCGCTGAGGCACGCAAGCCTCCCCACCAACAGCAAGGTCCACGGTTCATGGGGGAAGTTTTTTAGCGTTAGCATGGTAATTTTTAACCTCTCGATCTCGGTAACTGATGATGATATCGAAGAAAGTTTCGAATTTCCCCGAGAATATAATCTTAAACTTTTGCAAAAAATTCCAAGGTCTGCCAGGAACAGAATTATAGAAGTGGCTATCCCCACAATTGGTATGGTTTTCCGGGATTATGTCCCGTGAACAAATGGGGCTTTTATAAGCCACCTAAGGCTCACCTTAAAACCCACCTAGTGCAAAACAACCAATCGATTAGCTCAATTTGCTTGCGCTAGAGGAAATGTGTAGTGTTTAAATTTTCATCCTGTAGCGTAGGAGCCGGCCGCGGTGGTCTAGCGGTTCCAGGCGCGCAGTCCGGAACCGCGCGACTGCTACGGTCGCAGGTTCGAATCCTGCCTCGGGCATGAATGTGTGTGATGTCCTTAGGTTAGTTAGGTTTAAGTAGTTCTAAGTTCTAGGGGACTGATGACCACAGTAGTAAAGTCCCATAGTGCTCAGAGCCATTTTTTTTGTAGCGTAGGATAGTTACAGGATATCTGTTCTTCCGATAGGTATAAAAATGAATGCTAGGTCAAGAGCTATTCGAAACATTTGACCCCTTATCTCTACGTTCAATAGAGCTCGAGATATGAACCCCTGAAAAATCGCTTTTCGGCGCGTGGCTTTTTGGAACATATTGATGCCGTGCCCTGTCGTACACGAGCCGATTTAGAATTCTAGTTTGACAATAACGGGCAGACAGTTGACCATGGGGTTAGTAGGACCATCCAAGCATTTGCCTTATGTAGTTTAGGGGAACTACAAAATACCTAAATCACGATCGTAGAATTGGGATTAAGCCGCCATCTTGCTGAGGACAAGGTCAGCCTGTTAACAGAGCAATTTCCGTTGTTGTCTCCGTGGTGTATGATACTGTTTTGATAATACGTGCTACAAAAAAAAGTTATTCCCTAATTTAAAAAGTTAGTGGTACACTGATTATTTACTTCTCAAGACTACTGACTAGACACACACTCTCGGCTGACATCAGGATCATTTTTTTACACAAAATGTAAAAAGTTTAATGAGAATGTAAATAGAAAAGGGATGTAGCTTTGCATCATTTACATGAAACAGTTTTTTTCTTAGGCACATCTTATGAAATTTGTATCATAAGATACATATCAGTGGAACGATCAGCGAACCCTGTTGCGTCGGGGGTTGCAACAGAGACACGTCTCACTATTGTATCGCTGTCGTCCTAGTGTGAAGCAGTTAAGTCGCTCCAACAACTTTACTATCCGCTCCGGCGATGCGGATTACTTCTGCGTTGTATCACATATTGCATCCCCTCATTGAGAACCACACTTCCCACGCTTCCTTTAGAGCACGACAACAGGCTGTGGAGTTGCGCAGTTTGTCTAAACTCGTCCACCTCACCTTGCTTCAGCTTGTTCCAGGGAAATGTAGACAAGTTTCTATCTAAGCGTCAAACTGCATCCGAAGATATGCGAATGTTTCCGAAACAAAACTAAAGCGTGAATCTCGAAGAAAAGAAGTTCATGTTACGGGAAGTTGGTGCAAAGGTAACGGTGTGCTTTCAGTTGTCAGAAGGCAAGAACTATGTCCCTTGCATGAAGTCATTAAAGACCACCGAACTCACTTTGAGCGAACAGTAGGGCTGAACAAAAATGACTGACAAGGCACAATGCATCTTGTAGAGGGTATAGTATGGACGTATTGGAATAATTAATGTTGGGTGATGGTTTTAAAGTAATTCACGCGACATGAAAACTTTGTGGAAACGCGTCGATTTACTGTAGGCTAGTTTATCCCAGGGAAGTATTCAGAGCTGACTGCGGCTGGGTGGTGGCGCGCGGCTAGGGAGCGGCGAAGGGAAGCGACAATAGGCGGCTCAAACTCTGAGAAAGTGGTAATGGGGCGCGGCCTCCAGCTGCCTTAAGATGAGTGACAGTGAGGGGTGGTTGACCCCTTGCTGGTGTACCGGTAAGCAGACGGAGATCTTGTACGCCTGTTGATAAATGTCAGTCATCACGTTTTATGTGAAACATGCGAAAAATCCGCGCAAAGCTACGGTGGAGCGGTCAACAGAGGCCGAAATATGCGTGTTCGTGACTATAGCAACTTCACGCTGAATTTACGGTCCGCAGAGTCTGAAGTAAATCAGGTGAAGAGCGACAGAATGAAATACGACGGCCTCCGATGGGAACGTAGGACCAAGGAATTTGAAGTACTCTCCTGAGAGTCAGAATTTCGTAAAAATCGGTGTTTTATGCAGTTGCTAACCTTGATGGGTAGCCTGGGAGGAGCTAAATAGCAGAAGTTGAGAGGAAGGGAAATTTTGTGGGAATTTGTTCACTTCCCAGGGCAGGCATTGGTCGGCGCTGGGAAGCGACGCATAATTAACGCGACTTCGGCTGCAATTGGCGTAAGAGATTTTGCTGGAGGGGAAACCGAGGCGAAGAGCGAACTGGCAGAAGTCTCCGTAGAGGTCTTCCATTCCCAGCTTGCCTAGAGTGCGGACGTGGCGTTCTTTACTCGGCTTACCTGAGAGAGGGTGAGCATCTCTGCAGTTTACGACTTAGCAAACGGAACGATTGAGCTAGGAGCTAGAAAGTTTTCGTTCAGCTGTGTATTGAGCAAGATAGCTAGGAGTGAATAGACGAGCGCAGCCCTGCAGCACCACGAGGCCGGCCGACGTCCGCACAACGACGCCGCCCCGCCACGCTGAATTCGGTGATATTGCGCGCGCTCTGGCTTAAGTTAGGCCACTGATTAATTTGTTGGATCACGCCGGCAAAGTTTCCACGAGGGTTTCATGGGCCGTGTTTTGTAGAATTCTTCTCGCACTTCGCATTACGCCTGGGTCAGTCGATAGGAATTAATTTTGATTTATCGCGTTTTACTCCACGTAAACGCAATTTATTCCCACTGCCTGTTAGGAGAGTCATGTAATGTGATGATTTAAGGTCGTGAGTTAAAATAAATTTGTGCTAATCGACTGCATCTGTTTTCAATCAAGTAGTTGAAATACCAAGTCACTTTCTTAATTAATCTTATGTTCAACATTTGGAAATGGTGTTCAATAGCTGAATATAACATCAATGTGCACCCCTTTTTAATTAAAAGGGATCAATTCTGAATCAATTAATGTCAACACTGCCACCCCAGTTCAATCAGGAGTCACAAGGCCTTATTACTTTCTTTGCGTTATACGATATTGCGGCAGTTTTGCACTCTCTGTTGATCTGTTAGTCAATTAGCTGGGGTGAACAACACGACAAAACCAGATAAGTAACAGGTGGGGTGTTACACAGTGAGAAGCGTGTTTAGAACGCGTACCCTCTTGATATCAGCTGAGAAGATTATCACAAAAGTATCAAATCTTATTCAGCACGAAACGAAATATATGACCTTTAAAAGAGTGGAGTCTACAAACAAGAGCAAAAAAATGAAAAATGTAAGCCCCGCGTTACTAACACTGCCAAGAAAGACGTGCCTTTGAACTCTCCCACAGGAAGGGTCGTGTAAATGCTGTTGTTGTTCATGTTGTGGTCTTCTGTCCGAAGACCGGTGGGATTCACTTTCCGTGCTAGTCTATCCTACATAAATATTTTCACCACTGAATAACTGTTCCAACTTATATCCATTTGTATCAGCCTATTGTAGTCAAACCTTTATCTACCTATACAATTTTCATCCCCACCACATGCACTTTCCCCATTAATCATATATACTACTCTTTGATAACTATACTTCATTTTAGTCAAGTAACGCTCTTTTCTCCTCAATTCCTTTCAGCACATCTTCACTGCTACTTCCATATAGTCTTTACGTTCTTCTTTATCACCGCATTTCAGATACTTTTCTTGCTCTTGCCAGTCTGTGTTTTGTATCCTCTTTACTTAGGCTATCATAAGTTATTTTGCTACAAAACTCAGCTACTCTTTTTAGTGCCTCATTTCCTAATCTAATGTCAAAAGCATCATCTGGCTGAATTCGACAACACACCAGTACAGTTGTTTTACTTTTGTTGATGTTAATCTTATATTGTTTGTTCAAGACATCAGCCATGTCGTTCAGCTGATCTTACAAGTCCTTTGCGTTTCTGCCAGAATAACGAAGTCGTCGGTTAACCTCGAAGGTCTTGTTTCTTCTACCTGACTTTTAATTCTCTTTCCAAAACGCCTTCTTGGTTTCCTTAAATGGCTCAAAGGTTTTTGAACCTAAAGTATGATTTGAAGCAATCTGAAAGCACGCAATAAATTCTCAGAATGTTTAGTTCCTTCTCTCATCAGCATCCTACTTTGTTACATTCTAGTGTACAAGGTCCAAAAGAAATCAATAATTAAGCTCATTCATCGCACAATTTCGAAACGTATATTCGTTCTTTAAGAGAAGTTTTTCTGATAAATTTTAAGCTTCCTCTCTCCCCTTTCTTCTCACCATTTTTTTATGGATAATGGCGGTTTTCTTCTTTTGTATTGTCCTCCGACATACATCTCAGCATTCGCAGAGACTGGAGAGATTGCCGATTAGACGGTATGATAGTTTTCTGTGTGTGTGCAATACTGATTTGTATCTTTTGACATCGCTAATTATTCAGGACATTTCCCGTCTGTATTAGTGCACGCTTTAGGGAACGTTTAAACAGGCATTTACGCATGACGGAGATATGTAGAGACTTACTGGCAAAACTGTGAGGTCGTACATTGAAGGTAAACTCCAGCAAGATATCACCTCCCACAAAATGACCATGTCCGTCAAATTGGAGAAATTCAGCCTTATGCATACGTTCCCAGAAAGTCATTTTTCCCACTCGTCATTCAAGAAGATAAAGGATATTAAATAATGGTTGTTCTCGGAACACACTCCGCCAGAAACTGCAGATGTTTGTGGAGTTTAGATGTAGCCACAGAATATATGCTGCCCATTGATCAGGTAGCCTGTAGTCATTTTCTTATGGTTGTTTTTAAGCAGAAACATCTTTTACGTAACCTATTGATTCTGTAGGGATGTGCTTCCCAAATGAATTTACCAGGTGTAGAAATATGAAACCGGAATTTCTCTATAGGTGGTGCTAGCCGTCAGTGTAGGGCCCGTGAGACCGCGTCTGCAGCGACATATGCTTCCTGTAAAGGTTGATGACGAATGTCAACACACAGTAACCCAAGTTCCATAGATCGGTATCTGTTTCAAACCTGTAAACAAGTCGATTTTTGTGCCTACTAACTACGATTTGTGGGCAGCATTGGTTTTCTGTTATAATTTGAAGAAAACTGCTGCAGAATCGCGTAGAATGCTTGTCGAAGCTTTCGGCGAACATGTTTTGGGAAAACTCAGTGTTTCGAGTGATTCAAAAATTTCAAAGGTGGTGATTTTGATGCGAGAAACGACGAGCGCGGAAAACCACCGAAAAAGTTCGAAGACAACGAATTGCAGGCCTTATTGGATGGAGAGGATACTCAAACTCAATAGGAACTCGTGGAACAATTGAATGTCATGCAGCAAGCAGTTTCTCTTCGATTGAAATCTATGGGAAAGGTGCAGAAAGTTGGAAAATCACTTTTGATTCCGTAGAAATAATGGAACACGTGAGGCAATACTGACCCTACGACATATCTTAGAAGCTAGATTAAGGAAAGGCACACCTACGTTTCTAGCATTTGTAGACTTAGAGAAAGCTTCTGACTGGAATACTCTCTTTCAAATTCTGAAGGTGGCAGGGGTAAAATACAGGGAGCGAAAGACTATTTACAATTTGTGCAGAAACCAGATGGCAGTTATGAGTCGAGGGGCATGAAAGGGAAGCAGTGGTTGGGAAGGGAGTGAGACAGGGTTGTAGCCTCTCCCCGATGTTATTCAATCTGTATATTCAGCAAGCAGTAAAGGAAACAAAAGAAAAATTCGGAGTAGGTATTAATATCCATGGAGAAGAAATAAAAACTTTGACAGAATTACAATGTCATCGGCGAATCTCAGAGACAGCAAAGGACTTGGAAGAGCAGTTGAACGGAATGGATAGTGTCTTGAAAGGAGGGTATAAGATGAACATCAACAAAAGCAAAACGAGGATAATAGAATGTAGTCGAATTAAGTCGGGTGATGCTGAGGGAATTAGATTAGGAAATGAGACACTCAAAGTAGTAAAGGAGTTTTGCTATGTGGGTGGCAAAATAACTGATGATGGTCGAAGTAGAGAGGATATAAAATGTAGACTGGCAATGGCAGGAAAAGCATTTCTGAAGAAGAGAAATTTGTTAACATCGAGTATAGATTTAAGTGTCAGGAAGTCGTTTCTGAAAGTATTTGTATGGAGCGTAGCCATGTATGGACGTGAAACATGGACGATAAATAGTTTAAACAAGAAGAGAATAGAAGCTTTCGAAATGTGGTGCTACAGAAAAATGCTGAAGATTAGATGGGTAGATCACATAACTAATGAGAAGGTATTGAATAGAATTGGGGAGAAGAGAAGTTTGTGGCACAAGTTGACTAGAAGAAGGGATCGTTTGGTAGGACATGTTCTGAGACATCGAGGGATCACCAATTTAGTATTGGAGGGCAGCGTGGAGGGTAAAAATCGTAGATGGAGACCAAGAGATGAATACACTAAGCAGATTCAGAAGGATGTAGGCTGCAGTAGGTACTGGGAGATGAAGGAGATTGCACAGGATAGAGTAGCATGGAGAGCTGCATCAAACCAGTCTCTGGACTGAAGGCCACAACAGCAACGACAAAGGAGATTATTTTGAATAAAGTATTGTTTATGAGTTTCAAACAGCTGACGCGTAATTATTGCAATCATATTCCTGCTTCATACTCCTACACCTGGTAGTTACCCCTGGGGTGGAATGGAGGTGCTCTATCCACGGGGCACAGAGACACCACGCTTTACGGCAGAGTGAGTAGGGTTGCCAACATAGCAGGCGTATGCAGCAGGACTAACCTCAGGTACGGTGCAGAGAGGGCGCAGTACAGAAGCAGATGGCACTGCCTTTGCCGCGTTACTATGCTGCAAAGGTCACATGCAGCTCGTATCTCCCCGTCTGCCGAATATTTAGGAGCCTGCACGGCCCGGCGAAACCAAAGCGAAGTGGAGAATCAACTGGAGTTAATTACAGATCTAGCAGCTCCGTGTCTTCGACGGCTGCCCCTCGCCCACCAAATTCACGCCTAGCGAGAGGACTTGAACTTCTCGGAAGCTTAACCTGATTAGAATTTTCATACAGACTAATTACTAGTCAAATATTATATCTAACGTCGGTGTTCATCTGGCGATAGTTAAGTACTGTATACCGGGTGGTCCATTGATCGTGACCGGGTCAAATATCTCACGAAATAATCGTCAAACGAAACTTGTCTAGCTTGAGGGGGGAAACCAGATGGCGCTATGGTCGGCCCGCCAGATGGCGCTGCCATAGGTCAAACGGATATCAACTGAGTTTTTTTTAAAATAGGTTTTTATTACATATTCGTGTAGTACGTAAAGAAATATGAATGTTTTAGTTGGACCACTTTTTCCGCTTCGTAAAGGATGGCACTGTAATAGTCACAAACATATGGCCGCACAATTTTAGACGAACAGTTGGTAACAGGTAGGTATTTTTAAATTAATACAGTACGTAGGTACGTTTGAACATTTTATTTCGGTTGTTCCAATATGATACATGTACCTTTGTGAACTTATCATTTTTGAGAACGCATGCTGTTACATCGTGATTACCTGTAGATACTACATTAATGCAATAAATGCTCAAAATGATGTCCGTCAACCTCAATGCATTTGGCAATATGTGTAACAACATTCCTCTCAACAGCGAGTAGTTCGCCTTCCGTAATGTTCGCACATGCATTGAGAATGCTCTGACGCATGTTGTCAGGCGTTTTCGGTGGATCACGATACCAAATATCCATCAACTTTCCCCTCAGAAAGAAATCCGGGGACGTCAGATCCGGTGAACGTGCGGGCTATGGTATTGTACTTCGACGACCATTCCACCTGTCGTGAAATATGCTATTCAGTACCGCTTCAACCGCACGCGAGCTATGCGCCAGACATCCATCATGTTGGAAGTACATCGCCATTCTGTCATGCAGTGAAACATCTTGTAGTAACATCGGTAGAACGTTACGTAGAAAATCAGCATACATTGCACCATTTAGATTGCCATCCATAAAATGGGGGCCAATTATCCTACCTCCCATAATTCCACGCCATACATTAACCCGCCAAGGTCGCTGATGTTCCACTTGTCGCAGCAATCGTGGATTTTCCGTTGCCTAATAGTGCATATTATGCCGGTTTACGTTACCGCTGCTGGTGAATGACGCTTCGTCGCTAAATAGAACGCGTGCAAAAAATCATTCATCGTCCCGTAATTTCTCTTGTGCCCAGTGGCAGAACTGTACACGACGTTCAAAGTCGTCGCCCTGCAATTCCTGGTGCATAGAAATATGGTACGGGTGCAATCGATGTTAATGTAGCATTCTCAACACCGACATTTTTGAGATTCCCGATTCTCGCGCAATTTGTCTGCTTCTGGTGTGCGGATTAGCCGCGACAGCAGCTAAAACACCTACTTGGGCATCATCATTTGTTGCAGGTCGTGGCTGACGTTTCACATGTGGCTGAACACTGCGTGTTTCCGTAAATAACGTAACTATCCGGCGAACGGTCCGGACACTTGGATGATGTCGTCCAGAATAGCGAGCAGCATACATAGCACACGCCCATTGGGCATTTTGATCACAATAGCCATACATCTACACGATATCGATCTTTTCCGCAATTGGTAAACGGTCCATTTTAACACGGGTAGTATATCACGAAGCAAATACCGTTCGCACTGGCGGAATGTTATGTGATACCACGTTCTTACACGTTTGTGACTATTACAGCGCCATCTATCACAAAGCGAAAAAAGTGGTTCAACTAAAACATTCATATTTCTTTGCGTACTACACGAATATGTAATTAAAAATGGGGGTTCCTATTTTTAAAAAACGCAGTTGATATCCGTTTGACCTATGGCAGCACTATCTAGCGGGCCAACCATAGCGCCATCTGGTTTCCCCCTTCAACCACAAGTTTCGTTCTTTGTATTTTTTTCGTTTGACGCTTATTTCGAGAGATATTTGGCCCAGTCACTATCAATGGACCATCTGTATACTTATTCAATAATTAACGTCGTAACTGTTTCTCAGCACAGATATAATATTTTATGTGTGCTGAATACAACACGAGGGATATGAAATTTTTTGAGGGGTAAACCAAAGCGGGTAGCTTAGTCACGATTCTAAAATATTTTTGAAAAGTACCCGCACGTAGCATGAAGCATAGCTAAAAAGTCAGTATTAAAATTCACTAAAAAATTCCGACAAAATCCTACAAAAAGCACCAAAATCCTACTCAGCCTAAGCAGTTCATTTATCTTAAGACATTTTTTCCAAAACGCAGCATGGACAGACAAAGCCAAACCCTTAACCAGCTCATGTCATAAGATCTAACCACACAGCGCAGTCTTGCAGTAATAAAGATGTGAACGCCAGGTCTGTGGAAACACCAAAAGATTCTTAAGAAAATTCTACATTACGTTTAAGGTTTGCCAAGATACGAAGATTACACATAGCACGCTTCACAAGTCATTATTCAAAAATCACTGTTGTTGTTGTGGTCTTCAGTCCTGAGACTGCTTTGATGCAGCTCTCCATGCTATTCTATCCTGTGCAAGCTTTTTCATCTCCCAGTACCTACTGCAACCTACATCCTTCTGAATCTGCTTAGTGTATTCATCTCTTGGTCTCCCTCTACGATTTTTACCCTCTACGCTGCCCTCCAATACTAAATTGGTGATCCCTTGATGCCTCAGAACATGACCTACCAACCGATCCCTTCTTCTGGTCAAGTTGTGCCACAAACTTCTCTTCTCCCCAATCCTATTCAATACTTCCTCATTAATTACGTGATCTACCCATCTAATCTTCAGCATTCTTCTGTAGCACCACATTTCGAAAGCTTCTATTCTCTTCTTGTCCAAACTATTTATCGTCCATGTTTCACTTCCATACATGGCTACACTCCATACGAATACTTTCAGAAATGACTTCCTGACACTTAAATCAATACTGGATGTTAACAAATTTCTCTTCTTCAGAAACGCTTTCCTTGCCATTGCCAGCCTACATTTTATATCCTCTCTACTTCGACCATCATCAGTTATTTTGCTCCCCAAATAGCAAAACTTCTTTACTACTTTAAGTGCCTCATTTCCTAATCTAATTCCCTCAGCATCACCCGACTTAATTAGACTACATTCCATTATCCTTGTTTTGCCTTTGTCAATGTTCACCTTATATCCTCCTTTCAAGACACTGTCCATTCCATTCAACTGCTCTTCCAAGTCCTTTGCTGTCTCTGACAGAATTGCAATGTCATCGGCGAACCTCAAAGTTTTTATTTCTTCTCCATGAATTTTAATACCTACTCCGAATTTTTCTTTTGTTTCCTTTACTGCTTGCTCAATATACAGATTGAACAACATCGGGGAGAGGCTAGAACCCTGCCTTACTCCCTTCCCAACCACTGCTTCCCTTTCATGTCCCTCGACTCTTATAACTGCCATCTGGTTTCTGTACAAATTGTGAATAGCCTTTCGCTCCCTGTATTTTACCCCTGCCACCTTTAGAATTTGAAAGAGACTATTCCAGTCAACATTGTCAAAAGCTTTCTCTAAGTCTACAAATGCTAGAAACGTAGGTTTGCCTTTTCTTAATCTTTCTTCTAAGATAAGTCGTAAGGTCAGTATTGCCTCACGTGTTCCAGTGTTTCTACGGAATCCAAACTGATCTTCCCCGAAGTTGGCTTCTACTAGTTTTTCCATTCGTCTGTAAAGAATTCGTGTTAGTATTTTGCAGCTGTGACTTATTAAACTGATAGTTCGGTAATTTTCACGTCTGTCAACACCTGCTTTCTATGGGATTGGAATTATTATATTCTTCTTGAAGTCTGAGGGTATTTCGCCTGTTTCATACATCTTGCTCACCAGATGGTGGAGTTTTGTCAGGACTGGCTCTTCCAAGGGCGTTAGTAGTTCCAATGGAATGTTGTCTACTCCGGGGGCCTTGTTTCGACTCAGGTCTTTCAGTGCTCTGTCAAACTCTTCACGCAGTATCATATCTCCCCTTTCATCTTCATCTACATCCTCTTCCATTTCCATAATATTGTCCTCAAGTACATCGCCCTTGTATAGACCCTCTATATACTCCTTCCACCTTTCTGCTTTCCCTTCTTTGCTTAGAACTGGGTTTCCATCTGAGCTCTTGATATTCATACAAGTCGTTCTCTTATCTCCAAAGGTCTCTTTAATTTTCCTGTAGGCAGTATCTACCTTACCCCTAGTGAGATAGTCCTCTACATCACATCGCACTAGAAATTCCTCCAGTAGCTTAGGAGTTCAGTCTCTAAAGTTGGAAACATCCCCAGATACGCCCGCTACCACCTGGCCGCCACGGAGACCTGTCTCAGAGCCAACAGAACACTCCACTGGTTAGGTCTCAGACACGCCACCACCATCAGCCTCCAGGACAGGTACAAAACGCGGCCGTGGCTCGCGATGAGTCGTACACAGGGCTGGGGATGCTTTGCCAAACAGGCGCCGACGGAAAGCTTCCAGTGAGCCTGCAGACTACTGAAGGGGCCTCTCGTCACACAGAACACTTCCAGTCAGCGTTTGGTGTTGGGAGTCTTCCAAAGCTCGTGTATGCAGTACGTAACCGATGTTAGAAACTGTTTGATTACACGTTTCATATTGTTTGCGTTATTCATTACGAAGCTAAAAAAATGTTAACAGTAGTTTAAAAAGTATTTTCGCACCAAACTGAAACAAAATATTTTCTGTGTTTTGAAAGAGATACATTGTCTATGAACTACTTACCAGACGTATGTCTACTTACTGAATGAAGTGAGAAGAGCGCTTTGAAGACAACTTATTTAAAGATTTTCCGCGTTTTGTCTGCCACTACGAAAGCAAGCACGAAGTGAACAAGTGGGCGGAAGCGAATGGTAGCCATCGCCATGGAACAGAGCTACTAAAAGGAAGTCGTGGCCAGTGAAGGGGCGATGGAGGGAAGACGTTGAAACACTCTTTAGAAAACAGCAGGGTGCCGGTAACAACAAAACAACGGAGCAGAGTGCCGGTAACAACAAAACAACGGAAACTACGTGGTCGAATCCTTTCGGAACGTACAGTTCCCGCAAACGCTGAGATCCCACTTTTCATCCGTTGATTACGACCTCCTGACTATTCTAACTTTCTTGGTCGCCGCCACTTACGTTTTCAGAAACTCATTTCGAAACTTTCAATCCCGCTTGAAGTGAGTAGGCAATATATTTCGAACAGCTGGGAGTGCGGGACGTTTCGAAACGTGCGTAAGGCATATGCGAGATGAGTTATGTCACCCTAAAAACCGAGACAACCGGCGAAAATTGGAACATCTGGTAATACTACCTTAAGAAGAAATACAACACTACTTCAGCACGTTGCATGTCATAATTTACTGTTGAGTTTTCTTCACACGTAACATATAACTTACGCAGTTAAACAATGTCATGCATTTAAGACGTCAGTACAAAAATAAATTACATTATTTGTACCTCTCTCCCACTTTTCCGATGGAAAATGAAATAGTTTGTAAATTACAGTATTAAAAGCTTTATCAAACAGAAAATAACATAAGTTGTATATTTTCATTCATTCCACTCAGTTTCGTAAGTAGCACATTTTTATTGAAACTAGAACAATACGTTACACTGAGCTGACGGAAGTCATGGGATACCTCTTAACATCTTTTCGGACGTCCTTTTTCCCGACTCAGTACAGGAACACGCTGTGGCATCGATTCAACAAGTCGTCGGAGCTTGTAATCCCCCCCGTCCTCCCTACCTGTAGCTATTGCCCACAATAAGCAAAGTCTTTTCTGAAGATTTGAGAGTAGTAAAATTACAATAAACTTTTTATTTTACTTATCTTTTCTTGTAGAGTTGGCTCCACTTCATCTTGTCTAGGGGTCTGATTCTTGAAGCTGAAATTCTCACATTTTAGGTCCTCGTGGTTGAACTGACCTAAATAATTTTGTAGATTTTTGTTGTAGAATTTATTTTTACGTTAGTATATTTTGTCACATTTTAGTATATCATACAGTTATTCAACTTTCACATTAACAAAGCGAAATTACATTGCTCCCAACAATATAAAAATACGTCCGATCACATCGGAGGCAAGCTTACTACTACTTCACACTGCGGTAATAGCCATATTCCAAAGGGTTTACAAATTTTCTTGACAAATGAATTTCTGTTAGTTTCGATAATTATTTAATAAATGAATCCAGAAATAAACATAGTAAACAGTATTAGATTGCGTAATTAATAAGAGAAATTTTAAGTGTTCCAAATAATTCGAAATATCAAATGTTTCTAAAAAAATAATTTTAACTATACATTCAGAGCTAGTACTTCTCGATTATAACAACGAAAATGAAGTAATTCCGTTTCATAAATTTTAGCTCCTCCCCCCATGAACCATGGACCTTGCCGTTGGTGGGGAGGCTTGCGTGCCTCAACGATACAGATAGCCGTACCGTAGGTGCAACCACAACGGAGGGGTATCTGTTGAGAGGCCAGACAAACGTGTGGTTCCTGAAGAGGGGCAGCAGCCTTTTCAGCAGTTGCAGAGGCAACAGTCTGGATGACTGACTGATCTGGCCTTGTAACACTAACCAAAATGGCTTTGCTGTTCTGGTACTGCGAACGGCTGAAAGCAAGGGGAAACTACAGCCGTAATTTGTCCCGAGGGCATGCAGCTTTACTGTATGGATAAATGATGATGGCGTCCTCTTGGGTAAAATATACCGGAGGTAAAATTGTCCCCCATTCGGATCTCCGGGCGGGGACTACTCAAGAGGACGTCGTTATCAGGAGAAAGAAAACTGGCGTTCTACGCATCGGAGCGTGGAATGTCAGACCCCTTAATCGGGCAGGTAGGTTAGAAAATTTAAAAAGCTGTCGGGTCTCTTCTAAGTTTATTTTAATGTCCCGCCACTAACAGATCCAAAATCTTACTTCTGTAGTCCTCTTTGTTCATTAACACAGTGGCATTTTGAGGAAAACTAATACGTTGATAAAGTCTTCTAAGGAGTGAAGGTAAGTGTCCCAGACTTTATGGTTTACCTAAAGATCACAAAATAAATCTCCCTCTGAGACCCATTGTTAATGCAATTGATTCCCCTACTTATCAAATATCTAGGTATCTAGCTACTCTTCTGCAACCATACATTGGTAAGACTTATTATTATGTGAGTGATTCACGTCATTTTGTTGAGAAAATTGAAGGTCTAACCTTGGCTCCTGAAGACATTCTGGTTAGTTTTGATATTGTATCTCTGTTTACTATGATTCCGGTCAATGAAGTTATGATTTACATAACGGAAGTTTTCCCTGAAGATTTGACCGCTCTGTTTAGACATATTACGTAGTACCCTTTTTTCCCCCTTGTGCGGTTCGTGAGCGATTGCACTATATTCCACCCATTTCCAAATTATTATCAGGATTTAGCTTAAGTTTAGATTCTTCCTTCAGAAGAGTCTGTTGTACACTTTCCTCCTCCTAACCGGCTTTATTTTCCTTCAGTAACGATGGCCTTACTCACTGTAAAAATTCATTTTGCATACGTGATCACGGTCAGTTATATCGCCATCCAGTAGGCCGATTAGGAAGGTGGAGGTGAAGTAGGGTCGAATGAAGGAGACTGTGGCTGTAAGACAGGAGAAAAAAATGGTTCAAATGGCTCTGAGCACTATGTGACTTAACTTCTGAGGTCATCAGTCCCCTGGAACTTAGAACTACTTAATCCTAACTAACCTAAGGACATCACACACGTCCATGCCCGAGGCAGGATTCGAACCTGCGACCGTAGCGGTCGCGTGGTTCCAGACTGTAGCGCCTAGAACCGCTCGGCTACTTCGGCCGGCCTGTGAGACTGCAGATAGTCACAGTTAGTGAGGCATGAAGAGATAATGTCAATGAGTTGGGCTGAATCAGTGAGTGAGAATGGGCAAGTGAGAGTGCATGTGTATGAGGGACTTAGAGCAATGCACTGGTGGACAGTTAGGGGAACTCTTGGGAGTGAGAAATGAGTTAAACAGAGCGCGAATACGCTCCCATGCCAAAATTTTTGGGAAAATTTTTAAACGTCCTGAGGAAGGTAGAATGAGGCAGCTGGTACCTCACTTTTCAGTCAGGGTCTGGAGAGTATTCGCCCTTTTGTACTCCGACAGGAGCATTTTTCCGCTAAAGATGTATACTTTATTTGCCTTACTATGCTACATGTTTGTACGTCATATTTCACTGTTCTACTGAACACACTGTAAAAGGCCTCTTAATCGTAGCAGTTAGTCATTAGCGAAATTGTCAACAAAATTTATAAATTATTTCAGGTAATTCTTGACAGCATAAAAATATTTTTCTAACAGCAAATTTGTAATGTACACCTGAACGCATGAATTTCAGTATAGTCCTTGACCTCTTTTGAAGGTCGTGGTGTTATTTAATACCATTATATAGCACACTATTTTGGGTTTTTGTTTTAGTTTTCCTTTTCAGATGGAAATTGTTGCTGATATGGTTCAAATGGCTCTCAGCACTATGGGACTCAACTGCTGTGGTCATAAGTCCCCTAGAACTTAGAACTACTTAAACCTAACTAACCTAAGGACATCACACACATCCATGCCCGAGGCAGGATTCGAACCTGCGACCGCAGCGTGCTGATATGGTTCCATGTTCACGTAAAGACCTGTTCGGTCGGCAGTGGTGGATGTAATTCTTTATGTGGTTCGCTGTTTGCAAAATATACTCACACGGAACAGTCAGGATTTCCATAGATTTATACATTTCATTGTAGTGAGTTCTCTTTCTACTTTTTGTCATAATTCGTACATCCCTGTTCAGTAGCTTAAAGACTGTTTCTCTACTCTGCTCATTTATTCCCCAGGATCTTACCCCGAAACCAACTATAGAATGAACATATCCAAGATAGGTTGTTCTAATGCACGAGCTACTACACTTTATTACTCTAACTGCATAGCATGCTAAAGAATTCGCTTCCCAAGGGCAGTAATATGCTCAATCCACTTAAGTTATGCTTCGACATGCATTCCTAGAAATGTTTTTCTTGATATAGATACTGTGAGCTCATCTTTCCCTTTTAAAGTGTTCTCCGTCCACCCCATAGAAGCATGAGTGGTTTTTTTTTCCAGCATTGTAGTTTAGTACACATGGCGACGCATCATTGATCAGCTGTCATCAGCAGCTGCAAGCTTTATATCAAATAAATTACTTTTGAATACATTATGGGAGTGACACTGATCAATGTGTTACAAATATTTACTATCAAAGACAGTCTTCATCACGATTTATTTGTTACGGTGACCGGTTTCGACGACTACTGTGGTCATCTTCAGACCAATGAGTAAGAATCTCCTTCTGCTGGAGAATCACTACTATGGGAGTGACAGTGATCATGTGTTACAAATATTTACTATTAAAAGCAGTCTTGATCACAATTTATTTATTACGGTGATCGGTTTCGACCACTACTGTGGTCATCTTCGGACCAATGAGTAAGAACCTCCTCCTGCTGGAGAATCGGAATCACTACTAGGGATTCTCCAGCAGAAGGAGGTTCTTACTCATTGGTCCGAAGATGACCACAGTAGTGGTCGAAACCGGTCACCGTAATAAATAGTGATCAAGACTGTTTTTAATAGGAAAAAATTTGTAACACATCGATCACTGTCACTCCCATAATAGTGATTCTCCAGCGGAAGGAGGTTCTTACTCATTGGTCTGAAGATAACCACAGTAGTGGTCGAAACCGGTCACCGTAATAAATAAATCGTGATCAAGACTGTTTTTGGTAGTAAATATTAATATTAAATAAATTAATAAGACGTGGAATTGATCCCCCATGGCACACAAAACAGATCAGAACATTGTTGCAGAAGCAACGAAAAAAGCATATCAAATTTGAAAGGACCCAAAATCCCCAAGACTGGCGAAGTTTTATAGAACTCGAAACTGAGCGCGAATTTCAGTGCGACGTACTTATAATACGAGTTTCCACAACGAAATTCTGTCTCGAAATCTGGCAAGATCCAAAGAGATTCTGGTCGTAGGTAAAGTACACCAGCAGCAAGACACAGTCGACGCCTTCACTGCGCAATGACGAGGATAATGTTACAGATGACTGTGCTCCTAAATCAGAGTTACTAAATACGGTATTACGAAATTTCTTCACCAAAACAGACGAAGTAAATTTACATTAAAAATGAAGAAATTCCTCCAGCTGTATTTAAGGTGTCGATTTTATTTTGGCAACTAGTTTCAACGTTGTAACAACGTCATCTTCAGGCCCATACACTTGTTGACGTCAACTGCGTGCGGCTGATACTAGAAGTTAGTGGTGAGATATGGACGTGCTCTGTGTGGAAGGTGGGCAGTAACTCAAATCATTACTACCCACCTTCCACACGGAGCACGTCCATATCTCACCACTGACTTCTAGTATCAGCCGCACGCAGTTGACGTCAACAAGTGTATGGGCCTGAAGATGACGTTGTTACAACGTTGAAACTAGTTGCCAAAATAAAATCGACACTTTAAATACAGCTCGAGGAATTTCTTCATTTTTAATATAAATTTGTACCAGCTGACGTCCCACTGTCCTCCATTTCAACTATGGATGTACGAAGACGAAGTAAATGTTCCAGACTTCGAATCATGAAACATCTGCCAACATGAGTAATTTAGAAATTGATATCCTCAGAATAGCGAAGCAACTCAGATCATTTACTAAGGGCAACCGCTCGCTCGCCGATAGATCCATACCCGAAGACAGGAAAGATGCATAGGTCCCACTGATACTCAAGAAAGGAAATAGGAGTAATCCATTGTATTACAGACATATCACTGACGTCGATTTGCAGTAGGATTTTAGACCACATTCGAACATTACGAATTACCATGAAGAAATATATGTATTCTACATCTGCCTGATTACTCTGCTATTCACAATAAAGTGCCTGGCAGAGGGTTCAATGAACCATCTTCAAGCTATCTCTTTACCGTTCCACTCTCGAACGGCACGCGGGAAAAACGAGCACTTAAACTATTCTGTGCGAGCCTTGATTTCTCATATTTTATCGTGCAGATCATTTCTCCCTATGTAGGTGGACGCCAACAGAATTTTTTCTCAATCTGAGAAAAAACTGTTGACTGAAATTTCATGAGATAATCCCGTCGCAACGAAAAACGCCTTTGTTTTAATGATTCCCACTCCAATTTACGTATCATGTCTATGGCACTATCTCCTCTATTTCGCGATAATAATTGACACACAGACAACGCGGATTCAGAAAATATCGTCCTTGTGCAACACAACTAGATCTTTATTCTCGTGAAGTTATGAGTGCTACCGAAAAGGAAATTAATTCCATATTTCTGCATTTCCAGAAGGCTTTCGACGGCGTTCCTCACAAGCGGCTTCTAATCAAATTGCGTGCTTATGGAGTATAGCCTCTGTTGCGTAAATGGATTCGTGATTTTTTTTGTTCGTAGCAATTGATGCCCATCGAGTAAAATGGCAGCGGTATCTGGCCTTCCGCAAGGAAGTGTTGTAGGCCCTCTGTTATACCAATCTATATCAACGATTTAGGAAAAGGAGACAATGATGCTGTCATTTGCCATCTAGTTAAAGTCATCAGAGATCAAACACAATTGCAAACTGAGTTAGATACTATATCCTATGGTGCCCCCCCATGAACCATGGACCTTACCGTTGGAGGGAGGCTTGAGTGCCTCAACGATACAGATAGCCGTACCGTAGGTGCAACCACAACGGAGGGGTCTCTGTTGAGAGGCCAGACAAACGTGTGGTTCCTGAAGAGGGGCAGCAGCCTTTTCAGTAGTTGCAGGGGCAACAGTCTGGATGATTGATTGATCGGGCCTTGTAACACTAACCAAAACGGTCTTGTTGTGCTGGAACTGCGAACGGCTGAAAGCAAGGGGAAACTACAGCCGTAATTTTTCCAGAGGGCATGCAGCTTTACTGTATGGTTAAGTGATGATGGCGTCCTCTTGGGTAAAATATTCCGGAGGTAAAATAGTCCCCCATTCGGATCTCCGGGCGGGGACTACTCAGGAGGACGTCGTTATCAGGAGAAAGAAAACTGGCGTTCTACGGATCTGAGCGTGGAATGTCAGATTCCTTAATCGGGCAGGTAGGTTAGAAAATTTTAAAAGGGAAATGGACCGGTGAAAGTTAGATATGGTGGGAATTAGTCAAGTTCGGTGGCAGGAGGAACAAGACTTCTGGTCAGGTGAATGTAGGGCTATAAATAAAAAATCAAATAGGGGTAATGCTGGAGTGGGTTTAATAATGAGTAAAAAGTAGGAGTGCGGGTGAGACACTACAAGCAGCATTATGAACGCATTATTGTGGCCAAAATAGACACGAAGCCTACGCCTACCACAGTAGTACAAGTTTATATGCCAACTACCTCCACAGATGAAGATATTGATAAAATATATGATGAGATCAAAGAAATTATTCAGATAGCGAAGGGAGACGAAAATTTAATAGCCATGGGTGACTGGAATTCGATAGTCGGAAAAGGAAGAGAAGGGAACGTAGTATGTGAATTTGGAATGGGGGTAAGAAATGAAAGAGGAAGCCGCCTGGTAGAATTTTGCACAGCGCATAACTTTATCATAGCTAACACTTGGGTCAAGATCATGAAAGAAGGTTGTATACATGGAAGAGGACTGGAGATACTAGAAGGTTTCAGATAGATTATACAATGGTAAGACAGAGATTTAGGAACCAGTTTTTAAATTGTAAGACATTTCCAGGGGCAGATGTGGATTCTGACCACAGTCTATTGGTTATGAACTGTAGATTAAAAATGAAGAAACAATAAAATGGTGGGAATTTAAAGAGATGGTACCTGGATAAACTGACAGAGCCATAGTTTGTAGAGAGTTTCAGGGAGAGCATAAGGGAACAATTGACAGGAATGGGGGAAAGAAATATAGTGGAAGAAGAATGGGTATATTTGAGGGATGAAATACTGAAAGCAGCATAGGATCAAGTAGGTAAAAAGACGAGGGCTTGTAGAAACCCTTGGGTAACAGAAGAAATATTGAATTTAATTGATGAAAGGAGATAATATAAAAATCAGAAATTGAAGCAGGCAAAAAGGAATACAGAAGCCTCAAAAATGAGATCGACAGGAAGTGAAAAATGGCTAAGCAGGCATGGCTAGAGGACAAATGTAAGGATATAGAGGCTTATCTCACTAGGGGTAAGATAAATACTGCCTACAGGAAAATTAAAGAGAACTTTGGAGAAAGAACAACAACTTGCATGAATATCAAGAGCTTTGATGGAAACCCAGTTCTAAGCAAAGAAGGGAAAGCATAAAGGTGGAAGGAGTATATAGAGGGTCTATACAAGGGCGATGTACTTGAGGGCAATATTATGGAAATGGAAGAGGATGTAGATGAAGATGAAATGGGAGATATGATACTGCGTGAAGAGTTTGACAGAGCACTGAAAGACCTAAGTCGAAACAAGGCCCCGGGAGTAGACAACATTCCATTAGAACTACTGACAGCCTTGGAAGAGCCAGTCCTGACAAAACTCTACCATCTGGTGAGCAAGATATATGAGATAGGCGAAATACCCTCAGACTTAAAGAAGAATATAATAATTCCAATCTCAAGAAATCAGGTGTTGACAGATGTGAAACTTACCGAACGATCAGTTTAATGCTGAAGATTAGATGGGTAGATCACATAACTAATGAGGAAGTATTGAATAGGATTGGGGAGAAGAGAAGTTTGTGGCACAACTTGACTAGAAGAAGGGATCGGTTGGTAGGACATGTTCTGAGGCATCAAGGGATCACCAGTTTAGTATTAGAGGGCAGCGTAGAGGGTAAAAATCGTAGAGGGAGACCAAGAGATGAATACACTAAGCAGATTCAGAAGGATGTAGGCTGCCGTACGTACTGGGAGATGAAGAAGCTTGCACAGGATAGAGCAGAATGGAGAGCTGCATCAAACCAGTCTCAGGACTGAAGACCACAACAACAACAACAGTTTAATAAGTCACGGCTGCAAAATACTAACGCGAATTCTTTAAAGACGAATGGAAAAACTGGTAGAGGCCGACCTCGGCGAAGATCAATTTGGATTCTGTAGAAATATTGGAACACGTGAGGCAATACTGACCCTACGACGTATCTTAGAAGATAGATTAAGGAAAGGCAAACCTACGTTTCTAGCATTTGTAGACATAGAGAAAGCGTTTGACAATGTTGACTGGAACACTCTCTTTCAAATTCAGAAGGTGGCAGGAGTAAAATACAGGGAGCGGAAGGCTATTTACAATTTGTACAGAAGCCATATGGCGGTTATAAGAGTCGAGGGGCATGAAAGGGAAGCAGTGGTTGGGAAGGGAGTGAGACAGTGTTGTAGCCTCTCCCCGATGTTATTCAATCTGTATATTGAGCAAGCAGTAAAGGAAACAAAAGAAAAATTCGGAGTAGGAATTAAAGTCGATGGAGAAGAAATAAAAACTTTGAGCTTCGCCGATGACATTGTAATTCTGTCAGAGACAGCAAAGGACTTGGAAGAGCAGCTGAATGGAATGGACAATGTCTGGAAGGGATGATATAAGATGAATATCAACAAAAGCAAAACGAGGATAATGGAATGTAGTCGAATTAAGTCGGGTGATGCTGAGGGAATTAGATTAGGAAATGAGACACTTAAAGTAGTACATGAGTTTTACTATTAGGGGAGCAAAATAACTGATGATGGCCGAAGTAGAGAGGATATAAAATGTAGACTGGCAACGGCAATTAAAGCGTTTCTGAAGAAGAGAAGTTTGTTAACATCGAGTATAGATTTAAGTTTCAGGAAGTCGTTTCTGAAAGTATTTGTATGGAGTGTAGCCACGTATGGAGGTGAAACATGGACGATAATTAGTTTACACAAGAAGAGAATAGAAGCTTTCGACATGTGGTGTTACAGAAGAATGCTGAAGATAAGGTGGGTAGATCACGTAACTACTGAGGAGGTATTGAGTAGGATTGGGGAGAAGAGAAGTTTGTGGCACAACTTGACTAGAAGAAGGGATCGGTTGGTAGGACATGTTCTGAGGCATCAAGGGATCACCAGTTTAGCTTTGGAGGGCAGCGTGGAGGGTAAAAATCGTAGAGGGAGACCAAGAGATGAATACCCTAAGCAGATTCAGAAGGATGTAGGTTGCAGTAGGTACTAGGAGATGAAGAAGCTTGCACAGGATAGAGTAACATAGAGAGCTGCATCAAACCAGTCTTTGGACTGAAGACAACAACAACATCTTATGGTGCAATAAGTGACAAATGATCCCAAATAATGAGAAGTGTGCGGTCATTCACATGAGTATTAAAAGTAATCCGTTAAATTACGGTTACACAATGAATCACACATATCTAAAGGCTGTTATTTTAGCTAAATACCTAGTAATAACAAATGCAAACAGTTCAGTCTGGAAAGATACTAATGATAATGTTTTGGGAAAAGGTGAACGAAAGACCTTGTTTTATTGCCAAAACACTTAGAAGATGCAACAAATCAACTGAAGAGACTTCCTACTCTACAGCTGTCCGTGCTGTACTAGAGTATTGCAGTGCGCTATGGGGTACGTACCAGATAGGAGTCTTTGAAGGGGCATGGCCGATTTCCTTCCCCACCCTTCCCTAATCCGATGGGACCTATGACCTCGCTGTTTGGTCCCCTCTCCTGAATAAATCAGATAGGATGACGGAAGACGTCGAGAGAGTTCCAAGAAGGGTAGCTCGTTTTGTGCTATCGCGAAATAGGGGTTAGAGTATCACGAATACGATATGCAAGTTGGTGTGACAGTCATTAAAGGCGTTTTTCGTTGCGAGGAGAAGTTATCACGAAATTTCAATCACCAACTTTCTCCTCCGAATGCGAAAATATTTGGTTAACGCCTACTTACGTAGGGAGAAATGATCACCGTAATACAACAAGAGAAATCAGATCTCTCACGGAGATACTAAAGTGTTCGCTTTTTCCGCGTGCTGTTGAGAGTGGGACGGTAGAGTTGTAACGTGAAAGTGGTTCTGCCAGGCCAGTCACGTAAGTGTGGATTTCAGAGAAGTCACATTCATTAGTAGATCAGAAAACAATACTGTTCGCCGTATTTGACAATCTGATGAAAAGCGTTTATTTATATCAACAAGAGTATTGGGCCAACACACCTCCGTAGGGGATTACATTGTTAGTGCAATATCGGACTGGTTCTTCAAGGTGTAACACTTCAGTATTGAGACGTAAGAGTCCATTGAAACCCATTAAACACGTATTTTTCGATCCAATTTGAAATAAACAGGAATGACTGACGTAAACAAAAAGTAGTGGTATAGATAAACCTACACTCATAAAATTGTTACAATGAAACTTGTTACTAAATTATATTTGTATTGAAGTATATAGGTCCTGTAATTGGTAGGAATATTTAGGATTAACGTAATTAGGTGAGATCGAGTACAATGGTCAAAGTCATTTCTTTGAAACTGAGATGGATTTGTGTTAAAACAGCATCTATATTAAAGTCTGTGGTATTTAAAGGTAAAACCAACTGAGAGAATCAAAATTGATCAGAAAATTACAATGTAATTAGTAAAAATGTTATAAATGGCGTGTAAACATAGGAAGTTCTTTAGGTGTTTTGTCAATAGTGAATAAAAGACCTATTTTGCCACATTCAGTGGAAGACTTGGAAACATATTCATTGGTAGGAACATTTTTCAAACCATGTATCTTTTTGTATTTAATAAAAATCGTAAAAATATTGTTAATATTTCATATTTTGAGCATTTGTACACTCTTAAAATGTAATACGCTTGAAAATTCATCTATGTATTTGCTCTATAAGAGCTAGTGCAACTCTTGAAATGATTCATTAACTTTGAGGGAACAGTTTTAATTGTAATTTTATAAAAAAGAAATTATAACAATAACGAGGATTGTTCAGAATTGTATATAAAAGGGGCAGCCATGTTAGCATAAGGAGGTCAGTACTTTATGGTCATTCGATGGAATAAGGTGTATGTCAGTGTCTTATGAGATTTTGTGCAAGAAGCACGTATTGCTTAAGTGAGTACTTTATGTAAATTCGTGCAGTAAGCATGTCAGACTTGGCAAATTGTATGGAATATGTAAGAAGACTGATCTATCATTACATCAGTGTACATAAAAAGGTTAAAAACTAGGTGATATAATAAAAAGAAGTTCTGAAACATAATGTTCGATTTAGTCATTCTTGGCATAAAACACCAAGTTGCAGTGGACATACAGTAACTCAGTGACTTGCAGCAGCGGATCGACAAACGGAACGGATGAGTACACTCCACAATATTATATGAATTTTAATATTTGGTTTGACAATTCTTTTTTTTTAGATGTATTGAAGTTGCATTATTAGCAAATAGTAGTCGAAGGGAAGAACCCAGCAGGCGGGAAATTTCACAGTATCCGTCAGCGCATTTATCTTTAGTCTGTCTGTAAAAAGAACGACACCCCTATTTTAACGTGAAGTTTAATAAGACGTTGGTCTTTGTTGGGAATATTGGCTGAAATCTAACCTAATTCAGGGCCAATGGTCTGATCAAGGTTTGGAACTACCGCTCTAGTATGTTTTCAGAGTTAAAATCCCGCCTCAGGCGCCATATAAACATTACATTTTCAAGACAGAAAGCCTTCCAGTTTTCTAGGGAAAAAGCCTAGAAAGCAGGAACGCAGGCATAAAAGCCTACACCTATGATGACCAGAGGCTTAAGGATGGGCTGAGCACATTAGTCTACTGGAGCTCGGTTCGGAAATAGTTGGTTTGAATACCGTGGCAAAGAAAGGATGATGTAAATTTCACGATCACCAGATTCTACGCAATTCCCCTGAGATAAGTTTCAACCCTCTATGCAATTATTCGTGGACTGAGAGCATATGGACCTGTTACTGGTAATACACCTGCTGGATGTGGAAGCCAACGTCGGCGGCCCTCTTAGTGCTATTCGAGAAGATTAGGCCGGCACCTAGTTTCACCCTCTCCCTTCTTTCTCATCGCGATCAACAATACAGAAAGCACAACTCCACACTCACTCTTTACAGTCATGCACAATTACGATACAACACATTTCGCGAGGGAAATACGCCAGGTTGCGGGAAGAAAGGAAAAAATACTTCCAATTAGACGGCTGAACTTAGGCATATAATGTCTCCCAGCCAAATGACTTTACTTTTATTCCCTTTTTTATTTAATATTCACGCTGTCATCTCAAATGTACAATCGCAACTCTTTACCTCAAACGTTAGATGGCAACTAATTTTTGCACCTGTACCGATAAGAATAGTCAAATGAAAACGAGACAGATGGGAAAAAGTAAGTAAACCGTTTACTGGTTCAAAAGTAATCGCCCTAACTGTTAAAACATTTAACCCACTGTAAGGTGTGAGAAAAGATGGCCGATGCCTTAATGAAAAATATTCGCGGATGTCTACGGAATCATGATTGTACCCAGGCGTGAACTCCTCCTTCCGAAGCAGATAGACGACCACGAATGTCTTTGTTCAGAGCTCCAAAAACATGGAAATCGCATGGGGAGAGGTCAGGGCTCTATTGGGGCGTGTAGCAACTTCCCCGCGAAACTTCTGCAGCGTAGTTGAAACAACCGTTGCAACCTGTGGTCCCGCCCAGAGGTGCACGACTGGGTTCAATCATGGTTCCGCAGGCAACCGCAAACATTTCTCCTTCAAGATATTGACCGTCTTGTCTCACATCGGGATAAATGTATTAGGAGGATGCTGATTACTTTGAAATTTTTGCTTACTTTTTTCCATCCGTCTCGTTTTCATTTGACCGCCCTTTACACCTGTAATACTCTGCGAACGACTGTGAAGTGCATGCAGACGGTACTTAGCTTCGTTCCACATGTACAGGGTGGCCATAAAGTCTAGGTGCATAGCGAATTCTAAAAAAATAATAATTGAGCACATTTTAGCCACTTTAATGTTAATAAATAATGTTTTCAATGTGATCTCCGTACTTTTGAACGCATAATTTGATGCGCTTTGCAAGATTAATGTGAACTCGTTGGACTAGGTGTGAATTGCCGTCGATTTTAGCACACCGACTGGTAATGCTTTCTTTCAGGTGGTTTAAATTTGTAATCTTGTAAACTTTCTCTTCCAGCATTCTCCAGAAGAAGAAATCAATGGGAGAATGGTCTGACGAACGAGGGGACAGCTCCACATGACCTCTTCTCTCAAACCAGTGAGGAAAATTGTCATTCAACCAATCTCTAGCAGATGCAACAAAATGGACAGAGGCCCCATCCTGCTGAAACCAGTCTGGAAGACCTTCGCCAAACGCTCGGTTTGAGGCATCAATTTGTAAACTGGAAATTTGTGGTAAGTTCCTATGGGACCAAACTGCTGAGGTCATCGGTCCCTAGGCTTACACACTACCTAATCTAACTTAAACTAACTTACACTAAGGGCAACACACACCCATGCCCGAGGGAGGACTCGAACCTCCGACGGGGTAACCCACGGGAACTGTGGCAAGGAGCCTCAAACCGCGCCATCAATTTGTCTCTCATCGTGTTGAGATAAGTCTCAACAGTTACATGTTCATCAAAGCGGAAAGGTCCTAGCACATGACTTTCCATAAAGAACACCACACCTCACCTTTTGGGTGCCTTTCTGTTTGGATGGACTCATCCAACGTGGATTGCCTTGAGACCAGTATCGAAGATTTTGTCTGTTCACTTCTCCATTGACATAAAACACAAATTCGTCACTGAACAACACACAGCCTTCAGTAAAACTCATATTTTCATCCAATTTCTCTGCAAACCATTCACCCGTCTTCATACGTCTGTCAGGATAATTTTCATTTAAGTAATGCAATATCTGTAACTTGTACAGATGAAACCTCTCCTATGCCAGGATTTTGTGGATGTTTGACCTTGGAACGCCCAACTCCGTGGATGCCCAAGGAAGCGATTTCTTTGGGCTAGCATAAACCTTGGCCTAGACAGTCTCTTTCGTATCGTCTGAAGTCTTCAGTCGTCCGGAACGGGGTTTGTCCACCACAATGTCTGTTTGCTTAAACTTGATGATTAATTTCCCTACGGCAGTAAAACAAATAGGCTGACGACGAATGTGTCGAAAGTTAAATTCTTCCGCAGTTTTGCGATACGACCTTCCTTCTTGTCCACTTAAGAGTACCAACTCCACTCGTTATTCTTTAGACAGAGTCATCATTCAATCTTGGAGATACAGAATTTATTACAATTATTAGAATTTATTTTATTGTTAAATATTATTAATATTGAAAAATATTTATAAGACTGTAGAATATTTATAAGAATTTATTAGAATTCCCTATGTAACCAGACTTTGTAGACACCCTGTACATATCGCTTGATTCTTCAAGGGGCGTAGGATGTCGGAATTTTAAGAGTGCAGAACGCCTCTCTTGTAGTTTTTGCCACAGGAGTTGTGTGAGTATCTCTGTGATGCTTTCGCACTTAATACATTAACCTCTTCGAAACGCACTACTCTTCTTTGGATCTCCTCTATTTCTTTGTGAATCCTGTCTGTTACGGCCACCGGACTGACGTGGAATATTCAGGGATTCGTCGAACTAAGGTTCTGTAAGCTATCTCCTTTGTGGGTCGACTACATCTCCTGAGGCTTCTTGCAATGAATGTCGCCGGCCGCTGTGACCGAGCGGTTCTAGGTGCTTCAGTCTGGAGCCGCGCAGCTGCTACGGTCGCAGGTTCGAATCGTGCCTCGGACATGGATGTGTGTGATGTCCTTAGGTTAGTTCGGTTTGAGTAGCTCTAATTCTAGGGGACTGATGAACTCAACTAAGTCCCATAGTGCTTAGAGCCATTTTTTGCAATGAATCTGTCTAGCATCTGTCTCACCTGCGATTAGCTTCGTGTGATCGTTCCCCTTTAAATCGCTCCGTACGCAATACTTCTAGATAATTTATTGATAACTTCCAGTGACTATTCTGCTCTGGTGTAATCTTGCAGTAATGGGTCTTTCTGCCTATTTGCACGCAATAGGCTTGATTTACTTATGTTGAGGTTCAACTACCACTCCCTGCTCCAAGCGTCTACCCTCCGCAGATCTTCCTCAATTCGCTACAATTTTCTAGCTTTGCAGTTTCCCTGCACCCAACAGCTTCATCCACGGAAGGCTCTGTGTAGCTTCCGATGTTATCCAGTGGGTTATCTATATATATAAAAGAAAGTCGTGTTAGTTACACTATTTATAACTCAAGAACGGCTGGACCGATTTGGCTGAAAATTGGTGGAGAGGTAGCTTAGAACCAGGAGACGGACATGGGATACTTTTTATCCCGTTCGACCGCTATAATACGAGGTATAACAAAAACGTATCTGGCATGGAATAACAAAACGGAAATGTCAACTAAACGTCTATGGTTAAGTACCAGTATATATCATTAATTAAAAATTTAAGGAAATAATTTGTATTTTCTTTGAATCATCATTAACGAAGCCGCGACCAAGACGATCGAATATTTTTCGACAAAGCCGTAATGCAAGAAGGATACAAAACATTGCGAATGAAAGAACTGAAGAAGAGCAAGTAATTGCCCGTGAAGAGCGCCGCGTTAGTATGGCTCGACTTCGTGCTTTTCAATCACAAGAGCAAAGTGAGGTAGCCCGTGAAACGGCTCGGTTGTCAATGCAAAATCGTCGAGCGAACAACAGAGATCAACATGTAGATAATTTTCGACGCACAAGAAGAGATTTATCACGTGTTGATTTGACTCGAGCAGCGTTTAGATACGATTGCAGCACTGACTACTGCTGGCATCCTTGCGTTTGCATTGAGCCAATGGACGTTGTTTGCGAGTATTGTGGCGCATTGAAGTTTTTCGGAGAAACGCACGGATTGTGCTGCCTCAGTGGGAAAGAGAAATTGCCATTATCGACTCCGCCACCTGAACCATAGCATTCATTGCTTTGTGGCGAAACACCTGAATCACGTCATTTTCTTGCAAACACCCAAAAATACAATAGTTGTTTCCACATGACCTCATTTGGGGCAGACACAAGAACGAGGATTTAATCCGACATTCAAGGTATTTATTTATTTATTTATTTTTGTACTTACACACAATATAGTAGAAGAATAACTTACTATACTTATTCGTACGTATTATGTTTGCTAATTCTAAAAAAAGTGTTTATAAATCAGTAATATGCACAGCATACATTTTTACAAATGTACTTAATGGGCAACATGGAAGAACAACTTGATCGACGTCAAGAGATCAATGCAGCAATGAGAAGAGCAACTCTTCAAGATTTGCAGCAACTACTTCATGAACAGCATGCGTTGGTCAGGCTGTTCAAGGGTGCTTTACAGCGCATACCAAATGATGACTACAAAGTCGTGATCAGAGCAGATAAACGACCATCTGGAACACACGAACGTACATTTAACGCTCCAACAATAGATGAAGTTGCCATCCTGATTGTTGGTGAACACTTGGAAACACGCGATACTGTGCTTACTCGTCGCGATACTGGGCAACTGCAACGAATATCTGAAACACATCTCGTTCATATGACACGTTGCAATACCTGCTGATGTTTTGGCAAGGAGAAGATGGATATTATTTCAATATCAAAATGATAAATCCATTGAATGGTGAGTATCATGACCATTAACAAATCACAAGGCCAATCCTTGACAGTTTGTGGTTTAAATCTGGAATATCCATGTTTTTCACATGGTCAATTATATGTGGCATGTTCACGGGTCGGAAGACCATCTGCGTTGTTTGCTCTTGCGCCTGATAATAAAACAAAAAATGTCGCGTATCACAAGGTACTTAATTGAAGAGTGGAAGCTATGCACCAAAAAACATAAAGAAAAAAGACCCATTAAAATACTTAATTTTTTATTTGTATTTCCTAATAAAAAATTGAACTTCCAAAATCTGATTATTTATTGGCTTCAAGGAGGAACAGAGTTCGCCGGGTCAGCTACTTGACATATATGTGAAACGTTGCGTCCTGCATGCCCGAAGTTACTTGTACGTTCCAACGTTTCTCTCCTTTGAGAATGTTCAGTTTGCTAGGAACTATCCAGTCCAGTCTCAAACCTGGTTTGATATTCCGTACGCTTCTCCTTTCCACGGGGCGGCCGTGCGAAACTGCATCGAACGCCTTCTGGAAGTCAAGGAACGTGGCATCAACCTGAGCGATAGTGTTTACTGTTTGTTGTGTCTCGTGGACGAACAGAGCTATTTGTATCTGATGTGATCGTTGGTTGTGGACTCCGTTTCGATTACTACAGTGGTGATTTTCGGTCTCTAGTTATGTTACGCCGGCCGAAGTGGCCATGTGGTTAAAGGCGCTGCAGTCTGGAACCGCAAGACCGCTACGGTCGCAGGTTCGAATCCTGCCTCGGGCATGGCTGTTTGTGATGTCCTTAGGTTAGTTAGGTTTAACTTGTTCTAAGTTCTAGGGGACTAATGACCTCAGCAGTTGAGTCCCATAGTGCTCAGAGCCATTTGAACCATTTTTATGTTACATTATGCAATCATGAAACATGTTCCAAAATTCTACAACATACTGCCGTCAGTGCTAAAGGCGTATAGTTTCGTGTGACTGTGCGACGATCCTGACTGAAAAGGGGAATTACTTTTACTTTCTTTGCAATCACCAGAAGCGCTTCACTCTTCCAATGACCTACAGCAAGTTCTTTCGGATACTCTACGTAGAAGCCATCTTGTCCAGTGATGTTTCCTCTTTTAAGCAATTTCAGTTGACTGTTTTGTCATTATCGTTTATTTCGATATGTCATTCTGAAGTTCGTGCGACGACTTGAAGGAGAAACAGCAGTATGATCTTCATCGGTGAAACAGTACTGGAAAAAAAGGGCAAAATGTCGGCCTTGTCTCTGTCATCCTCCCTTTCTCTGCCGTTACGGTGCATGGATAGTTGGCTTTCATCCATATACTGATTTAACATAAGACCAACATTTCTAGGATTTTCTGTGACATCGATAGATAGAATCTCTCTTTCGAACTTTTTGAACGCTTTTTGCGTGGTACCCTGTACGCTAATTTTGTTTTCGTTCAGTTTCGTTTGTCTGTAAAGTCTATGGCTACGTTTAAATCTCCAGTGAAGCTCTTTGATTTCGGCTCGGCTTTCTAACACGGTTCTCGAACCACGGCGACTCTTTGCCAGCTTTCACAACTTTGCTCGAAACAGCAAATTGTCCAATGCTCTTGAACTTTGTCCAATAATGCTCAACATTTTCAATCCTGCAGATGAATTTTTCATGTTGACCGCTCAGGTAATCTGAAATTTGCATTATTTTGAGGTGGTGACGGCTTACAGCCTCTAGAATTTTTTTGAAAATCTACAGCTTACACTCAGCTGTTCTGTCAGTTAATTGCACAACCAGCTTCTGTCGTAAACAGACAATCTTCAGGTATATTGTGACATCGGAAGCAACGTGTGATAATGCATAACCACTGTCAAGCATTATGTCAAAACCCAAACTTCTAGTTCAACTGCACATTGAGGTGACACGTCATGAGGTAGCGATATGTACGTATACAGACGGCTGTAGTACCGCGTACACAAGGTATTAAATGGACAGTGCATTGGCGGAGGTGTCATTTGTACTCTGGTGATTCATATAAAAAGGTTTCCGACTTGATTATAGCCGCACAACGGGACTTAACAGACTTTACACGCGGAATGCTACTGCGCGCGAAATGGCAGTCGGAATTACACGCATGGGACATTCCGTTTCGGAAACCGTTAGGGAATTCAGTATCCCGAGATTCACAGTGTGAAGAGTGGTCCGAGAATGCCACGTTTCAGGCATTACTTGACACCACGAACAACGCAGTGGCCGATGGCCTCCGCTTAACGACTGAGAGCCGCTGCATATGCGTAGAGTTGACAGTGCTAACAGAAAAGCAACACTGTGTGAAATAACCGCAGAAATCAATGTGGGACATACAACGAACGTATCCGTCAGGACACTGCGGCAAAATTTGGAGTTAATGGGCTATGGCAGCTAACAAGCACGACATACCCTATAGCGCCTCTCCTGGGCTCGGTTGGACTCTAGATTATTAGAAAAATGTGGCCTGGTCAGACGAGTTCCAATTTCAGTAGATATGGCTGATGGTAGGGTTCGAGTGCGGTGCGGACACCAAGCAGCCACGGACACAAGTTGTCAGCAAAGCACTATGCAACCTGGTGGTGTCTCCATAATGGTGTTCACGTGAAATGGACTGGATCAACTGGTCAAACTGAACCGATCATTGACAGGAAATGGCTATCTACGGCCACTTGGAAACCATTATCAGCCATTAATGGACTCCACGTTCCCAAACAATAATGTCATGTCACCGAACCACAATTGTTCGCGATTGGTTTGAAGAACATTATGGACAATTCGAGCGAATGATTTAGCCATCCAGATCGCCCAAAAGGATCCAAGCGTACATTTACGGGACATAATAGAGGGGTCAGTTCCTGGACAAAATCCTGCACCGGCAGCACTTTCGCAATTATGGACGGTTACAGAGGAAGCATGGCTCAGTATTTCTGTAGGGGACTTCCAACGACTTGTTGAGTCCGTGCCACGTCTAGTTGCTGCACTACGGCAGGCAAAATGAAGTGCGGCACGATGTTAGGAGGTGTCCCATGACTTTCGTCACGTCAGTGTAAATGTGGAGCACATACACACTAGTGGCCATTAAAATTGCTACACCACGAAGATGATGTGCTACAGACCCGAAATTTAACCGACAGGAAGAAGATGCTGTGATATGCAAGTGATTAGCTTTTCAGATCATTCACACAAGGTTGGCGCTGGTGCCGACACCTACAACTTGCTCACATGAGGAAAGTTTCCAACCGATTTCTCATACACAAAGAGCAGCTGACCGGCTTTGCCTGATGAAACGCTGTTGTGATGGTTCGTGTAAGGAGGAGAAATGCGTACCATCATGTTTCCGATTTTGATAAAGGTCGGATTGTAGCCTATCGCGTTTGCGGTTTATCGTATCGCGACATTGCTGCTCGCGTTGGTCGAGATCCAATCACTGTTAGCAGAAAATGGAATCGGTGGGTTCAGGTGGGCAATACGGAACGCTGTGCTGGATCCCAACGGCCTCGTATCACTAGCAGTCGAGAAGACAGGCATCTTATCCGCATGGCTGTAACAGATCGTGCAGCCACGTCTCGATCCCTGAGTCAACAGATGGGGACGTTTGCAAGACAACAACCATCTGCACGAACAGTTCGACGACGTTTGTAGCAGCATGGACTATCAGCTGGGAGACCACGGCTGCGGTTACCCTTGACGCTGCATCACAGACAGGTGCGCCTGCGATGGTGTACTGAACGACGAACCGGGGTGCACGAATGGCAAAATGTAATTTTTCGGATGAATCCAGATTCTGTTTACAGCATTATGATGGTCGCATCTGTGTTTGGCGCCATCGCGGTGAACGCACATTGGAAGCGTGTATTTGTCATCGCCATACTGGCGTAATTATCTGATGGTATGGGGTGCCATTGGTTACACGTCACCTCTTGTTCGCATTGACGGCACTTTGAACAGTGCACGTTACATTTCAGATGTGTTACGACCCGTGGCTCTACCCTTCATTCGATCTCCGCGAAACCCTACATTTCAGCAGGATAATGCGCGACCGCATGTTGCAGGTCCTGTACGGGCCTTTCTGGATACAGAAAATGTTCGACTGCTGTCCTGGACAGCACATCCTCCAGATCTCTCACCAATTGAAAACGTCTGGTCAATGGTGGCCGTGCAACTAGCTCGTCACAGTATGCCAGTCACTACTCTTGATGAACTGTGCTATCTTGTTGAAGCTGCATGGGTAGCTGTACCTGTGCACACCATCCTAGCTCTGTTTGACTCAATGCCCAGATTTCTCAGGATCTATGCACCCAAACTATGTGAAAATGTAATGACGTGTCAGTTCTAGTATAACATATTTGTCCAATGAATACCCGTTTATCATCAGCATTTCTTCTTGGTGCAGCAATTTTAGTGGCGAGTAGTGTATTTTGCTTGTGCGAATCGTTGTGATGACTGTGGCGCTCCATTTTTCGTTTGGTTTGTTTTGAATATTTCTTGAACGTGGACAATGTCTATTTTGTGAAGCGTAATACGTACATCCCACACAAGGTTGATCTCTGCACCACCTGGACACTAATTTTGTGTGACGCTCCTGATGTACATAGTGAGCCGGTAGGAGCTAACGTTTTTTCTGTTTAATTGTTAAGTCAACACCTTTCGAATGAGCCTCAGTACCGACTGAACTTACGACCTCGCACTGAAAGGCTTCCTTGTCAGTGTCGATCAGGCAAGCCAGAAATAAACGCAAGGCGAAGAAAAGAATTTGGCAGTTAATGGGTTAGAAATCACATCTGGATAGCGGTATCCGGTAATAGTTTGTAAAAACTTAGTAGGCTAAGCTGGCTAGAAGGTTCAGGGTCGGAGGGTTTTTTGCGGCCCGTTTTCCCCCCGCGCGGCGGCGCTGCAGTGCTGCCGCCAGGCGCGCGGCGGCTGGTATGCGAACCGCGTCTCGCCCGTCGCCTGTGGCGCGGCCCGGCTGGACACCCGAGCACGCCGCGCGCCACCAAGTTTAGCCCGCCCTACTGCCGCCTCACGCCCACGCGCCAATCCTGCCGCCCGCGTCGCTCTGCTGCACAATTTCAGCCTACTCGCTTTCCTCTCGCAACGCTCTGAATGTTATTTCAGCGCTGGAAGTCAGGTTACAAAGCACGTAGAACAGGGAATCAGTGAGCATAAGCTCGTCACAGCAATACTCGATACAGCTCCAAATAGGAATGTAAAGAAAGATTTTTGCTTAGAAAGAGCGACGGGAAGCAGACACTTGCCACGTGACGCGCCTCAGATCTATCGTATGCTACCTACACTACTGGCCATTAAAATTGCTACACCAAGAAGAAATGCAGATGATAAACGGGTATTCATTGGACAAATATATTATACTAGAACTGACATGTGATTACATTTTCACGCAATTTGGGTGCATAGATCCTGAGAAAACATTACCCAGCACAACCACCTCTGGCCGTAATAACGACCTTGATACGCCTGGGCATTGAGTCAAACAGAGCTTGGATGGCGTGTACAGGTACAGCAGCCCATGCAGCATTAACACGATATCACAGTTCATCAAGAGTAGTGACTGGCGTATTGTGACGAGCCAGTTGCTAGGCCACCATTGACCAGACGTTTTCAATTCGTGAGAGATCTGGAGAATGTGTTGGCCAGGGCAACAGTCGAACATTTTCTGTATCCAGAAAGGCCCGTACAGGACCTGCAATATGCGTTCGTGCATTATCCTGCTGAAATGTAGGGTTCCGCAGGGATCGAATGAAGGATAGAGCAACGGGTCGTGACACATCTGAAATGTAACGTACACTGTTCAAACTGCCGTCAATGCGAACAAGAGGTGACCGAGACGTATAAACAATGGCACACAATACCATCACGCCGGGTGATACGTCAGTATGGCGATGACGAATACATGCTTCCAATGTGCGTTCACCGCGATGTCGCCAAACACGGATGCGACCATCATGATGCTGTAAACAGATCATGGATTCATCCGAAAAAATGACGTTTTGCCATTCGTGCACCCAGGTTCGTCGTTCAGTACACCATCGCAGGCGCTCCCGTCTGTGATGCAGCGTCAAGGGTAACCACAGCCATGGCCTCCGAGCTCATAGTCCATGCTGCTGCAAACGTCGTCGAACTGTTCGTGCAGATGGTTGTCGTCTTGCAAAAGTCCCCATCTGTTGACTCAGGGATCGAGACGTGGCTGCACGATTCGTTACAGCCATGCGGATAAGATGCCTGTCATCTCGACTGCTAGTGATACGAGGCCGTTGGGATCCAGCACAGCGTTCCGTATTGCCCACCTGAACCCACCGATTCCATTTTCTGCTAACAGTGATTGGATCTCGACCAACGCGAGCAGCAATGTCGCGATACGATAAACCGCAAACGCGATAGGCTACAATCCGACCTTTATCAAAATCGGAAACATGATGGTACGCATTTCTCCTCCTTACACGAACCATCACAACAGCGTTTCATCAGGCAAAGCCGGTCAGCTGCTCTTTGTGTATGAGAAATCGGTTGGAAACTTTCCTCATGTGAGCAAGTTGTAGGTGTCGGCACCAGCGCCAACCTTGTGTGAATGATCTGAAAAGCTAATCACTTGCATATCACAGCATCTTCTTCCTGTCGGTTAAATTTCGGGTCTGTAGCACATCATCTTCGTGGTGTAGCAATTTTAATGGCCACTAGTGTGTATGTGCTCCACACTTACACTGACGTGACGAAAGTCATGGGACACCTCCTAACATCGTGCCGCACTTCATTTTGCCTGCCATAGTGCAGCTACTAGACGTGGCACGGACTCAACAAGTCGTTGGAAGTCCCCCACAGAAATACTGAGCCATGCTTCCTCTGTAACCGTCCATAATTGCGAAAGTGCTGCCGGTGCAGGATTTTGTCCAGGAACTGACCCCTCTATTATGTCCCGTAAATGTACGCTTGGATCCTTTTGGGCGATCTGGATGGCTAAATCATTCGCTCGAATTGTCCATAATGTTCTTCAAACCAATCGCGAACAATTATGGTTCGGTGACATGACATTATTGTTTGGGAACGTGGAGTCCATTAATGGCTGATAATGGTTTCCAAGTGGCCGTAGATAGCCATTTCCTGTCAATGATCGGTTCAGTTTGACCAGAGGCTACAGACCGTTCCATGTGAACACCATTATGAAGACACCACCAGCTTGCACAGTGCTTTGTTGATAACTTGGGTCCGTGGCTTCGTGGTGTCTGCACCGCACTCGAACCCTACCATCATCTATATCTACTGAAATTGGGAATCGTCTGACGAGACCACGTTTTTCTAATAATGTAGGGCCCAGGAGAGGCGCTGCAGGCGATGTCGTGCTTGTTAGCAAAGACACTCGCGTCGGTCGTCTGCTGCCATAGCCCATTAACGCCAAATTTTGCCGCACTGTCCTGTCGGATATGTTCGCTGTACGCCTCACATTTATTTCTCCGGTTACTTCACACAGTGTTGCTTATCTGTTAGCACTACCAACTCCACGCATATGCAGCGGCTCTCGGTCGTTAAACGGAGGCAATCGGCCACTGTGTTGTTCGCGGTGCAAAGTAATGCCTGAAACGTGGTATTCTCGGCACAATCTTCTCTCTGTGAATCACCGGATACTGAATTCCCTTACGGTTTCCGAAACGGAATGTCCCATGCGTCTAGTTCCGACTGCCATTTCGCGTGCGGTAGCATTCTACGTGCAAAGTCTGTTAAGTCCCGTTGTGCGGTTATAATCAAGTCGGAAACCTTTTTATATGATTCACCTGAGTACAAATGGCAGCTTTCCAGTGCACTGTCCTTGTAATACCTTGTGTACGGGGTACTACAGCCATCTGTGTACGTGCATACCGTGCATATCTCTACCTCATGACTAGTCACCTCAGTGTGCAGTTGAACTAAAATTTTGGGTTTTGATGTAACGCTTGACAGTGGTTACGCGTTATCACACGTTGCTTCCGATGTCACAATATACCTGGCGATTGTCTGTTTACGACAGAAACTGGTTGGGTAATTAAGTGACAGAACAGCTATATGTAAACCCTACCTTTTCAAAAATTTATAGAGGCTGTAAACCACTGCCTCCCAAAATAATGAAGATTTCTGATTACCTGAGCGGTCAACATGAAAAATTCACTTGCAGGACTGAAAATGTTGAGCATTATTGGACAAAGTTCAAGAGCATTGGACAGTTTGCCTTAGAAAGGTCTGTGTCGAGCAAAGTTGTGAGAGTTGAGAAAGACTCGCCGTAGTTCGGGAACCGTGCTAAAAAGCCGAGCCGAAATCAAAGAGAGCTTCTCTGGAGATGTAAACGTAGCCACAGACTTACAGACAAACAAAAACTGAACGAAACCAAAATTAGCGTGCAGGGTACCACGCGAAAAGCGTTCAAAGAATAAGAAAGAGATATTCTATCTATCGATGTGACAGAAAATCCTAGAAACGTTGGTCTTATATTAAATCAGTATATGGATGAAAGCCAACTATCCAGACACCGTAACAGCCTAGAAAGGGAGGGTGACAGAGCCAAGGCCGATATTTTGCTCTTATTTTTCCAATACTGTTTCACCGATGAAGATCTTACTGCTGTTTCTCCTTCAAGGGGAGGTTTACTATCTTTTGGTTCAAAAAATCGATTTTTTAAAAATTGCATTTTTGATTCCATAAAAGTGTTTGGAAGCCGCCCCTGAAAAAGTTTTCCCGAATACGGAACGGAAATTTTTGTTATTCGCGGTTGAACAAAAAAATGCACCTGCCACAGGACCTGCAACATGCGCTCGTGCATTATCCTGCTGAAATGTACGGTTTTGCGGGTTATCGAATGAAGGGTAGAGCCACGGGTCGTAACAAATCTGAAATGTAACGTGCACTGTTCAAAGTGCCGCCAATGTGAACAAGAGGTGACCTGTAATCAATGGCACCCCATACCATCACGCCAGATGAGACGCCAGTATGGCGATGACGAATACACGTTTCCAAAGTGCGTTTACCGCGATGTCGCCAAACACGGATGCGACCATCATGATGCTGTAAACAGAACCTGGATTCATCCGAAAAATTACATTTTGCCATTCGTGCACCCAGGTTCGTCGTCCAGTACACCATCGCAGGCGCTCCTGTCTGTGATGCAGCGTCAAGGGTAAGTGCAGCCATGGTCTCCGAGCTGATAGTCCATGCTGCTGCAAACGTCATCGAACTGTTCGTGCAGATGGTTGTCGTATTGCAAACGTCCCCATCTGTTGACTCAGGGATCGAGACGTGGCAGTACGATCCGTTACAGCCATGGGGCTGAGACGCCTGTCATCTCGACTGCTAGTGATACGAGGCCGTTGGGATCCAGCACAGTGTTCCGTATTACCCTCCTGAACCCACCGATTTCATTTCCTGCTAAGAGTCATTGGAACTCGACCAACGCGAGCAGCAATGTCGCGATACGATAAACCGCAATCGCGATAGGCTACAATCCGACCTTTATCAAAGTCGGAAACGTGATGGTACGCATTTCTCCTCCTTACACCAGGCATCACAACAGCGTTTCATCAGGCAAAGCCGGTCAACTGCTGTTTGCGTATGAGAAATCTGTTGGAAACTTTCCTCATGTGAGCAAGTTGTAGGTGTCGCTACCGGCGCCAACCTTGTGTGAATGCTCTGAAAAACTAATCACTTGCATATCACAGCATCGTCTTCCTTTCGGTTAAATTTCGCGTCTGTAACACGTCATCTTCGTGGTGTAGCAATTTTAATGGCCAGTACTGTAGAAGATGCACTCCTTAGGAGTTACATACCATGCACGACGTTCAGCTAGGTACTCACTCTTAAAGAATTCGTGTAGAATCGTATTTGTCTAATAGGATGATGAGCGCTGATGGAATGCTACGGTTTTGCAACCGAATGTGAAACATTCTGTTGTGGAGCTTATAGTGAAACTGGCTATCCGATAATATGTTTTATATACACGGAGATTGAATTTTTTCAGTGGTTCCAAGTCGTATGAACTGCAATGTTACACACTTTTCGGGGGAGGGGGTAGCTTCCTCTAAAAATGATTTTTATACGCAGATCAGGATTCAAGCAAAAACAAGTTATTTTCTCCAACTGCTGGCCAAAAGCATTGCTCATACCATAGTTTTAGTACTCTTAAGCTCATTTTCCCACTCTTGCTTGCTGTGACGTAAATATTCCCTACTGCCCTTGCAAGATCACACAAACGAGAAAGAATCCTAGGTGGAGGAGCACCTCCAATTTCTCGCAAAGAATAAATAACATTCCATCACATTTACCATCCAGGTTAACAGTCGGCATGTTTGTATACGAATGCATTAAGGCGTTGATGTTAGTTGATCTTGATACACCTCTCCTGGTACCTCTAATTTCCAAGGTTCCTTTCATATGCATTTCCTCTTCAAATCCTGATTGGTCGGAGTTGAAAACAAATTCCTTACTGACCGATTGTATAAATTTGTTTATGTCATCCGACGAGGATGAACTATATGGCTCGACACCTGTCTCAATATCACTTTCACTAGTTAAGCATGTATCGTCATCATTGTACTTGTCAGATACATTGCCCGCACATTCCAGCGTATATGACACCACACAGTCCACTGACTCACCTTGCAGAAATGCTAATGTTTCATCTGTCACTTCTTTCTCATTCTGCGAAATTCCTTGAGTTCAATTCTGACGATATGTCAACTTCAGCCACTATTGTTGAGATACAATGCAATGTTTGCTTTGTTTATCGTTGCCATTGCTCTGCTTTATATCAACACCACTGGAACTGTAGTTCTGTTGTGAGCTACTCGAAGACTAAGCAGTTGAGCTACGCTCCGTAGCCTCGTGCTGTGCTCACCATTTGATACCTGTTGCCATTAGCATCAATGTTGTGGTTCCATGGTAGACAATACGTGGAGCATCGAATGTCGTAAACATTATTGACCTTTTGCAACCTCGCACTCAAGGGGTTCTTTGTGAGACTGGGATAAGGAATCCAAAATAAAAAAGTTGGGATCACGGCACATGCCTCTCTCTTTGTACTTTTATTTTTTGCGCCAGCCAACAAAGCATTCAATATGGAATCGACATTGGACACAAAGCACAGCTTCCTTGCATTTTCTTGCAAATTTTACGTTTTATTTATTTCCCCAATGTCATGCATTCAATCACGTGTCCCATTCCAGGAGACCTGAGTTCAACTGGAACAAGTAAAGTTGATACATTTGGGTATGATCGACGTACTGTCGCTTTTGGATCAGAAGAAGCAGATGATTGAGCCCTTGCCATCATCCTTCTGAATCGGAGCAGTGGAGTATTTTCATTCATGAGGCAGTAGATGACGTGTGCATTGGCTAAGTTGCACCTGTCTGCTTTGGTGAACAATGGAAAGTAGTACTTTTTGATTCTCACCTTCGCTCCATCTTTTTACGTGGCAGTGTCTCGTGGTTTGATAAGAGTTTCACACAACAATTATTTTTCCACGTTACTGCCATTATCTCTGTGTTCTTGCCAAAGCCTTACTCATATGTTCCTCTTTGTTTCTTTCTCATGCTGTTCTCACTTTCTATGCGACAGTTATTCATTCAATTCGTTTGGGTGCTTCCATTCTCCCTTCCTCCCATTTATCAAAATAGATTTTGTGAAGTTCAGGAGATTGCAGAACAGATATCATATTCAATGCTACTGATCCACTAAGTCACCAAACTGAAACATCACTTCAGTCCTTCGATATTCTTTCATAAACTGACATACGATAACAGTAACTGCTTCGGGAACAGCAGTTTTTGAATACGAATTTCACTGGTTTCCCGGAAATGAATAATTTTTGATAATAGTGTCCGTCACATCATTGCTCAGGCTACCAGAAAAAACTTGGAATTCATTCTTATTCAGCAAGTCCATAAGGGGACCGATTTTGAAAAGTTTTTCACTTTTGTCAGCTGGAATTCTGTTCACATGCATGCTATTGAAGTGAAGGTTGTGCTTGATTTCCAGATACCTGTTGTGGATCATACGTTGGCGAATGCACCTGATACCGAATTCCTCATCTTCGCTGGGTACATGGTAACTCAAAGCTGTGCTTATTCTTCTGTATAGCATATCAGACACTTTCGCTGCCAGTGTAATCCAGTACGTGTTCATCAATAAATTGTTCAAAGCACTCAACTGCAGCCTATCCTTTTAGAGCTGCCATCAAACTGCATTTGGGCCGTTATTTTCTGTTTGAATGCATTAGGTTTTACTCCAATTTGCAGCTTCTGTTTCCATTTACAAGCGATATTAGCTTTCATTTTCTTCTTGCGATGGCCTGCATCTCCTCGTCATCTCTTTCTTCATTAGTATGAACTTCCAAGGTACCTGGCACATCAGCTGGAAGAGTATTTTCTAATATGTTTTTGTCTCTATCGTCGCAGTCAGTCATCTAATCCACGCCAGAGAGGGAGCTCAACAATGTCAATGGTCTTATTCACTTCGCCCTCATCATCCGAAGAAGCCATTAAAGTAGGCCATTTACAATTTTTTCGATTTCTCTCATATTCAGTGCTTTATAGCGCCTCATTACACCTGGAGTGAAAATAAAAACAAAATGTTCTTCAAGGCGGAACCTGCAATGAGCCCCAAATGAGGATCAAAATTCAGAGTGTCCTCGTGGGACAATAAAATAAAGCTTGAAAATAAATACCTTCTAAAGGCGTTGCAAAACATGTCAGTGCATAGGTGCTAGAATTCATTTACATAATAATATAATCTACGTTGTTTTGAAAATGTTCAACTCTTATAACTTTAAAAAACTTTCCTTCTTCACACGAGTAAACTTTTACAGCTGAAATGACTAACATTCAATGTTCAAGCTTGACAAAGGTCTACACAACAATGTAACAATTGCTGCCAATATAATTGCCTCAAATGGCTCTGAGCACTATGGGACTTAACATCTGAGGTCATCAGTCCCCAACAGCTTAGGACTACTTAAACCTAACTAACCTAAGGGCATCGCACACATCCATGCCCGAGGCAGAATTCGAACCTGCGACCGTAGCGGTCGCGCGGTTCCAGACTGAAGCGCCTAGAACCTCTCGGCCACAGCTGCCGGCGCCAATATAATTACAAATATAAAACTTCAGTTACAAAAACAAATCCCCAAATGATCATCATGGCAGTTAATGGGTTAGAGCCCCGGATTGGAAAATGTGGCCAGCTTGCCAGTGGTCACAGTTTTGAGCCCATCAAGCCGCTGCTCATGTATTGACCACTACGCCAAAACAAACCTTTCAATCAAAGAAACGAGCTAAAGTATCTCAGCCTGTCCTACGCGAGCGACTTTTTGGTCAAAATTGACTATTCGTTTTGAGTGTGAGTAGTGCCTTTCATATAAATCAGTCGCCGACCACACCGCTAGTGGGACAGTCATGTCAGTGACAGATTGGCTGTGCCATGTGTGAAGTTCAGAAATCCCGGGCACGTTGCAGACTGCACATGAGCAGAAATAGCCGACTCTGACGTTGTCTGCTAACATCGGAAGGTAATCTGGTCTCACTTTACTCATTTCTGTCATACTAATGGATTTTGTTGTCTTCTTAATCTTTATTATGTGATTTGTTTTGGTTTCGTGACACGTTGTATGTCCCCTGTAATTGTGAAACATGTTCGTCAAATTCATTGCCCCTGTCCACAGGTTTGACAAACAAGTGCGCATACATACCAACAAAGTTTGTCAAATTTAATCTCTCTTTTGAAGCAGCTGTTGTCACACTGTATGTATTGTGCCGCGAAATATTTTGAAGATACTGTAGCGCCTGTGTTGTCAACAAGTGCGATGCCATTTTTCTCCGGAAATGCATAAGCACAGGCACTGCAATATCGCATTTATCCGTCGATACCAGGTACCGACCTTCAATTCAAATGCCCTCCCACTGAACAGAAATTGCATAATGTGTACGAGTACAGGTTGTGACATGAGCGACGTCACTGGACGATTGGCTCTGGCCGTGAGTCGTGCACGGATGACCAAAACGGTTAAGACGACTGCTTGCGTAAAGCAAGCACAAATTTTTACTGTCGTCATTCCATTGTACAGCTGAAGGTTGACCATATTCGCAACTGCGAAAACATTTCATGAATTATTTTGTTGCTACTGCTGCTACTGCAAGCACAAATTTTTATTGTCGTTATTCCATTATACTGCTGAAGTATGACCATATTCGCAACTGCGAAAACACTTCATGAAGTATTTTGTTGCTACTGGGAATGGTATCAATGCAGACAATGCATTACTTGCATTGACTTTGGCATTGTGTACAAGGAAGAAAAAGACGAGACGCTGCTCCAGGGAACAGTAGAAACTGAGATATAAAAGTAGCCTTGAGAATCTGCTTTAGGAAATATTACACTCGGAACTGAATTATTACATTAACTTTTATTATTATTTTTTTTTATTTCATTGTACTCCACCTTGTTTGTTGTCGGTAGAATAGTGAATGAAACTTCCTGGCAGATTAAAACTGTGTGCCGGGCCGAGACTCGTACTCGGGACCTTTGCCTTTCGGCGGCAAGTACTCTACCATATGAGCTACCCAAGCACGACGCACGCCACGTCCTCAAAGCTTTACTTCTGCCAGTTACTCGTCCCCTACCTTCCAAACTTTACAGAAGCTCTCCTGCTGGAAGGTAGGAGACGAGATACTGGCAGAGGTAAGGCTGTGAGGACGGGGCGTGAGTCGTGCTTAGGTAGCCCAGTGGTAGAGCACTTGCCCGCGAAAGGCAAAGGTCCAGAGTTCGAGTCTCGGTCCGGCACACAGTTTCAATCTGCCAGGAAGTTTCATATCAGCGCACACTCCGCTGCAGAGTGAAAATCTCATTCTAGAATAGTGAATGTTTGACAAACATGTGCAATACAGTCGCACACTGCCAAATAATTTGACGAACTAGTGGAGTTTGACAAAGTTTTTGATAGTTTACAAGGACTTTACACGTTGGACGAAGGCCTACCAGTGTCATCCAACAAGAGACAAAATATCTGTAAGCAAAATAGTATTTACGTTTTACAATATCTGGACAAAAAAGCCTACACTGTGCTTAAATAACGATTTAAATAAATAAATGTTTTAAAATTAAAGTTATTTCAACAGTGAAACTGTTAGGTCTGTTGAATGAGAAAAATAATTTTATATGTTATTTGGCACCTACAAAGAAAACAGAGTAGAGAAACAGAGCAAAAAGATGCTATTTACTGCATTCTAAATACGAGTGACATTCAATAGGTAACGCAGCACATATCCTTTTTTCTCAGCAAATTTTAGTTGATAAAATACGGAATTTGCTGTAGGACATCGTGGAATATTCCCGCTTCAGCTCCTGAAGTTCCATGAAGTTCTGACAGGTGTCACCACAATACGGAGCCTTCAAAATGGTGTCTGTAAGGAAGGTGCGATTCAAGCAGAGTGTTGTCATTGAGTTTCTTTTGCCAAAAAGCCAGACCATCGTAGATATTCACAGGCGCATGCAGAATGTTTCCAGAGACCTGGCAGTGAACAAAAGCACGGTGAGTCGTTGGGCGAGACGTCTGTCATCATCGTAACAAGGTTGCGCAAACCTGTCCGATCTTCCACGTGCAGGCTTGCCGCACAGACTGTGATTTCTGCGATGTTGGAAGATGCGGACACCGACAAACACCTCGCCGGCGCCGCACAACTAGATGTCTCTGTCGTTAGTCATCCAAGATGTGGAAAGGGTCCTTCCGGATGCCATGAAGGGTACAGGGTGCAGCCAACTGCAGTTGGTGGCTCATGTCGGCAATAATGATGTGTGTCGCTATGGATCGGAAGAGATTCTCTCTGGTTTCTGGCAGCTATCTGGGTTAGTGAAGACTGTCAGTCTTGCTAGCGAGATGAAGGCAGAGCTCACCGCCTGCAGTATCGTCGACAGGACCGATTGCGGACCTTTGGTACAGAGCCGAGTGGAGGGTCTGAATCAGAGGCTCAGACGGTTCTGCGACCGTGTAGGCTGCAGATTCCTCGACTTGAGCCATAGGGTGGTGGGGTTTCGGGTTCCGCTAAATAGGTCAGGTGTCCACTACACACAGCAGGCGGCTGCGCTGGTAGCAGGGGCTATGTGGCGTGGAGTGGGCGGTTTTTTGGGTTAGACAGTCTTGGGAAAGATCAAAAAGGGCTCCAGTCTCAAAGGGTACAGGGCAAAGGAACGATGAGAATCGACCAATCAACAGTCAGTATTGTAGTTGTAAATTGTCGTAGCTGTGTTGGGAAAGTACCAGAGCTTCAAGCGCCGATAGAAAGCACTGAAGCTGAAATCGTTATAGGAACAGAAAGCTGGCTAAAGCCGGAGATAAATTCCGCCGAAATTTTTACAGAGGCGCAAACCGTGTTCAGAAAGGATAGATTAAAAATAAATAGGTGGTGATGTGTCTGTGTCTGTTGGTAGTAGTTTATCTTGTTGTGAAATTGAAATAGATAGTTCCTGCGAATTACTGTGGGTAGAGGTTGTATTCAACAGCCGTACCAAAATAATAATTGGCTCCTTCTACCGACCCCCCTACACAGCTGATATAATAGCTGAACGGTTCAAAGAAAACTTGAATCTCATTACTAGTAAGTACCCCACCCATACAGTTATAATTGGTGGAGACTTCAATCTACCATCTATTTGTTAGCGAAAGTACATGTTCAAAGCCGGTGGTAGGCAGAAAAAATATTTTCAGGAATTGTACTAAATGCTTTGTCCGAGAATTACTTTGAACAATTAGTTCATGAACCCACACGAATTGTAAATGGTTGCGAAAACACACTTGACCTCTTAGCCACAAATAATCCTGATCTAATAGAGAGCGTCATGATTGATACAGGGATTAGTGAACACGAGGTCATTGTAGCTAGGTTCAAAACCAAATCAACCAAAAGGACTATAAATGAACGCAAAACATATCTACTGTATTTAAAACAGACGATAAAAATTAGCTTGACGCTTTCCTAAGAGAGAGTCTCCATTCCTTCCAAGCTAATTATGTAAGTGTAGACCATATATGGCTCAAATTCAAAGATACAGTATTGACAGCAATAGATAGATTCATATCGCATAGGTTAATAAGAGACAAGAATGGTCCACAATGGTACACAAAACACGTCAGAGCATTGTTGCAGAAACAACGAAAAAAGCATGCCAAATTGAGAAGAACGCAAAATCCCCAAGACTGGCTAAGTTTCACGGAAGCTCGAAATTTAGTGCAGACGTCAATGGGAGATGTTTTTAATAGTTTCCACAATGAAACATTGTCTCAAAATATGGTAGAAAACCCAAAGAGATTCTGGTCGTATGTAAAGTACACCAGTGGCAAAAAACAGTCAATACCGTCACTGCGCGATAGCGATTGAAATGTTACCGATGATGGTGCCACTAAAGCGGAGTTACTAAATACAGTTTTCCGTAATTCCTTCACGAAAGAAGACGAAGTAAATACTCCAAAATTCAAAACCAGAACAGCTGTTAGCATTAGTGAAATAAAAGTAGATATCTTACGTGTTGCGAAACAACTCTTAATCACATAAGAAAGGCAGGTCTTCCGGTCCAGATGGTATACCAATCAGGTTCCTTTCAGAATATGCAGACACAATAGCGCCTTCCTTAGCAATCATATACAACCGCTCACTTGACGAAAGGTCTGTTCCTAAAGACTGGAAAGTAGCACAGGTCACACCAATATTCATCAAAGGAAACAGGAGTAACCTGTTGAATTACAGACCCATATCACTGACCTCAATTTGCAGTAGGGTTTTGGAGCATATACTGTACTCGAACATTATGAATCACCTTGAAAAAAAAGACTTCTTGATACATAACCAACACGGATTCAGAAAATATCGTTCTTGTGCAACGCAGCTAGCTCTTTATTCCCATGAAGTAATGAGTGTTGTCGACAAGGGATTTCAGATCGATTCCGTATTCCTAGATCTCCAGAAGGCTTTTAATACCGTTCCTCACAAGCGACTATTAATCAAATTGCATGCATATGGAGTATCGTCTCAGTTGTGTGACTGGATTCGTGACTTCCTCTCAGAGAGTTCACAGTTTGTAGTGATAGACGGTAAATCATCGAGTAGACAGAAGTGCTATCTGGCGTTCCGCAAGGTAGTGTCATAGACCCTCTGCTGTTCCTGATTTATATAAATGATCTAGGTAATAATCTGAGCAGCCCCCTTAGATTGTTACCCGAGCGAGGTGGCGCAGTGGCTAGCACACTGGACTCGCATTCGGGAGGACGACGGTTCAATCCCGCGTCCGGCCATCTTGCTTTAGGTTTTCCGTGATTTCCCTAAATCGCTCCAGGCAAATGCCGGGATGGTTCCTTTGAAAGGGCACGGCCGACTTCCTTCCCCGTCCTTCCCTGATCCGATGAGACCGTTGACCTCGCTGTTTGGTCTCTTCCCCCAAACAACCCAACCCTTAGATTGTTTGCAGATGACGCTGTAATTTACCGTCTAGTAAAATCATCAGACGATCAATTCGAATTACAAAATGATCTAGAGAGAATTTCTGTATGGTGCGAAAAGTGGCAAACAGCACTAAAAAACAAGGCGAGGTCATCCACATGGCCGGCCGCGGTGGTCTAGCGGTTCTAGGCGCGCAGTCCGGAACCGCACGACTGCTACGGTCGCAGGTTCGAATCCTGCCTCGGGCATGGATGTGTGTGATGTCCTTAGGTTAGTTAGGTTTAAGTAGTTCTAAGTTCTAGGGGACTGATGACCACAGATGTTAAGTCCCATAGTGCTCAGAGCCATTTGAACCATTTTTTTTTCATCCACATGGTTACTAAAAGAAATCAGATAAATTTTGGGTATACTATAAATCGCACAAATCTAAGGGCTGTCAATTTGACTAAATACCTAGGAATTGCAATTACGAGCAACTTAAATTGGAAAGACCACATAGGTAATATTGTGGGGAAGGAGAAACAAAGACTGCGCTTTGTTGGCAGAACACTTAGATGATGCGACAAACCCACTAAAGAGACAGCCTGCATTAGACTTGTCCGTCCTGTGCTGGAATGTTGCTGCGCGGTGTGGGATCCTTACCAAGTGGGATTGACGGAGGACATCGAAAAAGTGCAAAGAACGGCAGCTCGCTTCGTGTTATCGCGCAATAGGGGTGAGAGTGTCACTGATATGATACGCGAGTTGGAGTGGCAGTCATTGAAACAAGGGCGGTTTTCTTTGCGGCGAGATCTATTTACGAAATTTCAATCACCAACTTTCTCTTCCGAATGCGAAATTATTTTGTTGACACCCACCTACGTAGGGGGAAATGATCATCATAATAAAATAAGAGAAATCAGAGCTCGAATGGAAAGATTTTGGTGTTCCTTTTTCCCACGCGCCATTCGAGAGTGGAATGGTAGAGAAGTAGTATGAAAATGGCTCGATGAACCCTCTGCAAGGCACTTAAGTCTGAATTGCAGAGTAACCATGTAGAAGTAGATGTAGATGTAAAGATGTCCGAGCAGGCTGATGTGATACGTCGTTGCAGATCACCGCGTGTACTTAGTATGTCCTTGTAGACAGCGTATTTCAGCTCTCCCCACAGAATAAAGTCTACATGCGCCAGATCCGGGGAACGGGTCGGCCAAGGTTGGGTCCTCTGCATTCAGTCCAGCGATTTGGAAACAATTCGTGAAGACATGGTGTAGTACTTCGTGCACTGTGGGCTGGAGAGCCATCATGTTGGTACCACAGATCCTCCCAACTGCAGAGGAACGTCTGGCATCCGTGGAAGATGGTCTGTTAGGAGGCTGCAGTACTTGCGCTTGTTCAGTGTTCCTTCTCTAGATGGAGTCTGAGAGCTGATCGTTCACTGCCCCACACCACACGTTTCCACTCCATGGACGCTGACGTTCCACCTGATGAAGCCAACGGGGATTGTCAATAGACCACAGTGTATGTTTATGCGGTTTACCTGGCCATGATTGGTAAATGTGTCTTTATCACTAAACGAGATACGCGATACGTCGGCACTATCCTGGCTTAATGCCCGTGTACAGAAGTTAAAACGATTCTCAGAATAGTTTAAAAGTAGCTCGTGATGGAGAGAAATATGACAGATACGGAACCTATGTCGATGGAGAATGAGTAGGGCGTTTACCTGACTTTGCCGCTTCCTCGGGCGACTGCGCGGGGGCTAACGTGCGGATCAACTGCAGCAGCGGCAAGAAAATTAATTTCCTCCTCTTCTGTCATCTCTTGCTTGCTTCTGTTACGTTGTCTAGGTATTACACTACCGCTTTCACATAAATCATTGAAGGGGCTGATAAATAATTGCCGAGATGTTTGGCGTCTATTGTCGGCCGCTGTGACCGAGCGGTTCTAGGCGCTTCAGTCCGGAACTGCGCTGCTGCTACGGTCGCAGGTTCGAATCCTGCCTCGGGCATGGATGTGTATGATGTCCTTAGATTAGTTAGGTTTAAGTACTAAGTCTAGGGGACTGATGACCTCAAATGTTAAGTCCCATAGGGCTTAGTCATTTGAACCATCTTTTTTATCGTCTATTGGGATACCTTGCCACACACACTTTTAAAGAACGAACTGCATTCTTCCTACTCTCTCCATACAAGTCGGCTTTTTCTGCACCGGTAAATCCCATCGTCCACCCAGTACCTACCGCTTGGACTGTCACTCACACTAGCTGACCAGTGAGTCATAGTGCTCTGTAGGAACACATAAGTGCACACTGTAAGGAAACATAACAACAAAGTACGTAGCAACTACGCTGGTTAAATGACACAAGTATCCGTGTGGAAACTTTTCAAAATACGGTACCTCGTAAGTGACTCCCGCTAGTATTCTACAACAACCATTATGACATTCTAGTTTACCCTACTTTTAGTTTGTCAATGTCAACAAGCATTGTTCCATTGAAAAAAGGTGTGTTTGCAAACAAATACCCTGAGTGTTGTTACAATTTGTTTATTGGCTAACAATACTCGCCCCTGACCAACCAACCATTCTTCGCAAACAGCGCATCAATAGCACTTTCCATTTCCCCATCATTAGTGGTGCAAGTTTTACGTTATTCATCCTGTACTCTTCTTCGAGCAGAATAATGTAGACTTTTGAAATTTTGCGGCGATATGTTCCCTACTCTATTATTTCTCAGGAGCGAGTCAAAACATCGGTTACGTGTTTTGCTTTGGACATTATAAACTCACTTATAATGGCTTGTACCTTCATTCTGTTACTAAATTTCTACTTTTCCATGAATAGGACGGTCCATCATAACCTCACTTGGCAAACTACAGAACAGACAGCTCTCACAACACATCCGTGGTATCGTTGACATGCAAACGAACATGACCCGTCGTCACAGACGATACAGTTTTCTTACTCACAGTCTTCTTTGTCTCAGCCGGCTAACTCGTGCCAAGCACGTCTACTGCAGCGAGCCTGCCGTTTTATTCCTGTACTGACAAGGGGATCGCACCTACTCGTCAGCACCGATTTCGTCCAAATTTATGGTATATCAGGGCTTGGCCAGAAATGAAAGTGACAGAAGTATCCACATGGAGAAGCGTTTAGAAAAAATAGCATTTTTGGTGCAGATCGGGCAGGCATGAGCCACTTACGTTAGTGTAGCTTCCAGGCAGTGGTTGGCGCAACAAAAAACTACAGAGTAGTAATTCGTGGGTCGTGGGGTCGAATCACTATGTGTAAACTTTTTCTTTATTTTAAATTTTTGCGTTACTTTCATTGCAAATAAACAGAAATAATGTTCAATATATTTTCATACAAGGCATGAAAAGAACAGAAGAGACAATGGAAAATTTGGGACTGTAAATGAATTTCCAGAAACTTCCTATATAGATACCTCCATTATTTTACAATCGATGATTCACACGTGCTGGGGTGATATTCATCGCAAAAACAGAGGAAGCAGTAATTTCCTTGGCATCTTACACATGTTATAGATGCACATTCTTACAATTTCGTGGTGCTTTTGAAGTATCTATAGAAAAACAATCTTCGCTTACATTCATAACAGTTTCTCTCTCATTGCACAGTTTGGCAGCAAACCTTGTGTAATCCATCATTTCGCCAAATATTGACGAGGATAGCTGGTGACGTTCAGTGGAATGTATTTTGATACAGTCTTCTTTGAATGTAATTTTTTTCTCTCGATAAGAGCAAGTCTGAAGTTTTTACTGACGATCGCAAAGCTGCGCTAGTGGAGTGCATTTGAGAAGGAGGTCGGGGAAGAATCGTTGCACGATGGCAACATTTTTGATCTTGCAAAATTTCTTCATATGGTTATGGATTCGTTTGTCTTTTCCACTGGTCAGTTAACAAGAGAAATTTGTTCTCCTGCACATAAGATCTTCATCGTATGGGTCAGAATGCTATTGTATAAGTATCCCAGATTCTGATGAAGTAATGAAGACATTCCTATATTTTGCCGCATACTCATCCAGCGCTTGAATCCTCAGTCTAAAGTAACCAGTACACTCTTGTCATACGTAGACTGATGGCAATCATTTTTTGGAAAGGATTGTAGTGTATTGTACCATACACGAGTGGATTACTTCGAGTCCACAGCTCGTGGTCGTGCGGTAGCGTTCTCGCTTCCCACGCCCGGGTTCCCGCGTTCGATTCCCGGCGGGGTCAGGGATTTTCTCTGCCTCGTGATGACTGGGTGTTGTGTGATGTCCTTAGGTTAGTTAGGTTTAAGTAGTTCTAAGTTCTAGGGGACTGATGACCATAGATGTTAAGTTCCATAGTGCTCAGAGCCATTTGATTACTTCGTTCTGATTTCGATTTTGTTTGCAGTGTACGTAATGTAAAGATTGAAAATAAAAAACAGTAAAAACTGCTTCACTTAGGGTCTCGACCCCACGATCATCGGATTACCATTCTTTCCACCGCTCCAACAGCTGCCTAATAACTACGTTTAGATAAATGGCTCACACCTCACGCAAACTGCACTAAAAATTCTATTTTTCTGAAGATGCTTGTCCATCTGGAGCTCTCACTTCCATCACTTACATTTCTGGCCAATCCCTGCTTATACCATAAATTAGGACGAAATCGGTTATGGCGAATACGCCAATTTCTTTTGTCAGCACAGGAATAAAACGCGAGGGGCGCTGCAGTAGATTTGCTTGGCACGAATAGTCGACTGAGACAAGGTCGTTGGTGCAAAAGGAGCTTAACATAAAGCTCTAAATTCCAACACAACGTCTAGAATCCTCAACAACAACAAAAATGTGAGCAAAACGTATAAAAAAGCTGTGCAGATTCGAGGGGAGGAGGGGAGGGCACCGAGTTCGTGACTATCCTTTCCCAGCACTTTTATTGTTATGTATACCAATTTCCAGATTTGTCAGCTAATTTTCAGAGAATGATATACCACGAAAGTTAAGTCTCCAGAATGGCAAGGAATTTCAGAAATTACAAGCCACATTTAATACTGGATACTGTTCAGTTTCTTGGCCTGTCTGACTGGCTGCAAGAAACATTCCTGTCAGGGAAAGGAGCACATTGCCAGGCTAACCGCATCCTGCTGCCAGCAACAAACCCGACATGCTTTGTGGGGCCACAAGTGAAACCAGTCAATCACAGGAAACTGAAAGGCGACACCGAAAATAAGAAGCAAATAATAAGGGGAAGAATGGTTTTGAGAACCTTGACGGAAACTACTGGAAGTAACAGCAATCATCTTATTTCCAAATATACACATCCAGAGCCTGACGATTTGTTTTCGCAGTCGTAGTGCTAAATGCAGTGCTGATAGTAGTGAGTGTACATTCCGATTTTATACAGTGTATAATATAATCTTGTTAAGGTCGTGAGGGTCTGTTGCTGTGTCTGCTGCTATTATAGTTCTTTAATGAATTTTATAATACATGTACTGCTGAAATTTCCAGGAGAAATTTTTTTGAACATTCGTTTCTTGGAAATGATATTGAATCGATAGACTAAATATAACATTAAACAAATTATTATTATTATTATTATTATTATTACTAGCTAATCTGGCAATGCTTCAGTTGCTAAATATGAATGGGAATTGCATATACATCCTAAATTCCTAGCTCCCTATCTCTGCCTATCTTCTCGTCCCCCCCCCCCCCCCTCTCTCCATAGATCTCCTCCTCCTATCTCTCTGTGCATAACATCCTCCCGCCTTCTCTGTCCATCCCCTTCTCTATGTTCATCTTCATCTGAATGCTCAGTAGACTGTCGTGTAAAAATTTGAAGTAAATGCGCCAACATCTTTTCCAGATTTTTGGTAACAACGTTTCCGCTACAAAAATATATTGCCTATCTCCGTCCAAATGTTCATTAGAGTATCATGTAAAAATTTGAAGCAAATCGGTCCAGAACTTTTCGATATTTGAGGTAACTACGCCTCTTCTTTATATATATTTCATATATATGTGTATATATTATATACATTACAAAAATATACAACCTACATCCTTCCGACCGTTCATTAGAGTATCGTGTAAAAATTTGTAGTAAGTCGGCCAAGAATTTGTCGATTTTCCGTAACAACGTTTCCCCTTTATGTATTACATATGTGGTTCTGTATTATATACAACTGCCAAGCTGATTTTTTTATGAAAACATGTGACAGCAGAACTGTCAAACTGAACGCAAAAACTTTTTTATTTTTTTTTCATATCAAATATACCATTACCATTCACAATTACGAACACACAAAGAAAAGTCAACCAAACCGGTCGAACCGCTCTCAAGTGATAATCTTTCACAACTGATTTTAATTACCGAATTTTACAGTGGAATTTATAAACATTTTCTTTCATTCAAACCTTGTACTGACAATTACGAACACAAAAAGATAAAAATCAACCAAATCTGTCGAGCTGTTCTTAACTGATGATATTTGATACATGCGGCAGACGATGTTGACTTCCGACCTTTCCGTTAGATTTTCCAAAAATTGTCTTTCTTACTAACGTGGTCCCATCAACATCGAGCACAACAACAAAAATCAACCAAATTGGTCAAGCCGTTCTCAAGTGATGATCCGTCATACATGCGGCAACTGATCTTAATTTGTGTAGATTATTATTATTATTATCATCTTTCCTTTCTCAGACCTTAGGTCTGGTTCGGAATGAAAGTGACGCGGACCTTGATCAAGCGTCACTTCCTTTTAACTGTACGGTATATGTTACATTGCGTTTAGGAACTTTCGGGTAATTGAACATGTATCAATAATTACGGATTTCTGAAGTTGTATATATAAGTTTGGATGTAGCTGTATTGCATTAATGTACTGGTGGATATTGCGTGGTATGACTCCTGTAGTTGAAAGTATAATTGGTATAATGTCAACTTTATCCTGATGCCACATGTCCTTGACTTCCTCAGCCATTTGGATGTATTTTTCAATTTTTTCTCCTGTTTTCTTCTGTATATTTGCTGTATTGGGTATGGATATTTCAATTAGTTGTGTTAATTTCTTCTTTTTATTGGTGAGTATGATGTCAGGTTTGTTATGTGGCGTTGTTTTATCTGTTATAATGGTTCTGTTCCAGTATAATTTGTATTCATCACTCTCCAGTACATTTTGTGGTGTATACTTGTATGTAGGAACGTGTTGTTTTAAAAGTTTATGTTGTAAGGCAAGCTGTTGATGTATTATTTTTGCGACGTTGTCATGTCTTCTGGGGTATTCTGTATTTGCTATTATTCTGTATTTATTATTATTATTATTATTATTATTACTATTATATTACAAAAAGTTATCAGACACAATTAAAACATATCTGCTCCACCAATAGATCCCCTGTGAAAATTTGGAACATAATTCTGATAGAATGAAGTTATGACCCTCTGAAAGTACAGCTTTTAAACTCTTTCGCGCACTGGAAGTTCGTCGCTCGCTCCGCCCAATGCAGCCGCCTAGAGCCCGAGCGCATACTGTGAGGTTAGCAAGGTGTTTGTGAATTACTGTTTTCCCATTCTTAACACGCTCGGGTCATTGCGTCAAAGTGCGTAGTTTCTAACCTTTAGCTGGTGCCAGTGATCTCTGTGCTTTGAACGCTTTTATGTTGCGTTTCACAAATGCAGTGTAAATGGAGGAAAAGAATTAGTGTGTCATCAAAGTAGTAGTTAGCTTTATTTAATTATGAACGTCGCTGTTCTCCGTGATTTTCTTTGAGTTTTAAAGCTATCACTGTCAAAGTGAAGTACATCTGCAGGAGGTGCGCTATTTGTCATCGTGACTAGCATGGTTAAATTGTAAACAGAAAATCATTAACTTAAATCGCAACACCAAGTGGGAGTTGTGCGACATAGACTAAAATTGGTAGGCGTGTTTCTACATCTGAAAGATGATGTCTGTTCCAATTTGGTGCCATTCGCATAAGACTGGCGCTAGTCGCGGCATTAAAAGGATGCAAAACATATTTGCTTAAATACACGCTGTAACGGTGTGAGGGGTCCACTTGTACGTGGAGTCCGATTTTGTAATATATTTCATGAAAAATTACATGAAATGGTTATCACATGTAGAAGAGATTGTATCTTTGACACCACTGAACCAAAGATGTTGCGTGAGTGGCAGAATCGATTGTAAGTAGGGGCGCACAGAGTGCAGCAGCAGTTGCGTTGCACTCTGTTAAAGGTAGGATGTAAGTCTTTAAGCTAGTGACTAGCTGTGAGAATTTAGCGGTTGGCCTATGGACGCAGCATAAAATAGTTTTGTAAGGTAATTAAATTTTGTATATTTAGTTTTAAGTATGCAGCAACGCAATGTGGCTTTTGCTAAGTTTACAGTACTGACCCTTGAATGTAGGAACAAAGTATTTCCCATCAGATTTAATGTATAGGTTGATTTGGTATTCCCAATTTGTAATATTTTGTGTGTTTTGTAATCCTGATACAGACAAGTTAAATTCTGGACTATATTTTGCCAAACGATGTCAGACCTTCTGTCATGTAGCAATGCAAGTATAGTTAACTACGTCAGTAAGTGAGAATTGTAGAACAGTTGAGAAGTTCACTGATTTTGATGTTAATGAAAAATGTTTCATATTAGATTTTCTGAAGGAGAGACTTTATTTTGAATACAATTTTCGAAATGAAGAATTCGGTCTTAGCATATCGTGTTATCAGTACCTCATCCTCTACCGTGTCGTGTGACATTCTTTATATGGAGCTATTTTACAGCTGGCATTACACTCAAGAGCTAAGGAAAATAAATTTCCTTATTTTCTTAGGGAATTTTATCAGTTTATTGCACGGGGTCTTAGACCTCGGTACTCACGAGACTGAGTAAATTTCAGGAGGACTGATTATAGTCATTACATACTGTTTTTCCAGATTAAGTTGTTTAATTTTTCTTTGGATTAAATTAAAACTGATTAAGCACACCAACTGCTCAACAACGCGTCAGACAGTAAATTTGGATAACACAAAGTTTTTTAAAGAATGTTCCAACGGTCGTGAGCATTCTTTGAGATTGGACGTGGTGAAGTGATGTCAGTCAGGAATGCCTTTTAGGGCGATAAAGAGGCCATTATCAACACCTCATTGTGTTTGAACGAGGTCATGTATTAGGGCTACGAGAAGCTGGATATTCTTTCTGCGATAATGCACAAGGACTGCAGGGTTGTAGCCACTGAACATGATTGCTGGCAGCGGTGGTCACGAGAATGTACGGTCTCAAGAAGGCAGCACTCTGGACGGCCACATAGCCCTACCGAGAGGAAAGACAATCGGGTTCGGCGTATGGCTGTGGCGCATTGTGCTGCATCTGCAGCAGCAATCTGAGCAGCAGTTGGCACCACAGTGACACAACGAACTGTTGCAAACCGGTTAGATCGACGACAGCTCCGAGCCAGGTGCCCTGTACCTGCATTCCAAAGACCCCAAACCAAAGCCATTTGCGAGTTCCGTGGTGTCAAGCTGGGGCTCATTGGAGGACAGACCTGTTTTATTTTCTGGTGAAAGCTGGTTCTGCCTCGGTTCCAGTGATGGTTGTGTGTCGGTTAGAAGGGTTTTGTGCCTGCAACCAATGCATCTGCGTGCTAGACGCACTGAACCCACACCCGGAGTTATTGTCTGGGGTGTAACTTCATACGACAGCAGGAGCACTCTCGTGGTTATCCCACACACCCTGACTGCAAATTTGTACGTTGAGAGGTGGCAGGAGCCCCCTCTCATATTTCTATCTTACTCTGAGTAATTCGATTTTCCTCTCTAATTGCATGCGGTGAAAAGTTGCTATTCTTTCACACGCGGACTTCCCATGCAGCGTCTCTTGTCACCCAGGTGGTCTGCTGACAGGCGAGTTCTGCTGAGCTTGAAAGGGTTAAGCCAACGGGTGTGAGGGAGTCGAGTGGATGCTTTCCAGACGCCGACATTGCCATAAGAGAGGGAGCGACACGCCCGGAAGGGGCGGCGGGGCTAGAGATTCCGTTACTTCGCAGAAACTTAGTGAAAACCGTTTCTGGCGGGCTACCAGCGAGGCGTGGGTATGACTTGTGTTCCCAGGCAGTCTTGGCGGGCAAATTCCCGCGTTTTCTGCAAAATCGTAACTGTGAATGGCTTGCTCAGGGCATAGCTCCGTGACGTAGCAAAATCGGCGCAGAAATTGGCGCCAAGAATCTCCATTGGTGGAATGGTAGTGCTTCGGCAATAGAGTGGAATTTTCCGCCGGTTTTCGAGTTGCTGATTGGCACGTTTAACCACGACCACTGTTGTGGGGGCGGGAATGTTCTGTATTCGGTTTGTACGGGTGCCCTGGAGAGAGTCGGCTCTCGCCTTTCGGTCGGGGTAGGTTACAAGAGTGAGCTCTCGCTGCTCTGGACAGCCTGCCTTCCGTTGGCTGTCTAATATACTTTCATTTAATCGTAACTGTTTGACGAAGTTGCTGAAGTTTCGACTTCAACGTAACTTTCCGAGTAAAGTTGGCAATTGAGCGTTCTGCATACAAGCGGCCTATGTTGTCCGTCTTGAGCAGTTTTGGCTAAAGTTGACTGTATCGGAGTTACTGTATGACCACGATGGGACGTCGAAGCAACCAGCCAGATTGTGTCCTTGCAGTTAAGAAGACAGCTTGGTAACGTATGTCCGCAGCACCGGCAGATTAGAGAATTTGCTCAGTGATAATCAGAGCTCAGCAGAGACTGTTCCCGTCTTTTCTTATGTGGTTCTGTCTTGGATGTTCATTGCCTGAGTTCTCACTTCTGTAGCAGCAATTAATGTTGGGTTGGCTGGGTGTTTCTCTTAAGATTTGAGTTGAAAGGAATTGGCTCCACATACCACTTCGTCATAAATGTCACAATCTAGTTTATGGACAACTTCACCTTCACGGCATTTATTTGAGTATCTAATTTGATGCATTGCAAATGTTTCATGTGTTTTGTTTATGATTTTGAGTTTAGTCATAATAAATCAAATTGTTATTTTGGACAGAACTTTCATTCTGTTAATCAGCAGAGCAACTCTTTCATTTCTCACTACGTTACTGAAACTTTCCTTTATTTAATTAATGTCTATCAAATTAAATTATTGCAGGTGCCAAACTCTTTTCTACTCCACTTGCAGTGTCGATTACAGTCAGTTCGCGCTTCTCTTTAATCCATGTGCAACAGCAAAAGTCGGAGTTAGCGTAGGGGGGAGGGGGCTTAGAGCATCATTTACATATGACGATTCTATAAGAATTTAGTGTTAAATACACTGCTAGCCCCGGCACCTCGCAACGTCAGTCTGGTGATTTGACCTGTTGTGCCGCCGTTCGTGACTAGCATTCCAGGGAGTGTTTTCCAATAGGATAACGCTCGCCCACATATCGCTGTTGTAACCAACATGCTCTTACAGAGTGTAGACATGTTGCGTTGGGCTGCTCGGTCTCGTTATCTGTCTCCAATCGAACACGTCTAGGATATCATATGCGCTGCCTTAGGGCTGGTAAATTCTGTTGCTGAATACTGTGCCCCAGTGTGGCTCAATACCATACATGTGAGAAAAATTGACGAGGAGCTAAATGCAGCAATGAGGACAATAACAGGCCGCATCAAATCTACTCCTCTATTCCTCTATACTGGTTACCACCTCTAAGCAACATTGCGCCACCAGGCCTCCGAAGACAGAACGCCATCCTCAAGGAATACCAAAAATTACTTAAAATCCTCGAGCTTCCAATGCACTCTGACATTCTTCCACTCCGGATGAACCGATTAAAATCCAAGCAGACATCTGTCCTACTGGTAGAATCGCTACAGCCAGCTACTTTCAATATCAACAAACAGTGGACAGAAATGTGGAATACTATTGTCCAAGAGGAACATCAGACCCTCCAAAGACCGGACATAAGACTAGCCGGTATGGAACTAATGCGACGTGCCTGGAAAACAATTAATCGGATCCGCACAGGCCATGGCATCTGTGCTGAAAACCTTTACCGATGGGGAAGTGCTGCATCTTCTCAGTGTGGGAAGGGCTTCATCTTCTCAGTGTGGCTGTGGAAATGAACACCAGATGATCCATCACATCGTAACAAACTGTAGCAGAAGAGCCTACCATGGGAACTTGAAAGATATCTTTGAAGTGACAGAGGCAGCCCTTGAATGGATCGACAAATTAGATATTAATTTATAGACTTATTTTTTAAATTATGAGGGCATTTCGAAAAGTAAAGATACAATGGCTCGCAGTCCTTAAATAGAACATTTATTTAGAAAACGTCAGTTACATCTTATTAACTGGATTATTTGTTATTTTTCGACATAATCACCCCCGTTATCCAAACATTTGTTAAGTTGGTGCACAAGCTTTTGTATCCCACAGTCGTAGAAGGTTGCCGCCTATTGTCGGAATCACATTTCATCTTTGATCTCTTCATCATCGTGGAGTGATTTTCCACCAAGATGTGACTTCAGGTAACGGAAGACATGGAAGTCGGTGGGCGCAAGGTCCGGGCTGTATGGCAGATGGTCCAGTACATCCCATTTGAATTGTTTGAGTAGTTCTTTGGTTACGAGCGCTGTGTGAGGCCGAGCGAGGTGATGAAGTAAACTGACTCCACTTGCAGCATTCCCCCGCGTTTGTTTTGAATTGCCCTTCAAAGACGCTTCGACGTCTGGCAATATACAGCAGCATTAATTGTCGTTCCAGGAGGCATAAATTCCAACAGAAGAATGCCTTGTCTGTCCCAAAAAACAGAAGCCATGATTTTGTTCGCTGAAATCGACGTTTTGCATTTCTTGGCTTTTGGTGAATTCGAATGGCGCCATTGCATTGATTGTTGCTTGGATTCAGGTGTGTGGTGATAAACCCACGTCTCGTCACCTGTCACAATGTGATCAAGGAACTCATCACCTGCTTCAGTATAGAGTGTGAGGAAGTAAAGTGCAAAGCCCATCCTTTTCTTTTTGTGTTCTTCCGTTAACAGTCTTGGAACCCAACGCGCACACAATTTCCTGTATCCTAACTTGACAGTCACAACGTCATAAAGATTGTCATTGACACGTCTGGTATGATCCGATGCAAATCGTTCAATGTGAAACGTCTATTCACACGATTTGTTTCCTCCGTTCTCCGAAGAAGGGCATCAGAGATCACAGATGGCCAACCAGTTCTTTGTTTGTCATGAGCATCGGTCCTATCCTGAGACAAATGACGACACCATTTTGTTACATTTTGTCGATTCATAATGTTCCCATAAACAGAAACAATTTCTTTGTGAATATCCGCTGGTCGCTGACCTTTTGCATGAAGAAAACGTATGACGGAGCGCACTTCGCATTTGGCGGGATTCTGAATTGGCGCAGCCATTTTAAACAAGACCTATTCCAACCAGAAGCAACGTTCAACTGCCGAACGCCCGCGAGGAGAAAGCTAACGGTTCAAGGTTAACACCAGTGTTGCCAACTTACTTGCCAAAACTCTTCTGTTCCACTGGCGTACAGATATCTTTACTTTCCGAAATACCCTGGTACAAATTATGAAATTAATATATTTTTGTAAAATTTTGTAAAACTATGTAATCCACAATTGCTAGTCGCTGTTCATATATAATGCCATACGCTAAATAAATAAATATCGTATCATCACGCCAGCGTCATCCACAAACAGCATGCATTGGCCAACCAAGTGCAACAGTATGATACTGCATCCCACAAACTGACATCTGCCACCTGTACAACTCAATGTATGCACGGTTGCATGATTGCATACAACATTCCAGCAGTTACATGGGTTATCAAAGTAACAGCATTTTACATTTCAAATGGCTTACCTCGTGCTTACATTAACCTATGATACTGCAATGTTAGTCACTTAAATATGTTACCTAGATGAGTGTATTCCCGAATTTTCATTACTCTACATTAATTATCTTTTGGTGTTGCGAATTTTTTGCGTCAGTGTATATATGGGCATGAGGTTGATATATTACATACTCACATTACTTACTATTTTCCCATAGTATAACATGTGCTCGCGAACAAGATGTGCCCACCTGTCAGCCTTCGACATCCAGCGAACAGGGGAACTCTGGCCGTCCCTACAGCGTACAGTAGCCTACTTCGCGTTCAGGCATTAGGTGGCTGCAGTGTGGCAAAGAACCAGAGCGCGCGAGAATTTAAGAGCTGTACTTGCAGAAGGTCAAAGCCGCGTGCTGTTTAAATTAGTGCCCAAAATTTAAAGCACTATCGATTTCTGGGGCTGTCACCTTGTTGGTATGCTTTTCTCTCCTTAAAATATTAGGTCAAGGTGGTGATGTTTCCTTGTAAGAGTAAATAAAGAAACTGAGAAGTATACCAAAATGCACTGACTGACAGTTCCGTCGATTCTTCATGGAATATTTTATACATTATGAATGTTTATACTAACACGTATTCTGTTATGAAAAACCGCAGGAAAAAGTCTACGGGTGTATTACAAGGTGGAATAAACCATATTAAATAGAGTGAGGTGAAGCAAAAATTGAAACAATAAAATGGATCGGTGCAATGAAACAAAACCTGGAGGATACAAGCAGGAGTAACACAACTTATTGCATCATACAGTACAATATTTAGGCAGAAAATTCACGACTAGACAGTTGGCCTGGAAGAAAATAACCAAGAAGACAGGAACAATTCTGGCGAGCGGAACAGAGTCCATTTTGTGAGTATGAAAGTAATATGGACACAAAGGAAAGCTAAAACAAAACAACCGAAGGCTTTGCTGATCTGCTTCGTTAACAAGTTTTGTTTTAATTACCGTCCGCAGCTCGTGGTCGTGCGGTAGCGTTCTCGCTTCCCACGCCCGGGTTCCCGGGTTCGATTCCCGGCGGGCTCAGGGATTTTCTCTGCCTCGTGATGACTGGGTGTTGTGTGATGTCCTTAGGTTAGTTAGGTTTAAGTAGTTCTAAGTTCTAGGGGACTGATGACCATAGATGTTAAGTCCCATAGTGCTCAGAGGCATTTGAACCATTTTTTTTTTTTAATTACCGGTGGAATTATACAGGGTGGGGCAAACAAAAGTTGCCCAGGGAACAGAGTTCCGAGGTAGAAAGAAACACAGCAGAGGAAAGGAAGTACAGTATAAGCCTGACTATAGCAGATGTTGAAAGTAACCACCATACATCTTTTGGTACTTTTGGGCTCTGGTCAGGAAGTTGCAGAAGGCGGATCGAAGTTGGACTGCTGGAATTGCTGCAGTCTTATCCAAAATGTTCTGCTGCAGACTATTAGGGTTATTACGATGACCTTAGACCTGATGACTCCTCACACGAAGTAATAGCATACTAACATTTCAGTTGATCTGGATAGCTAGCTAGGGCCTCGACCAGACTGCAGGTCTAGGTGGAGTGTTCGTCCGCATGCTCGACGTGATATGCCAGTCTTTAGCGTCAGGTGGCGGCTTGATTTGGTACGTCTCTGAAGCATTTTCTGGTGAACTGCAGACACATTTTCTGGTGTGCAGGCACGTTTTGGAATGTTTTTTGACTAGTTCAAAACAGATTCTGCCTGACGCCATTTTCGGACTAAGCTTTGCATGGCAATATTTACTGGCACTCGGACATTATTAAACTTCTCACCAAACAACTGAGAACACAGTTTCCACGACTTTGTTGCCTGTAACTTGCACAATGAACACCTGCTGCTCTATCGCGAGTACCATCGTCCATTTGCATTACTCCACTCACATTTACACAGCCCGCACTACGCTCTGAACCGGTGTGGATCAAGTGGTGGGTGTACATGTGGCATACGCGACACGGGGTGTGTTTATATGCATACACTCACATCCAATCGTATCGACTCGTCTGGGTCACTTTTATTTGCCCCACCCTGTACAATGATACCAAGTAATTTTTGCAACAGTTCATTTCTGATATAGCTACTTTTCTCGTTATATTTTGTTGTAATATAATAAGTAAGCACAAGTATCTGCACTTTGGTATCTATTTGCACGAAAATCCACAGGAAAATTTTGTGTAATTAATTAAAAAGAATATTCACACTGAAGTTACGTGACCTGAAGTGCAGCAACGGCATCTAGTGCACCATAATGAAGCAATATGTGATCATCATTGACCGAAATTAATAAGCTGATTTATAATAAAATAAAGTCTTCAAAAGTATCTGAAAGAACGAAATTGTGTAAATTGGCGCCATGTTAGAAAGTATCTGAACGACCTGACTTTTTTATCAGTAATAATTCGATAGTTTCCCAGAAAGTAATGCACCGCGTTTTTTTCTTCAACAGTTCCTTATTGAAGATAATGAGAATTACACACACGAAAGAATGCTGTTTTACCTACATACCCTATTTTTCCACGCAATCTCCGTCCTATTCTATGGCCTTCCTCCAGCGCGAAACAAGGGGTGTATGACATGTCGGTACCAATCCTTGTCCTGGTGGTGGATCCAGTGCTTCATTGTGTGAATCACCTCCTCATCGTCAATATCTTTCACGAATGGCATCCTTTAATGGCCCATACAAGTGGAAGTCCGAGGGGGCTAGGTCAGGGCTGTAGGGTGGATGAGGTAACACTGTCCAAGCCTGTTTTGCGATGTGTTCAGCAGTCCTCAGACTTGTGTGGAACCGAGCATTATCGTGTTGCAGCGAAACATCTCCCGGGTTGCTGTGGTACCGAAGTTTCGCCAGAAGCGCATCTTGAGTTATGTTGATGTGTTGACATATGCTTCTGAGTTAGTGATACCGCCTCTTGCCATCACATCAATGAGAAACACACATTCACAGTCCCAGAACACCGTAATCATGACCTTATCGGTGGAAGCAGTTGCTGTGAATTTTGTCTTCTGTAGGGAGTGGGACTGGCGCCATTCCATCGACTGTCGTTTTGTTTCGGGCTCAAAATGGTGAACCCAGGTTTCATTACCTGTCACAATCCGGGACAACAAGCCTCACCCTCAACTTCAAAAGTTGCAATAAATTGAAACAAATGTTTTTTCTGTGCGCATTGTGATCCATCGTTAGACACCGCAAAACCCATCTTGCTCACATTTTTGAATATTCACGAGCACGGATAATTGCATTCACACTTCCTGTGCTGATCGACAGATGCAGCACCAACTATCGACTCGTAATGCGTCTGTCCTCGCTGCAACATGTCCGGTGTGACAGCGATGGATGGTCTCCCCGACCGCTGCAAGTCGTGGAGCTCCGACGAACCGCCTTCTCATAACCTCATCCTCCATGCCCAGACACTAAAAGTACTTCTGTCGACAGCAAATGCTCCATAGACTTTGCACAAGCGTTTGTGAATATTCCCCACAGTTTCGTTCTCTGCAGTGAGAAATTCAATGACGGCATGTTGCTTGTAACATACGTCACCTACCCTTCCGTGATGTAGGTCTATCCTCTCGCTATTCTTTTTCCCCTCCCTTTGGAAACATGTCTGGAGTGTAATTGGGAATGTTCTGCATTGTCTGTCACTGACGTAAGAACAGTCTCACCATTGTTATTCGCTCCATTTTCCTTTCTTTCTTTGCCTTCTCCTCTAGTTCCCCCCGCTTCGGTGTTTTTGTGGTTCCTCTTTTTCTTCTTCCTCCCTGTGCGCTACTGAAGGCCGGCCCATGCGTCTGACGCGTAAGAGGTGGCTGGGTAACGAGTAATTCCCAGCCCTGTGTCGACAGGTGCGGTTCTCATGTACAGGCCCAGGGAGGAGTGATTGCCTGAGCTGCAACATTCCCAAATTGCCGATTGGTCCTTCTGTCAGGTGTTCAGGAGGTGTGACCTGAGGTGTGAACAATCACCTAGCCCCCTTACGAAGTTGGGAGTAGTGCACTATCAGAGACGCTGGCAGTCATGGGGGATTTCCTCGCGATGAGTCAATTATCTTCACAATCAACGTCTACAAAACGTAAAATTAATGAGGCTAACGATTCAAAGATCCTTCCCGCTGCACCATGGTTCCTCATGGTCTCACATACTGAAGGAGGTCAGTCTTTCGCCACGGTAAATTCGTTTATTATTCAGAAAGGCGTTGCAATTGCCGGCCCTGTGAAATCCCACTCTCGTTTACGAAATGGCACTTTGCTTTTGGAGACTACTACTGATTCTCAAGCACAATAACTGCTTGAAGTCTCGCTTCTCCACGGATACCCAGTTTGTGTTGAGGCTCATCGAACTTTGAATTCTTCCCATGGTGTTATTTGCACCAGGCTGCTCGACGGTCTAACCGAGGCCGAAATCCAAGTTTACCTCTCTGATCAGTGTGTCATTGCCATGCATTGTGTAATGAAAAAGGTGGATTCCTCCTTAGTGCCCACCCGCTCTCTTTTCCTCACCTTTGATAGAGTAGTGCTTCCGTCCAAGATCAATGCCGGCTATGAAATTACCAAAGTCCGGCCGTACATTCCGAAACCGATGCACTGCTACCAGTGTCATCGATTCAACCACACCAGAACGACTTGTTGTCATCCAGCAAAATGTGTAACCTGTGGTACGGATGCGCATGAGGGCGATTGTCTGCCGCCTCCTCCCCGCTGTATCAACTACAATGGCGGCCATGCTGCCTCCTCTCGCGATTGACACATGTATCTTGATGAGTGGGCTGTCCAAATCCGGGTAAAGGAAAAAGTGCATTACCCAGTCGGTCGCAAGTTATTTGCTAGTCGCAAACCTTGCATTCTCCCGTCTGGCACCCACAGTTCTGTTCATGTTACCCCTCGCTCCATGAAGGTCATGGCAACGCAGACATGCGACCTTCAGTTCAGCTCTGAGGTTATGAAATCGCCCAGTCTGAAGGTATCATCGCCATCCCCGCGTCCAGCTGTGCAAGAAGCCGTCAAACTCTCGCCTCAAGGGACGAAGGCACCAGCTACACAACCAGTAGGCCGGAAAGGGCAGAAGGAGTACTCACATGAAGACTTCCTACATCCCTCCAGTCAAACAACACCCTAGTCTTCCTCTAACTGGAAAAGCTCGAAGAAGTCCACCAAATGCAAACGGTCTTCTCCTTTGCCAACTCGAAGAACGTCTTTGATGGTGTCGCCACATGACACCTTAGCCTGGCCAGCCTCCATGTCGCCAGTGCGCACCACCAACCGTTTTTCAGCATTGGACTCCACAGACCGACAGCACAAGCAAGCCGACGCTTCTGTGGACCTCATGGAGCAGGATCCTCCTGCTTCTGTGCCCTGTAGTAGCGACTCTTCAGAGGCTGTCACTCGGCAGCCGCTGAGGTGGTACCCCTACATCTCTTCCTCATCATGACTCCCCTCCAGTGAAACGTTTGTGGCCTTCGGTCCCACAAAGAGGATTTACGGCTGCTTTTAGCATTGCAGCGTCCCCTTGTACTCTGCCTTCAGGAATCGAAATTGCGCCCTCATAACCGCTTTGTTTTGTTTTGTGTTTCCCCCTGGTATTCCGTCTCATGGGTGTGTCATCCTGCTCATATGGATGACATCCGTAGTCAACCCCTCTCCCTGACTACCCATCAAGCTGTTGCAGTTCGCCTTATCCTTCCCCACCTGAATTTTTCCCTCTGTACCGCTTATGTTCCTCTGTCATTCGATATCCACAGGGTACACTTCCTTCAGCTTATAGGGCAGCTACCTCTACCATTTTTGCTAGTCAGTGACTTTAATGTGCATCATCCCGTTTGGGGTTCTTCCAGGATCTGTCAGAGCTAGCGGGAAGACATGGCATTCGTGGAGTGGTTGTGGTGGTTGTGTGGTGGTTGTGTGGGTGCTTTTTTTGAGATTACCGAGGTTTAATTGGAACGGAGGAGTGACTTCTGATTCAGACTCCAGCCTGCAGAGGAGATTCTGGTCTTGACTCTTGTTATGTATGGGTTCACACTGTGACTTCACACTGGCACAGGTCTTGAGTAGGGAGCCTGTGGTGAAGTCTTAGGTGTACTGACAGTCTAGACACATTGTGCTGAAGAAAATATTATTCATATCAGGCCTGCCGTCTTGACGTGTGGTGTGGTCACCTTGCGCACACTGCTGTATAAGTGAGTCAAATTGGTCCATGGTATCACCGGCGAACAGGAGTGTCACATGCTGAAATCTGCTGAAACTTCATGGCTCAATCAGAGAGTAATTGTGATATGTCTAACAGATAGCCAGCCCGCGCCTTTGCATATTTCATGCCTGCAGTAACGAATTACAGGCGCCATACATCGTTACTTTGTAGACACTTGCACCACGATCCTCACCTGAGTCAGCACTACACATCGAGAAAGAGGTAAGACATTGCTGCTCCGGCTTGTTAGGACAGTCTTGCCACTTGTTTCAGCTGCACTGACGTAGTATAACTTCTGTGTAAAATAAATTCATGAAAGTCTATTCAGCAGTAGATAATTTCAGATTGTGTTACCCATGTTTTAAGCCAGGTTAAATAGATAAGAAAGGTAAACTTAAGTCTTTGCAACCAGACGCTAATTATTTGTTGCTTCTCTTTGTGTTGTCAGTAGTTCATGATTTATTTGTCATCTCACTTAACTTGTGTTGTTTGTTCTATTTTATAATCAATTAACTTTTGCCATTTTTATATAACAGATGAATCGTGTGTTGATATATTAATCTCAATCAATGAATAATTGACTACAATAATAACATGGCAATCATTTCATTATATTATTTCACCTTTCAAGTTCTATTTAAGATTCTGATAAAATTGATAACCTCCAGTGCTGTCTAGGAACAAGAACCACTATCAGAGGCCAGAGTCAATCTAGCAGATGTATGGCCAGGTAAACAAGTGGAAGGCTTACAAGTTAAACTGATTGTTGTCAGGGCGTAAACTAACAGTGCCTGTATCCTTTGCAATCAAATTGCAAAACCAGTGTAGTAGAGTACTTCCATGTCTAAAATGTCTGTCAAAGCAGACGTGACACTGCAGACCATATTTACAGGTTAGGCTACACTGAACAACAAACAAATGTCGATCTTTGTACTAAACTTGGTGCAAGGCACTATGAATCCCCATCTTTAATATTTACGTATCTTAATTGTTTATTTTGTAATTATAAGAAACAACTGTTAGCTAAAATAATGTCAGCTGTGGGAAGAGTACAAATATTGTGTAAGTTACAGGTTAAGATACACTTGACACTTAAAAGTTGACTTTGGACGAGCAGATTAAGTTCCACAATACTATTTCAGAGCCTAAATAGTCTCTATCATTGTTCTAAAACAGTGAAAAACACATGTTTTTAAAGCAGCATGCTAAGCATGCAATGAAATAATACACTGACGACAAAAATCGCAACACCACAAAATAATTAATGTAGAGTAATGAAATTACGGAAGTAAATTTGCCTAGGTAACAAATTTAAATGATTAACATTGCAAGACCACAGGTTATAATAAGTGCAAGATAAGCCATTGCAAAAATTAATGTGAGATGCTGGTACGTCAATAAATGGTGTAACCGAGAGAATGTTGAATCAAGCATGTAAACGTGCACACTTTGTGTTGCACAGGTGCCGGATGTCTCAGTCTGTACAGGAAGGGTTAACGCTGTTTGTGGATGACGCCGGAGTTGTCGTCCGATGATGCTCGATTGGAGACAGATATGGTGATCGAGCAGGCCGAGGCAACACGTCGACACTCTGTATATCGTGTAGGGTTACAACAGCGGTATGTGGGCGAGCGTTGGAAAACACTTTCTGGAATGATGTTCATGAATGCCAGCGCAACAGGTCGAGTCACCAGACTGAAGTACAAATTAGCATCCAGCGTGCATGGCATAACCACAAACGTACACCTGCCGTCATACGAAATCGAACCCCAGCCGTAACTCCAGGTTTAAGTCCAGATGGTACACCACGCAGGCAGGTTGGTTACAAGCCCTCAGTTGGCCTCCTGACCGACGCACGGGCCGGCCGAAGTGGCCGCGCGGTTCTGACGCTGCAGTCTGGAACCGCAAGACCGCTACGGTCGCAGGTTCGAATCCTGCCTCGGGCATGAATGTGTGTGATGTCCTTAGGTTAGTTACGTTTAACTAGTTCTAAGTTCTAGGGGACTAATGACCTCAGCAGTTGAGTCCCATAGTGCTCAGAGCCATTTGAACCATTTGAACCGACACACGGCCATCACTGGCACCGAGGCAGAAATAGCCTCCATCATAGAACACAACAAACCTCCACCCTGCCCTCCAATGAGCTTTCACTTGACACCATCTAAGTCACAAATGACGGTGGTTTGAGGTCAGTGGAGTGCAAACTATAGGGCATCTGGGTTAGGCTTGGCCTTGAAGTAACAGATTTGTAACAGCTCGTTGTGTCACTGTGGTTTAAATAAGGCTATGTTGCTGGTGGTGCAAAACGAACTTTCATCACCTGACAATGAAGAGGATAATGTTATTTATGAATTCTTCCATCACTTCTTGGTAGAACACTTCCATGTTTAAAGTTGAATAACACGTAAACTGCTTTGTTCCACTGATCAGCAGAAGTTTACAAACTATAACTCCTTAATCAAGTAATAAATAATACCGGCAGCTATAGCATGATGTCAACCAACGTCACATTTCCCGACACTTCAGGGCAACAAAGCATACCAAAACTCCTGTTTTGACAAGATCTTTAATGTTTCGTATCACTTCAACTGAATATTTTTGGAATATGCAAGTATAACTTCCTAATGCACAGAATATAGTATGTCAGCTTCATAAACACTTCTCGGCGAGTGACAATGAGGGACGAGATTGCACACAGACCTCTGATTGTGAACGAAATTCATTATTTGCACCAAAATAAAATAGTCTGTAATATTTATCAAAACACATAACGACTTTTTTAACATTACAAAACACACATGACATAATGATATAACTCACAGCTTAAAGTGCAATTTTCAACAAGAACAGTTCGATCTTGGTACAACACTCTCAAGAAATCAAAATTTGTCTGTATTATTTATAACAACGCATGTTGGTCGTGTACTGATACTACCAATCTAACTTACAGGTTAAAGTGTACTTTTTGATGACAGTACCTCAATCTCTGTACCTTACTTCCACTAACAACTATCCCCCCATGAAATTGTAAGAAATTTCCCGATGTATTGACATTACATTGTTACAGGTAAGCGTCAAACAAAATTGTTACAAATGTCCTCATATGTTGTCACTTTATATTCGAATCCTTTTCTGTGCATATTGAAACATAATTTGCCTTCATTTTGCAGTTGTGATACCACAGAAAATCTGATAATAAATGTAAATATAAAAATAGATATTATTAGGGTATTGATTATCAGATGACATGGTGACTGCCATTACCCTAAAAGCATGGTTCAGTTACATAAAAAGCTTCAGATGACATTGTAAAGAATTGCCCCATATATTGCCATGCACATAACGCAGGGGCAGATTGTTACAATGAAACAAATTACTCCATATACTGCCATGCATGTGGCATAGCGCAGGTTGATACACCATAAAAAATTTCCCCATATGTCACTATGCGTGAGAAACAGGGTATATTGTCAAACTGTAACAAACTGTACCAAATTTCCTTATACATCGCCAAGCATGTGACACTGGGCAAGTTGTTACACCTCACCATTGTTACACACAAGCAGAAAAACTTGTATCAAAGTGCTTTCATAAATCACCTGTCACTTTGCTAAATAAGCATAAACACACATCTTAGCACAAATAGCAACATATGGGGTGATTTGCTACAATTTTGTTTGATGATTATCTGCAACCAAATATAAGATATTGATGTATGGGGCAACTTGTTACAATTTCATTGGAGCTAGTTGTTACTTACAGTATAGTATAGAGATCAAAATATTGTTGTCAACAAGTGCTCCTTAATATGTAAGTTAGATTAGTAGTACCAATAACCTGGGCACGTGTGTTCTGATGCATAATACTGACAATTTTTGATTTCTTTAAGGTGTGGTACAGAGGTCGAACTATTCTCATCGACAGTTACATTTTAGCCTGCAAGTCCGATCAGTAGTCTCATGTGTGTTTTATAATTTTCTAGAAGATATATCTATGTATTTTCATAAATAATTTTGTAGAAGATATATCTATGTATTTTCATAAATAATACAAACAATTTTAAGCGCTACGTTGTTTCGGTGCAATGACTGAATTTTCGTTCACATCAGAGATCTATGTGGAACCTCGTCCATCATTGTCACTAACGAGCAGTGTTTATGAAGCTAACTTACTGCATTCGCTGCGTTTCAGACCTGTACTGTGTATTATGTAAGCATGTAGTTTATGTGATACAACCACATTAAAGATAGCACCAAAATGTGTCACCTTTTGTATACTTTATTGTGCTAAGGTGTCAAAAAATGTGGTATTGTTTAGTAGTTGATTAAGGAGTCTGTAACCTTTATTAGATAGCCTTGGCGCCATAGATCCGTAGCCTTCCTCAAAAGTTTTTGTACACATGTGGAAAATAGGTCCAAGATCAAAAGTAATAAAAAAAGCTGATTAGCTGATCAATAATATTAACCATATTTTTGTTGATGTATTGTCTTCTTTTTGGTCAGATGATAGAGGTTCGTTTGTACCACCAGAAGCATAGCCTCCTTTAGGCATGGTGTAAGTTGTTTGGATACTTTTTAACATGGCATCCTTTTATGTAAGTCAGGTTACTTGGATATTTTCCAACAAAGCGCTGTCTTGGACTGTGATAGCAGAGGGCTTACATAGCATAACTGGGGTTGTTCTACTATCTTGGAACCTGGTCGGCAGGTGATGCTTGAAATGATCGATGTCTGAAAGATCTATGGATACCAAGCATTGAATGGTGGCTCCTATTTTGAATGCACCAAATGTGGGAATCAACCAGTCCTCCTACACGTCAGTCAGGCGGCCTGAAGATGGCGTAATGTATACTGGTAGCCCAATAAAATAACAATTTGGAAATATAGATGGTTGAAAGGCAATTGATTTGACCGTCTGTACTGAATATCCGAGGTTCTGCAACCACATGTAAAAAATGGACGTACACGGACTTATAGGATCACTTCCCTGTCTGTCTGTCTGATTGTCCGACTATTCTAAAACCTTTCTCTCAGGAACGGATAGATGATGAAGCTGAAATTACGTCACATACTAAGGTCTTTGGTCCCTTGTCGGTGTAAAAAATGTAGGCTTCTAAGTCTATGCAAGCAAAAGATAGGGCCATTTATGTCACATATTTTGATACACACAAACTCATTCATCAAAACATATAGGGTACCCCACGTTGGTCTAGACTCATGAAATTTGGCAAGAAGAAATGTTTCATGGTAAAAATAAAGGAAAAACTCTTAAAATTTTGAACCTATAATTATATTTCTTGTCTCATTTGTTATACGACTTCAAACCTGAAATTAAAATATTCTAGACAGTCATGGAATCCATGGGACCGATATCTTGCTAGTATCACCGTCGATAATAGGCAAAAATCGTCTAGATTCTCCATTGGAGCAATTGATGAGCCATCTATATACATAAATAAATTTGTACGGAACTCTCAGTGCGCGATTCCTATTCGCACCTGGCCAATTTTTTCCTGTAATATAGTATTCTTGTATTAAAATATTAATTATGCTGTAATATTTATTCTTCGGTAAAATTCTGGTTGTAATTGAAAAGTATGAGAGACTGTAATGTTGTTATTAATTGACTGATTTGTCATTTATACAGCGACTGAAAATTGGTCGGAACATTAAAATTGTCTAAGGAAATCATTTATTCAAAGGAAAGTTAAGACTATTGTGTACATGCCACTAGCAAGATTGAAGCTTGTGATCTTCGAGTTAAGCGTATCACCCCAAAAATTTCATTTTATTAATGCTAAATTCCATACCAAAGTAAAGGGTATAACCATTCTAATGCTTCCATATGAAAGGTCACAGTTAAGGGACATTTTGTTACATTTATCTCAGTCGTTTGATGTAACCATTTTATGTGTAACACACAAGTAGTCTAGTAATCAATTTAATGTAAATGTAACAGATGCCATAATGTAAGGAGGTGCGAGGGAAGCCAGTTTTGTAACAGAACGCAGAGTATGACGTAAGAGGCGCGCACTTCGAGGAGGGAGAGACACACAGTCAGGGCGTGACCAGCAGGCAGCGGTGTGGAGCGCCAATATGTGCTGCGAGAATGCTCTAGATCGTTCTGAGTAGGTGAACTTCCAGTCTACAGAGAACACAGTAAATCTGCAAAGACACCCCTCATCAGCTGTTAAAGTAGAATAAAATTTGCAATAATCTCTTATGGAAGGCTGACATCTGAGAAAGATGTTAGAAACCTCTGGAGTGGTATCAGGCTCTATAAAGAGGAAGTATGAAAGACGTAGTATGTGAATGGCTGGAGAGGCGCGGAACTTCACCAGGGGACCGCATGTATTACGCTACAGTCCTTTAGCGTGCGCGTCATGCGCCGATGTGAAAGATGGAATAGCCGTTAGCTTTCGGATCAGTTCATGTGCTTCGTTTTGTTTAAAGTGTATTTTTGAAGCTGTGAATAATGTGGTTAGAAAAGTACCTGCGCAATGAAGACTTCGTGTCCCACCTGAGCAGGTCAATAAGCTAGGCTTTGCGCTTCGTGTTGGATTATTTTGTTTCTGCGTATCAGTGTTTTTGCCACTGATAGCCGGATAGTCACCGTATTGCGTATCCAGTGAATACATAACATTCTTTTGCTGTCAAGGTGTGCAGTGAAACATCAGTGGCAGGTTTGGTACACCAATTACTGTGTTTCAAGATCCATGAGACAGAGAAAGTAACTTTACTTGGTGTTACTGGCACGAGTGAAATTAAGCTCACATTATTTGTAAAGATGAAGTTTCCATGCCGGCCGAGGTGGCCGAGCGGTTCTACGCGCTACAGTCTGGAACCGCGCGACCGCTACGGTCGCAGGTTCGAATCCTGCCTCGGTCATGGATGTGTGTGATGTCCTCAGGTTAGTTAGGTTTAAGTAGTTCTAAGTTCTGGGGGACTGATGACCTCAGATGTTAAGTCCCATAGCGCTCAGAGCCATTTGAACCATTTGAAGTTTCCATGTATTTCATAATTAATGTTGTGTATGCATGGAGGGCGTATTCTAAGTTTATGGTTTTCCGTGAGGGCTCTTTGCACTATGGTACCAGAGACACAGACTACATCATCGTGTTAATAATATCAAAAACCAAGCAAGACATTCAAGACCACTGTGTCTCCACAGTAAACTGTCAAGACCAACATTTGGTTCTTTTCTTGCTTTTAGGCTTAACAAGCCCCTTCCCTGGCAAAAACTCATTTTAGCGTTTTGACATACGGCAATTATGTCAAGCAGGGAGACAAGTTGTGGAAACATTACTGTAATAAAGTAACAAGGTAGGCTTAGTAGATTGTGAACTGCAGAACTGTGGCCATCAGCTGTAAAGTTGAGTCTCTGAACAATGTATGTTCATTCTGGAACCTAATCTCAGGCACCAACTGGACAAGCATGCAACCAAATAGCCAACAATCAAAATTTGTCATAGTGAAGCTCCCTAATAAGTTCAAGATGACTCAATACCTCTGCTATTCAGTGAGTTGTTACTTTCTCTCCTAGATTATTTGTATTTTAACAGGACTTTTCATTGCCATATTTATTAAATACAAGGCAAGCATAAATGATTCATTCGTTTTCAGAGCTCAGTACTTTCCAATATTACTTGTACAGATATGATTGATGCATGAATAGAGCCGTAAATTCACCAAGTTTGCGTTTTTCACTCTACAAATGTTCTATGAGTGCCCCTCTAGCCATACGACACACATCCACCCGGTAGCCAAGCTCGTTCCGTATATCATGTAGCAAAATCCTGTCAGTGGTCATCGCAGCAGCATTGTAGCGTTCCCAGAGCTGCTTCAGCGTTCTGGGAGTGGGGGTACGTAAACACGGTTCTTTATGTACCACCAAAGGATTAAACACAAGGCGATATGGGGGTCAAGGAAACAGAGCCATTTCATCTTCACTACTGGGCCCAATCTAGCGATGCGGAAGTAGCCACGAACATCGACGTCCAATGAAGTGGTACCCCGTCTTGTTGGCAGATAAAATTATCTGAATCAGCACTCATTTGTGGAAACAACCACAACTGCAACATATGAAGGTAAGTGGTACCCGTCACTGTCTTCTTGTATAAGAAAAACGGCCCATACAGCTTCGTCTGTGATATTGCACAGAAAACATCAACCTTCGACGAACCTCGATCACGCGCCACAAAAAAATAAGGATTTTCAGAGCCACACTCTCGCATTATGGCGCTTAACCTTTCCAGATAAATGGAAGGTTTCGCATATTCCAACACACAAAAACTCTTTTCTTGCTTTGTCGCTATTTTGTCAAGGCACTGCACTCGTAGCGCCAACTAGTGGGCACAATGATGAGTTTATGGCTCTATTCATACATCAATCACATTTTTACATGTAAGAATTTGGAAAACAGAAAAACTTTGAAAACGAATGAATCATTTATAGTACCTCTGCATGTATCTTCCTCTATTTGCTTGAGCTGGCCTTTGTGCTTCAGTAATGATTATTACTTCAACTGCCTCATGATTTCTGAGACTGATTTCAACATGGGCATCCTCAAAGAGATCAGTCTATTTGTTTCCATGAGGTCTAATATATTTCCATCATGGATGGGCTTCCAAACTACCTGTTCAAGGCAGATTTCAGAAAAGGCATTTAGTAATGTTCCACAGGATATCTTGTTGCACTCACCACTAGTTATCCCGAAAGATTGTTTGATGATAAGAATCTCCTATGAAGACGACCATATGACTGGAGAACATACACGCTAGCTATCTGTGGTTTCCTCTGAAGTTTTCAATTACCTCTTGGGATGGGTTAGGTGGTTGATAGAAAGACCCAACTGCAAGTTTATGCCCACAGTTGATACTGAGTCTTGCCAAAACAATCTCTTATACAACTTCAGTTTCTAGCTCAATGGATTAAAGTTTCTTGGCTAGTCCAGTAAATACACATCTTTCACGTCCATTAGCTATCCTTTCGATTTACTCTTACATTTACCCCAAAAATACACGGGATGAATAAAAAGTAGTGGCTGCACAGATATAATACACACCAAACTTTATTGACAGACGTTCCCTGTGGTACATGCCTTCAATATAATCGCCCTGCATCTCGATCGCTCTCTCCCAAACAGATGAAAGGCATCGTACACCATCAGCACGTACATCTCTGCGATGTCTCTCAAGGACAAATTTTGTGTTGTAGCACGTACCACGAAGAGGTTGCTTCAGTTTGGCAAACAGGTATCAATCGCACAAAGTCATACTGGGCTCATACGGTGGATGTTCCAGTACCTCCCACCTCCAGGTACATAGGAGCTCCAGCATAGTATTCGCTCTGTGGCATCGTGCACTGTCATGAAGGTTGCTGGGATGCAGTCCCAGAAGTTAGTCTGGAATGATAGTGATGTCACAAGAAGTTGCAGTAGTAGACTGTAGTGACTGTCTGCCCCTGTGGTACAAAGTAATGCAGGATTAACCCAGGAATATTGTAACCGACAATAATCATCACTTCGGTACTAGGTGTTTCCCGGCGCACGTTCTGTGGGTGAGGAGAACCCGGGCGTTCTCATTCGTTGGATTGTCGGTTTAATAGTACTACCGAACCCAGGTTTCTTCCACAGTGACGATCCTTCCAAGGAATTCCTCACGCTTCCTGTGGTAGCGATTGAGCAACTCCGCTGGAAGTGCATAACGATGCCACTGTTGTTATACTTCAGTCATTGCGTGTGGTGGGGAGCGACGTGTAAACAACCTCCAAGATGGTGCTCCCCGGGCAACGCTGCAGTAAAATGCAACGGCAAAAAGTCTACACAATTCCGGCGACCGGACGCTCAAATGCCTCCCGGCCCACAAGAAGGCAAACGATTCAGAAGCGGAATTGCTCCACGAAGATGGTGAGAGTGTGCCACTTCAATATAGAAGGCTACACAAGGACGAAAGGAGAAATCCTTGAAAAAATTGAAACAAGAGAAAGAGTAAGTGTCGTACTCTTGCAGGAGACACACCTGACGGATGAAAACATCGAACGATTATGCATACCAGGATTCACCAATGTGCGATACTCAGGACACGACAAACATGGTATGGCGACCCTGGTGAAAAATGAGCTTCTAGGAAACCTCGAGAACAATGTGGAATCGGTTCCACACGCAATAGGCATTAAACTGGGAGAGATGACAATCTACAATGTCTACAGACCACCTTCGCAGCAATGGCCTATAGGAATCTTACCGCAGGCTAATCATCCAGCAATCTATGCCGGCGACTTTAATTCCCAACACACCAGATGGGGATATCAGAGATCCACTCCGGAAGGCGTTGGACTAAGTGACTGGGCTGACAACCGGGACCTACACCTCCTGTTTGATCCCAAGGACAGAGCGTCCTTCAGTTCAAAAGTATGGGGCACAAAGACGACACGTGACCTGACCTTTGTCACACGCGGCGCAACGGGCGTACCAATGCAAGCTACAAGAAGAGTCCTCGAAGCTTTCCCACGGAGCCAACACCTCCCGATTATTGTGGAGATCAGCCTTTCCATCCCGATCATAAAGAGCCCCCCGATTCCACGGTGGAATCTGAGAAAAGCAGACTGGAGGAAATATAAATCTTGTATTGACAAGACAATAAATCGAATACCACCAAGTTCAGAGAACTACCAAAGGTTTGTAAACCTGAAATATAAAGGGGCCCTAAAGGCTATCCCCCGAGAGGCCCGGAGGGAATACATTCCTTGCTGGTCAGAGGAGTGCGAGTCATTGTTAGAGCAGTATGACAGGAGTGGGGAGGACGAGACTGCAGAACGACTGATCAACACTATGAACGAGGAACGTAGGAACAGGTGGAAGATGGCAATGGAGAATCTGGACTTTACCCATTCTAGCAGGAAGAGCTGGGGTCTACTACGGAAACTGGGTGGTGCCACATCACCACGAAGATCGGCCGCGGGAGTGGGCCCATCCAAAATAGCGACTGCCATGAAACAGACCTCCAAAATACGCCTGAAGTCTGAGGAGAAGAAAAGGATCTCCAGGGACCTAACCAAGGAATTAGCCAATAATCCAACTAATCTAGATATTGTCAAAGCAGTAGACATCGAGGAGATTACCCAGGCCCTAACACTAATGAAAACAGGGAAAGCAGCTGGACCCGACGAAATCCTCCCAGAATTTCTGAGGGAGCTGGGACCCATTGGGAGGAAATGGATGGCCAAGCTCTTCACGGAATGCATTAAATCGGGTGGACTCCCGAAGTTATGGAAAGAAGCTAAGGTAATAGCGGTACTGAAACCATGGAAGGATGGAGATAATCCAAAGAACTATAGACCGATCTCACAGCTTTGTACCTCTTACAAACTATTTGAGAGAATATTACTGGCCAGACTAGCACCATACATTGAGGCGAACCTCCCGGACTATCAAGCAGGCTTCCGTGTGGGAAGGAACTGCTGTGAACAAGTTCTGTCCCTTACAACATATATAGAGAAAGGCTATCAGAACAAGCTGAAAACGGGCCTGGTATTAATAGATCTTACATCAGCCTATGACACTGTCTGGACTGAAGGACTACTGCTCAAGCTTACTCGAATTATCAAATGCAATCAGACGTAGACATTACTAAAAAATATGCTGACAGGCAGGAAGATCAAGGTCTATCTCCATGGAAAGAGCAGCAAAAGCATGGTCATAAACAATGGCCTGCCGCAAGGGTCAGCCCTGGCGCCGATCCTTTTTAATTTATACGTATCTGATATGCCGAGCACCAGGTCGCGTAAATTTGCGTATGCGGAAGATCTGGCCATCGCATACCAAAGCAAAAATTTCGAAGATCTTGAAAAAACATTGAATGCGGACCTTGAAGCGCTGCACACCTACTACCTTAAGTGGCATTTGCATCCCAACCCCAATAAAACGACCAGTACCATAATGCACCTTAATAACAGAGCTACAAGCAGGAAACTACAGCTTTCCCTGAATGACCGGCATATCAGACATGAAGATAAGCCCAAATATCTGGGAGTAAAATTAGACTGCACACTAACGTTTACCTCCCATCTGGAAGACACCAAACAGAAATTAAAATCTCGAAATGCCATTATGTCTAAACTGGCCGGAACATCATGGGGGTGCGGAGCTGATACACTAAGGACGTCAGCATTAGCCCTCGTGTACAGCATGGCTGAATATTGTTCACCAGTCTGGGCGAAAAGTGCGCATGTAAATAAAGTAGACACCCAATTGAAAGAGACGATGAGAATTATCTCAGCCACACTTAGGGCTACCCCATGTGACTGGCTCCCAGTCCTTGCCAACATAGAACCCCCTGATATAAGGCGCTCCATGGCGACCTCAAGAATATATAGGAAGATCGTACACAATCCAGAACTCCCTATACACCAAGACTTATCACCCATCAACAGGCTAAAATCTAGGTCCCGCTTTTGGAAGACTGACAGGGAATTACAGGACTTCGACCCAAACCTAGCCTGGGGGGAATCATGGCGCAAAGGGACACACAAGAACCAAAAGCTTATCGATGACCCCAGCTAGAAGATAAATGGTTTTGATCTCCCTCGGGAGCTCTGGGTTGCCTTAAATCGCCTTAGAACAAGCGTGGGAAGATGCAAACATCTAATGAATAAGTGGGGACGTGCGGAGAGTCCCGTGTGTGAATGTGGTGAAATGCAGACAATGGACCACCTACTGGTGTGTGAAGTGGTAGGATATAGTGGTGAACTGAAGGACATACATTACTTGCCTGACCTAGCCATGGATTGGCTCAAAACTATAAGTAGCATTGTGTAGTGTTGTAATTTCCTGGTGGATTGTAATGACACTGTAATATTTGCCTTGTATATGCCGAACGAATAAATAAATGCGTGTGGTACCCAACGTGCTGCAGTTTTGCGGACCCCAATAATATCGTTCAAAATGAGGAGCACTGTTGGGTATCACACACCTACCTCTGTGGCTAACTCACGCGGGCGATACGCTTCCAGCAGGAAAGTAAGTCGTCATGTTGTTCATTTGGGATCGACCTTAATGGGGCCAATCATGAATGACATCCCTACCACTTCGAAACACTTTCACCCACCTCACCACCATACTATATGGCAATGCTGCATCACCACACGCCTCATGCAGTCCCTGAAAACATTGTTGTGCGCTTCGACCGCATGCCACTTCAGTCTTGATCCACGCAAGCTGTTAGAGTTTCCTAAACATACTGTAAGAGCTCTTGAACAGTCTTCCTGCACTTTTAGACTACATACACTGTAGCTGACTCAAACACACCCGTCCCCACTCACTGCTTCAACTGAACTTCCGCTATCACGTACAGGCACCGTGCGTGCCATTTGATGCACATACTTCATGTTACGGCAATGTTGCTTCTACTTTTTATCTAGCACTCTTATATTTTACGTCAGTTTTATTTTTAGTCAGCTTTCTGTACCCAGCATTCCATGAGATCAGACTGCTTCTTAGGACTGATTTGAACTCTGGGACGTTGATGTGAATTTTTTGGCAGTTGATCACTAGGACTTTACTTATTTCAGACATGCCATGGGGTCGCACTCAAGCTGAGCGAGCTTGAAGGGGATCAAATTGTGGCCTTCCGAATAGCGGGATGCTCTTTTCGGAGAATTGCCATACAAGTTGGACGTGCTGCGGCAGTTTTGCAATGATAGTCGTATCAGTGGTCAAGTGAACATTCTCACACCTGTAAACGAGGTTCTAGGCGTCCAAGCAGCACAGACGCCCACCGCGGTCGTTGTATTGCGAGGGCAGCAGTGGCAGATCGTACAGCTACCACAGCACAGATAACAGGGCTTGTGAGTCCGGATGTGCTAGTACAAACTGTTGCAAACTGGTTATTAGCAGTGCGACTATGGTCACGCATACCTCCAGCCCCTCTTCCACTGACGTCACAGCATCGATGTTTACAGCTTAGCTAGTGACGTCAGAGGATCACTTGGAAGAAGGAATAGCGCGCCATGGTCTTCAGCCATGAAAGCAGATTCTGCCTGCACGCTAGCGATGGTCGTTTTTGCCCGTGACGTGGGCCTTGTGAATGCTGTCTCGTGGAGTACACTCATCTCATACACACTGGCCCTACCCCAGGCATTTTGCTCTGGCTGTGATAAGCTACAACTCTCGTTCATCTTTAGTGTTTCTGGTGGGGGAACTCATCAGCACTTGGCAAATTTTGTTAGAATCGTGCTTTTGTCGCTCTTGCAACAAGAAGGTGATGCCTTGTTCCAACGGGATAACGTTTCCCCACACACTGTCTGTGAAACTCAACATGCTCTGCAAGACGTGCAGCAGCTTCCCTGACCAGCAATATCTTCAGACTTGTCTCCAGTTGAGCATGTGTAGAATATGATGGGACGAGAAGTGATATGTGTGACTCGTTAACTAACAACTCTTGTACAACTGCATGAACAGTTCGAGTGGGTGTGGCATTACGTATCCCAGGACAGAATTCGCCATCTGTACGATCGACCAGATGCTAGAGTCACTGCCACAACATGCCAGTCGTACAGGGCAACCTATATGCCAGAGAGTGGAAAAACACGTTTCTGCCAGTATCTCCACTCCTATCGGCCTGTGCAGACTACACCACGTATTGATATGGGTGTCTCAGCATGAGCCGACTCATAGTACCTAAGAACTGCTTGTAAAAAAATGGTTCAAATGGCTCTGAGCACTATGGGACTCAACATCTGAGGTCATCAGTCCCCTATAACTTAGAACTACTTAAACCTAACTAACCTAAGGACATCACACACATCCATGCCTGAGGCAGGATTCGAACCTGCAACCGTAGCAGTCATGCGGTTCTGGACTGAAGTGCCTAGAACCGCACGGCCACCGCAGCCGGCAGAACCGCTTGTACTGCTGAACTGTAAATGTGATCATTTCGTGCACTTCATATGCACTGCTGCAACAACTAATCTTGAGTGAATTGGAAACCTCTAAAATGGTCTACTAATTTCATTTTACGCCATTGTATTTCTTAACAAGAATGAAATGTCAGGCTGGCTGCAGCTGGATGCATTTCGATACAAAGTTCATACTTCTTAGGCAGTCATGTCATAACACATATACATTTTTCTTAAAATCATAATATTTAAGTTTTTTGCTATGCTAATAGCAATCTTATTTAACAATGTCCCTACTGTGCAAATCGCAGTATATTTGCTCAGCTACTCCTTTTGTCTCTCATATCTGTCGAGCTCTTTCTCTGTACTCACTCCCTGTCCATCTCCTACTCTTATATCACCCTATCCATCTTTTCCAGCTGCACTCTCCCTATCCTTCTCCTTCTTCCCCCTCCCCCCATTCATCTCCTTTCCCCTCTCTCTATCCCTATCTTCCTCTCACTCTCTCTGTCTGTTCCCTCCTCACCCCCTCCCCCCCTCCTGCACCCCCTCTCTTTGTTTTCCATCCTGCCTCCTCTCCCCCCTATCCGTCCCTTCTTGGCTCCTCTCTCTGTCCATCTCTTCCTCTATATGTCTCAACCTTCCCCAGCTGTGCTCATCTGGCGTGGAGCCACTGCAAAACAGGTCGATAAAGGAGGCTGATACTACTCCAACACAACGTGCCAGTCGTACAGGGCAGCCTATATGCCACAGAGTGGAAAAAACACGTTTCTGCCAGTATCTCCACTCCTATTGGCCATGGAAGTTATAAATCCGACAGTGCTGACAGTTGTGATGCCTCCTGTTTCTGTGGCAAATTTGGGTGAATTCGATCCAGGAGTTTGGGAGGAGATCCCAGACATATTATTAATCCAACTGTAAGTCAATGCGAATCAAAGGAAATTCTTTCTTTACAAGGCCCAAGGTGACAACATACTGTATAGCCTTTAGATTACTCAGTGGGGCATAAAATTCCACATATGCACATCTGACTGGATTTGTGTGATGCAGTTTATAAATCTACAATAAATTCACTGAACAAACAGTTAGCCACCCCAGTGCACACATGCAGATGAATCACTAACCCTCTACAGATGGAGCAGGAATTGAATCATTTGATCAACTATGTTCGTGCTGCAGTACCAGGATTTATGTTTCAAGCGGACCTTGTATGTAAACATGGGTAAAAGTAAAGATATGACAGAGTGGCATAAAGGGGCAATTGTATTTGGCCATACCCATGGCCTTACGGTTGTGAAGTTGCTCGATTTGTTGTTGTTTTGCAGCGGACTGTTTAACGTGTCTACAACAGTGGTGTAATACATGTGGCCACGAAACATGACGTCAGGATTGTGCCTGGAAAAAAATACTGATGGAGAGGAACCGGAGAAATGTTTCATGGCTTGGCCGCGCGGGATTAGCCGAGCGGTCCAAGGCGCTGCAGTCATGGACTGTGCGGTTGATCCTGGTGGAGGTTCGAGTCCTCCCTCGGGCGTGGGTGTGTGTGTGTTTGTCCTTAGGATACGCTAGGTTAAGTACTGTGTAAGCTTAGGGACTGATGACCTTAGCAGTTAAGTCCCATAAGATTTCATACACATTTGATTTCACGGCTTGTAAACAAAATCGCTTTCAAACCCGACAGGAAATGCTGCAGGGAGTGAATGAAGATCCATCCTCACCTGTTAGCGAGAGAACATTGCGATGGGAACTGCATGCAATGACCATTCGGAATCTTGTCACCTCGTGAGAGTCCAGCACTTTAACAGGAATGTAATGCTGTGCGTCTTCAGTGGGTTAGAAATAATAGAATGTGGACAGTAACTGACTGGCGAAACGTAATGTGGTCTGAGCCGGCGCATTTTTTTGTCCATATTCAAATGGTGCACGTTGTAGAGTGCACCGAAGGCCAAATGAAGCACTTCATCCTGAACGTGTGCAAGGTCAGGTTCAAGCCAGAGATGGGTCTGTGATGTTTTGGTGGTTTTTCTTATAATGAATTGGGCCCACTCACTGAGGTGACCATTAACATGAACCAGTTGTTCACTTAAACATTCTTAATGATCAGGTGTTGCCCTGCAACCTCTGCATGATGAGTATGCTATTGATACCCCTGTTTTTCAAAACTACAACAGAAGAGTTCATCAGGCTGGAAGGATATGTGACTGGTTTTCTGAACACTCCACCACCCTACTACACCTCAAATGGCCTTCAGAATCACCTGATGTAAACTCCATAGAAAATCTGGACATGTTGGGACAGCGGATAAAACACCGACATCAGCATCTTCGCAATTTGGTGGAATTGTGCGATCGAATCCTTAGCGAGTGGCTTACCCTGGATGCGATGTATCTGCACAACTTTGTGGACACTCTCCCTGACCGAATCCAGACTGTTATCAAGGCCGAGATTACATGGTATTAAACTACGCTTGTAATAATTTGTCTAGGGGTGACTAATTTTTTGTATGTCGAGCTTAAGAGATCTGTTCAAAAAATTCCGTAACATTGATAGTTTCGTAGCAATGGTGTGTTGGAGCGAAATGCGGTAGGCATCCCTGCAGACGCCTGTGTCCAGTGTGTAACTGTTGCAGGTTCCACTGTTGTATATCTGTGAGTTATTGTTCGGTGCTGTATAGAATAGAACGTTGTGTCGCACATTTTGCGAATATCCAGATGGCAGAGTTAGAGGAGCGTCTGCATTAAATTTTGCCTGAAACTACAGAAAACCGGCCGGCCAGAGTGGCCGAGCGGTTCTAGGCGCTACAGTCTGGAACCGCGCGACCGCTACGGTCGCAGGTTCGAATCCTACCTCGGGCATGGATGTGTGTGATGTCCTTAGGTTAGTTAGGTTTAAGTAGTTCTAAGTTCTAGGGGACTGATGACCTCAGCTTTCAAGTCCCATAGTGCTCAGAGCCATTTGAACCATTTTACAGAAAACCTTTACAGTGACACATCAGATGGTGTAGGAAGCCTACGGCGATGAGTACTTAAGAAGTACTCGGTGTTACGAATGATTCACACGGTTTAAAACCGGCCAGATAGGAGCTAAAGATGACCCTCGTTCAGGACGCCCTTCGACGTCCACAGACGACGCTCATGTCAGGCACGTCAACGAAATTGTACGTGCCAATCGAAGACTGACTGTCTGAGAGATTCCAGAAGAATGTAACAATTCAGTTGGCTCTTGTTATGAAATGTTGACACAGCAGCTTGGAATGCATCGTGTTACCGCTGAGTTCGTCCCACGGCTAATGAGTCACGCGTAACTGTTGTAAAAGAAACGGAATCCTGTGCTTCTCATCCTCCATACTCTTCAGGCCTGACTCCTGCGGACAATGTTTTTCACGTCCAAAGACGAAGACCCTGATCAGAGGACGAGGATTTGCATCGATAGACGAGATAACAGAAAATTCGCAAACGGCGCTTCGCGCGATCCAGTAAGAGGCGAACCAAGACTGCTTCTGGAAATGGAAACGGCATTGGGGGGGGGGGGGGGGGAGGGTGTATCAATCGTGCAGGAAATTATTTCGAAGGAGACCATGCATAATAAGTAAAAGGTGAGCGTAGAAAAATTTTTCGGACAAAGTTCCGGAATTTTTTGAACAGGCCTGGTATGTCAAGCATGTAAGATAGCGCTGGTTTAGGAATGCCGTCCATATCTGCCCCTATTCAAAATATTAGGTACTCATTCCCCTCTACAAGTCCTATAAGTTTGTCATGGGAATTTCCGAACCTCCTGTATAAAGACAGTACCTACTACCCCCATGCGGCCACCTACGACCCGGATGCCAATGGTTCAGACAACAATAGTGTCTACACTCACATTCCATGCTGTACTAACTAATCCGGGGTCCAAAGTTAGTTATACGTTACTAGTTTGCCCTCCCTACAAAATGATTTTTAAATCGGAATATTAGGTGCCCATTCGATTGAGCGGTCGCAAATTAGTCTAGTGCGATATTTTTTTATCGATATGTATTAGCAGCGACATTAAAACATGAAGAATACCCTCGCATTCCAGCAGCGCTTCTGCATGGCGGTAGCAATCAGTGCGAGTTGTTGCTACTGGAGTACTGGTTGTTTCACATGTTTTACAGTTCCTGGTAAAGCATGTCGATTAAATGAATATCACACCAGGCTAAACTGGGACCGCTATGCCGAATGGGCACGTAAAATTCCGATTTAAAAATCGATTTCTTTGTAATAGGAAACAAACCGATGCCTTCAGTCGACACTGAGCGTCACATGAAAGACCGTATTTGTTTGGCCTCGCTTCAGTTACACTTCGCAAAAGCGAAACTGCAAATCTCTGCATCAAAACAAGGGAAAATGCCCCTGACGACAGTTGGGCGAGACACCCCTATCTGCTTAACGGGACCTATTTAACACTCTCACAATATATTGTTTAATTATTCAGCACAGTAAAGTTTTTTACTGTCTACATCTACATCTACATCCATACTTCGCAAGCCACCTGACGGTGTGTGGCGGAGGGTAGCTTGAGTACCTCTATCGGTTCTCCCTTCTATTCCAGTCTCGTATTGTTCGTGGAAAGAAGGATTGTCGGTATGCTTCTGTGTGGGCTCTAATCTCTCTGATTTTATCCTCATGGTCTCTTCGCGAGATATACTGCTTGACTCCTCGGTGAAAGTATGTTCCCGAAACTTCAACAAAAGCCCGTACCGAGCTACTGAGCGTCTCTCCTGCAGAGTCTTCCACTGGAGTTTATCTATCATCTCCGTAGCGCTTTCGCGATTACTAAATGATCCTGTAACGAAGCGCGCTGCTCTCCGTTTGATCTTCTCTATCTCTTCTATCAATCCTATCTGGTACGGATCCCACACTGCTGAGCAGTATTCAAGCAGTGGGCGAACAAGCGTACTGTAACCTACTTCCTTTGTTTTCGGATTGCATTTCCTTAGGATTCTTCCAATGAATCTGTCTGGCATCTGCTTTACCGACGATCAACTTTATATGATCATTACATTTTAAATCACTCCTAATGCGTACTCCCAGATAATTTATGGAATTAACTGCTTCCAGTTGCTGACCTGCTATATTGTAGCTAAATGATAAGGGATCTTTCTATGTATTCGCAGCACATTACACTTGTCTATATTGAGATTCAATTGCCATTCCCTGCACCATGTGTCAATTTGCTGCAGATCCTCCTGCATTTCAGTACAATTTCCCATTGTACAACTGAAACGTCCCCTTTTTAACAAATTATACACGACTGTGCTTAACCTGACACACAATATTTTTAGCGCAACGCAATCTGACTTTCAAAAATCCCTACAAAAGAATGGCCCTGACTAACATTAAACTATACCTTTCACAAATCATTAAATCACTTACCTCACAATAATCTTCGCTACTCAAGCTACTGCAATATAGCGAGCGCCACTACTGCCAGCTAAATAAAAGATTCAAACTACTGAAGGCACTAACTACTGATAGGGATAGTTAGCAAATGAAAGACTTTGATAGAGAACAACCAATGTATTTACCTTGATATCATCATATATAAATATAGCAGTTCATGACAAATTACAAAACTCCGCCATCTCTCTCCCCACATCCACCACTGCTGGCGGCTCACCTCCAACTGCGCAACGCTACGCGCTGTTCACATCCAGCTGCCTAACACTACAATGGCGAGTATTACAACAATGCAAAGCAGCCACGGACTGCACACAGCACAGCCAGTGATTTTCATACAAAGGTGGCGTTACCAATAAAAAACCTAAACAGCCTACTTACACAACCTCTCGATATACCACAGCATCTTCCGCAAAAAGCCTCAGTGAACTTCCGATGTCATCCACAAGGTCATTTATGTATATTGTGAATAGCAACGGTCCTACGACACTCCCCTGCGGCACACCTGAAATCACTCTTACTTCGGAAGACTTCTCTCCATTGAGAATGACATGTTGCGATCTGTTATCTAGGAACTCTTCAATCCAATCACACAATTGGTCTGATAGTCCATATGCTCTTACTTTGTTCAGTAAACGACTATGGGGAACTGTATCGAACGCCTTGCGGAAGTCAAGAAACACGACATCTACCTGTGAACCCGTGTCTATGGCCCTCTGAGTCTCGTGGACGAATAACGCGAGCTGGGTTTCACACGAGCATCTTTTTCGAAACCCATGCTGATTCCTACAGAGTAGATTTCTAGTCTCCAGAAAAGTCATTATACTCGAACATAATACGTGTTCCAAAATTCTACAACTGTTCGACGTTAGAGATATAGGTCTATAGTTCTGCACATCTGTTCGACGTCCCTTCTTGAAAACGGGGATGACCTGTGCCCTTTTCCAATCCTTTGGAACGCTACGCTCTTCTAGAGACCTACGGTAAACCGCTGCAGGAAGGGGGCAAGTAACTTCGCGTACTCTGTGTAAAATCGAACAGTAGTTGAACACACCGAGCAAAGCCAGTTGTTCGACTACTGCCTCTGACGTGACGTGGAATGCCACCCTCACACAACTGCTGGCGGTGCCAGCACCAGGCTGCAAAGTCTAGTTACAGATGGCGCCCGATTGCCATCACCAGGACGTGAAGTCTTGCAGTCATCGCCTGCGAAGCCGCTGGTGAATGTGCGACACATCTCCGCACCCTTTCTCGATCAGCTCAACAGATCGTCACTCAGTGCCTACTCTATCTTTTGTGGGCGTCTCTCGTGAGGTTTTACGCACACACGTATTCTGTCGCCATGTGCAGCATTACAGCCCCTTGTTCTGATGGATAAGTATGGCAGAAATTATATTTTCAGTTAATCTGTCTTGCACTAAACTAAATATTTCACTTAATCTTTCTTGACTGTGTTCCGATTTCGGTAATTTCCAAGAATGATTGCCTACCGAAGCCGCGGGGTCCAAACGATACATATCGAAAGCGCGATCGTAAATCGATATTGCGACTTTGGTGGCGGGCGTTATGATAAATTATTTGTGTTCGTCATTTTTATCTATTTTCCACACTTCCCTTAGTTGCTCTAAATTACATACCTCCGCGAATTGTTTGTAAGTTGCTAGGGAAACGCAGACGATTCATGTCGGTAGTGAGTGGGATGTCTGGTGTTCTTCACGTTTCTTTGACGGATTCTCTCACATCGCAAAATATAATTCCATGCATATCAAGCGTAGAAAACTTTTCGACTTTTTGTCGCAAATATGGAGTACTACCGGATGAGGAAAGGAGGGACTGTGTAGACTGTGTGGTGGCGCGAAGTGTGTAATACTTCGTAAGAACAGTTTCGATGCTGAAATACCGTTACAGTTTCATTGTGGAAAACGAACGTGTATCAGGAATAATACAAGGTTCGACTGTTCCAAATTATCCATCCACACCAGCGTAATGGACTTTCACATGACGACAACACTGACGACGAGTAAAGTAATTCGTCTCCTTTGTAATTAAAAGTATTGTTGTAACGCTCTTCTTTTGTCGTTGCTGTAGTGACCACCGTAAACACAAGTCATAACGCCCGCCACCAGAGTCGCATGATTGATTTACGATCGCGCGTTCGATATGGATCGTCTTGACCCCGCGACTTAGATAGGAAATCATTCTTGGAAATTACCCCGATTTGTATCACCCAGGGTGTAAACCACAACTAAATTCTACTATTCTAGTAAGCAACTGCCAAATTCGAACATCAAGATATTCTATCTTGAGTAAAGGCACTTCTAACTGTCCCGGCAAAAATGTTAACTTTGCCGAAAATTGTCAATGATGCGCCGCAAATAATCTCTGTCGGAACTGTCAGATTTTCGTAAATCCTGTCTCGAACTATTTTTAAAAAAATCCACAGTAATTATCGCTCAACTCAGATACAATGACCTTCTGTATATCTTGCTAATTAATCACTTTATCCTTCTTAAATGAAAGGTTGTAGAAAATAATCTCCTCTACTTGCTCTATTTATTACGAGGAGTGTCCAATATGCAATGGAGCATACTTCTTGTCTCGGCCAATTTCGGTTGAAAAAATGTGTAATGTGTTGTGGGACCAGTGGCGGATTCACATATAGGCCCATTAGCTACGGGCGTAGGGGAGGCACCTTAAGGGGGCTGGCATGTTTTGCTCTGTACTCGTTTTAAACTTTTACGTTTTAAAATAACTGCGCATTCAAACGACAAAAATTTTTAATATTGTCAAACAACTTGCTAGTTTAAATAAGCCTTAAGAACGAAATTCGACAATACAAGCTTGGAAATATACATAGTTTACTTAGTGACTAAATGGAGATTTAACATTGTGTTTCTGTCTGGTATCATCTTCATGACTGTTCAAAATATTTTGAAGTAAGCTGTCAGGACGACAATCTACAATAAACGATATTATTCCGAGTGTGTTGTCATCTTCTACTTAACCCTGCCATATTTTCCCCGTGAAAATACGGGGACCCCTGAAAAGCTATGATAAACTAATCAGCAGTTTCTTAAATACTGTTAACACGTGCGGGCCACTGTATGTAAAACCCGACTCTACTTAAATTTCTTGTAGAAATTTCGTGGAAGTATCAAGTCAACCCTCCATTACTGTAATTAATGTAAAAGCTCTGTGGTCTTCAATATTTGAGCTGTAATTTAATGACACCCGTTTAACAAAACATGTTGCTATTAGGAATATTTTACATTTTTAAACACATGTTTATACGAAAAGAATATAAGCAGAATATCTAATAATGTGTGAAATACACCCCATAACAGTTTAAAAATTTTATTTATTTATTTACTTAGTTATTTTTTTGGCGAAAAAAGAAGAAACCAACTTTCGTTTGTATCATTTTTTCTGCTGCAGCCTGCACGATATCTAAGATCCCACTCTGTGCAATCGTATAGTACGTGGTATTGCAAATTTTATATTAAACTCCGTAACTAAGCTTTTTTTCTTCGAGGAAAGGTTATTTTTATTTTATGTTGGAACAAAAGGTGCGTTTGCGTGTAGACATAACAGCAGCATCCACACAAATGACAACACACCACTTCAACTGCCAACAAGACTACTTACACTTTGTAGCTTTGTCTTCTCTGCCCAGCCGAGCGGTCTAAGGCGCTGCAGTCATGGACTGTGCGGCTGGTCCCGGCGGAGGTTCGAGTCCTCCCTCTGGCATGGGTGTGTGTGTTTGTCCTTAGGATAATTTAGGTTAAGCAGTGTGTAAGCTCAGGGACTGAAGGCCTTAGCAGTTAAGTCACTTAAGATTTCTCACACATTTGAACATTTTCTTCTCTGTCCACAGAAACTGCTAACGTGTTATAAGAATAAGTGGGATAAGAGTCGATCCAGCACACCTCACTGCAAGAAATTGCTAAAATTATTCGCTTTTTTTTTAAATTAGAAAGACAGTGTCAAGAATATTCAGAACATATTTGCGTCCCAGCTAAAATTCCGGCGATGCGGGGAACAGAAGCCAAAAAAGGAACTGTCTCGTTTTCCTTAGGAGACTAACTCCAGCCAGCAGGTGTGTTTCTACTTCTCACGTACAACAGAGAAACAGGCGACAATGAAATTAAATTGTTCTGCATTGTCGTTCTTTCATAGCACAGTTACGTCGAGTAATCCGAGCTGGTCAGCTCATCGCTCCGTGTTCAAAGGAAAAATCGTTGTGCTCGTGTGCCGTGTTTAAAGTAAAAAGCTTTGTGCTCGTGTGCGGTGTAGTCTTCTTCCTTTCTTTCCTTTTACAATTTTTTTCTTTTGTTTTGACTGTTGGTTGACAATTTTGTAAGTGCCATGAATAACAGTGAAAAACGCAAACGTGCAAAATTAAGTGGGGCGGCATTTCGGTTATTATCGAGGAAAGGCGAGAACGAGAAGCCAATGTTCTAAAAAGTTTGTCAGAGTAGATAAATTTTCAAAAATGTGGCTGGTTCGACTTCGAGTTCAAGTAATACGGATGATATTCCTGGCACTGCAGCTGTTGTAAAAGAAGTAAATACAGATGAAAAAAAAGTTTAAAATGAAGAAAAGCAAATTGTTCCTGATTTCGAGTTTCACGAAAAACTAAATATCGAATCAGATATTACAAGAAGAAATATCCTCGTTTGTGACGATCCTGCAAAATGGTGTCAATGAATCAACAATCGACATTCTCTTACAACGTGGCATTAATCAAAATTGTAACAGCGATTTTTCTAATTCAAGAATATCAATAGGCGATAAAACCAGATATTTGAACAAAAATGTATTTTACCGTTAACTTTTAAATGGTAAATCAACTTTGCATGATTTTCTAGTATATTCCTGTAGCATCGGTTTTTTGTGCGCCATGTAAATTGTTCAGAGGTAAGGTCGTGAGTGCTACTAATGAGGTGTTTGCAGTAGTGAAGAAGCTAACAAGTCGTGGACTTCCCCCACGTGGACACGTTGAAAGATTTCATTCATTACACAATGGTCAGTTTATGATGTCTCTTGAACTTATAGCCGAGTTTGATCCTTTTCTCGCAGAGCAAATTGAATGATATGGAAATCCAGTGCAGGGACATACAAGTTATCTTTCTTCAACAATCTGTGATGAAATAAGAGCTTCTTCCTTAACGAATAAAAAGAATTATCATAAGTGGAATAAAATAGGCCAAATATTTCTCTATAATAGTAGATTCTAGTGCAGACATTTATCATATTGATCAATTATCTTTCATATTAAGATATGTGAACGAGACTGTTGAACGTTTCCTTCTGTTCTTACCAAACCCGGGACTCAAGTCCAAAAACTTGGCTGAGGCTGTATTTAAAGTCCTGTCTACAACTTCCATTGATATTACTGACTGTAGATGCCAGTCATATGACAACGCAAGCAATATATCAGGAACCTACACTGGTTTGCAGGCACACATTAAAGAATGAAATCCTTGTGCAGCACATTCTGTGAATTTAGTCGGCACTAGTGCTGCAAGCTGTTGTCGGGAAGCACTTCATTTTTCAATGTAGTGCAAAACCTTACTAATTTTTTCTGTGCTTCTATAAAGCGGTGGGATAAACTTCTTTCTTTCAGGAAACCAGGAAGCAAAACGGTAAAACGTTTATCAAAAACACGTTGGTCAGCAAGAGAGGAGGTGTGTGTAAGTCTATATGACAACTGGGAGGGCGTTATCAGTGCCCTGACGCATATTGCCAATAACACGTTTGAAAAACCACTTGTGCGAAATGAGGCTTCAGCGTTATTGAATCATCTCAGCAGACTAGAAACAGCATTCACGATGACAGTTTGGAAGGACATGCTCCAGAGATTTAATAGTGTAAATCTGAAATATTGATACTAAAATAGTGCGTGGATTATATGAATCAGTTGTAGGATTTATTGGATCTATTCGTGGCATTTTCGACTATTATGAAAATAAACCTATGGAGATTGTGACTGGCTACAAATGCACCTATAAGAGATCATGAAAACGCAAACTTCATGACGGCGAAGAAGCGGGCTCTGAAGAAGTTTTTCTGACTGGAATGGAAAAATTTTGAGTTGATGTATTTCTCCCCGTACTCGACAACTTGTACGCCGAATTAATGAGGAAGGAAAGTTATAGAACACTGAAACTTCCAGGCAGATAAAAATTGTGTGCCCGACCGAGACTCGAACTCGGGACAACTCGAGTTCCGAGTCTCGGTCGGGCACACAGTTTTAATCTGCCACGAAGTTTCATATCAGCGCACACTCCGCTGCAGAGTGAAAATCTCATTCTATAGAACACTGTTGGACTCCTTCACAGTTTTCAGTAACTTTAAGAACAGTTTCACCTGACGATATCGCCGATCGTGCAGCGAAACTCAAGCGTCATATGACACAGATTTAGAGCCTTCCTTCCCTAGCGAATGTGTACATTTTGCAGAACTTTTGAAATATTCTGAGATTAGTGATATACCAGTCGAAATGAGTAAATTTTTACGAAAAGACAGGTTACGGTCCGTGTTTCCGAATGTTGACATAGCTCTTAGAATATTTCTATGTATGGCACTTACAAATTGGTCAGCAGAACGCTCGTCTTCTGCGCTTAGAAGGCTGGAATCGTACCTACGTTCTACCTTGTCTGAGGTGAGATTGAATGCCTTGTCCATTCTTCACATCGGAGGACCTACAAATAGGTAACCGTCTGAACTATGAAGCTGTGATCAACGAGTTTTCTGCCTCCAAGCCAGACGCAAACTTTGCTGCCTGGTGAGTTTCTTTATTTATTCATATTAGTTTTAAAAATTTAAGATTATAATGTGATGTTTAATATAACTTGGAGCAGATTCATGGGATTTATAAACTATGTTATTACCTGTTTATTTTACAGTTGCCGATGGCAGAACGTGGAACTAAACCTCGCTTACGTGCAGACGTGACCGAAGGCGCCCAACAATACTAAACAATACCCGAATGACCCAGGCCGCTCGGCGCTGTACAGTAAAGTCATGTTGTTGTTGTTGTTGTTGTTGTTTTGGTCTTCAGTCCTCACAAGGGGAGGCCGCCAATTGTGAAATTCAGATTCGATTCATACTGCGCATAATAAAAGCTCATGGCCAGAGGTGTAATGTGGCAAAGCACCAAGATGCACTTCTCAGCCGTTGTCGAGAAAATCGACAGTTAAAAGAAACCGTTGCGGTGAAATACTCTCTATGATTAATAGTTTTCTACAACGTCGTGGCGCAGCGGTAAGCTCTCGGGTTCGTAATCTGAAGGTCGCCGGATCGAATCCCGCCCCATGCAACCTCTTTCTTTTTTTGGTATTTGTTTTTTGTAATTCAAATGTGTATATACACACAAACAGACACACACACACACACACACACACATATATAAAATTCCCGGCAATCAGTTGCAACAATTATGCATATAATAAGCTGTTGAAAGTCGTTTGTCGTGGAAAAACTGGCGACTTCGAACATCATTATGTTTTCCGCAAAAATTTTATTAATTGTCTTCGTAATTTTTACCACGTATAGTTAACGGAAGACGTAGAAACGATATTCCGAAACGAATACGTATAGCGCAAGTCAAACGTTCGAATTAGAATAGAGACCCCACGAACACAAATTTGCTGTGGCAGGTATGAAACATAAACTCCGTTACTCGCTCGTTACACTTGAAGGACAGATGTTGAATGGGCCGAAACGAGCCGCCGCATAACAGCGTAGTTGCCTGCTAACTTCGAAAGAAGGTAGATGTGGTCCCTAGCGCAACTTATAACATCGTCGAAAATCAGTGCGGACGTGAGAGCTTCGGTACACCCTGTTAAACAAACGGAAAAATGGAGGCGGTACAATTGGAGAGCGATCCGCCTTCACCAACATGCATAAGCAATTCATTAATAGTTTGTGTGTGTGTGTGTGTGTGTGTGTGTGTGTGTGTGTGTGTGTGTACGTATACATTTGAATTACAAAAAACTAATAATAAAAAAAAAATGTTGCATGGCGCGAGATTCGATCCGGCGACCTTCGGATTACGAAGCCGAGCGCTTACCGCTGCGCCACGACGCTGTAGAAAGTTTTTAATCGTAGAGAGTATTTCACCGCAACGGTTTCTATTAACTCGATTTTCTCGACAACGGCTGAGAAGTGCATCTTGGTGCTTTGCCACATTACACCTCTGGCCATGAGCTTTTATTATGTGCAATATGAATCGAATCTGAATTTCACAATTGGCGACCTCCCATTGTCAGACTGGTTTGATGCAGCTCTCCATGCTACTCTATCCTGTGCAAGCTTCTTCATCTCCCAGTACCTACTGCAGCCTACATCCTTCTGAATCTGCTTAGTGTATTCATCTCTTGGTCTCCCTCTACGATTTTTACCCTCCACGCTGCCCTCCAATATTAAATTGGTGATCCCTCGATGTCTCAGAACATGTCCTACCAACCGATCCCTTCTTCTAGTCAAGTTGTGCCACAAGCTCCTCTTCTCCCCAATTCTATTCAGTACCTCCTCATTAGTTATGTGATCCACCCATCTATTCTTCAGCATTTTTCTGTAGCACCACATTTCGAAAGCTTCTATTCTCTTCTTGTCTAAACTATTTACCGTCCACGTTTCACTTCCATACATGACTACACTCCATACAAATCCTTTCAGAAACGACTTCCTGACATTTAAATCTATACTCGATGTTAACAAATTTCTCTTCTTCAGAAACGCTTTTCTTGCCATTGTCAGTCTACATTTTATATCCTCTCTACTTCGACCATCATCAGTTATTTTGCTCCCCAAATAGCAAAACTCGTTTACTACTTTAAGTGCCTCATTTCCTAATCTAATTCCCTCAGAATCACCCGACTTAATTCGACTACATTCCATTATGCTCGTTTTGCTTTTGTTGATGTTCATCGTATACCCTCCTTTCAAGATTCTGTCCATTCTGTTCAACTGCTCTTCCAAGTCATTTGCTGTCTCTGACAGAATTACAATGTCATCGGCGAACCTCAAAGTTTTTGTTTCTTCTTCATGGATTTTAATACCTACTCCAAACTTTTCTTTTGTTTCCTTCACTGCTTGCTCAATATACAGATTGAATAGCATCGGGGAGAGGCTACAACCCTGTCTCACTCCCTTCCCAATCACTGCTTCCCTTTCATGTCCCTCGACTCTTATAACTGCCATCTGCTTTCTGCACAAATTGTAAATAGCCTTTCGCTCCCTGTATTTTACCCCTGCCACCTTCAGAATTTGAAAGAGCATATTCCAGTCAACATTGTCAAAAGCTTTCTCCAAGTCTACAAATGCTAGAAACGTAGGTTTGCCTTTTCTTAATCTAGCTTCTAAGATAAGTCGTAGGGTCAGTATTGCCTCACGTGTTCCAACATTTCTACGGAATCCAAACTGATCTTCGCCGAGGTCGGCTTCTACTAGTTTTTCCATTTGTCTGTAAAGAATCCACGTTAGTATTTTGCAGCCGTGACTTATTAAACTGATAGTTTGGTAATTTTCACATCTGTCAACACCTGATTTCTTTGGGATTGGAATTATTATATTCTTCTTGAAGTCTGAGGGTATTTCTCCTGTCTCATACATCTTGCTCACCAGATGGTCGAGTTTTTGTCAGGACTGGCTCTCCCAAGGCTGTCAGTAGTTCTAATGGAATGTTGTCTACTCCGGGGGCCTTGTTTCGACTCAGGTCTTTCAGTGCTCTGTCAAACTCTTCACGCAGTATCAAATCTCCCATTTCATCTTCATCTACATCCTCTTCCATTTCCATAATACTGTCCTCAAGTACATCACCCTTGTATAGACCCTCTATATACTCCTTCCACCTTTCTGCTTTCCCCTCTTTGCTTATAACTGGGTTTCCATCTGAGCTTTTGATATTCATACAAGTGGTTCTCTTTTCTCCAAAGGTCTCTTTAATTTTCCTGTAGGCTGTATCTATCTTACCCCTAGTGAGATAAGCCTCTGCATCCTTACATTTGTCCTCTAGCCATGCCTGCTTAGCCATTTTGCACTTCCTGTAGATCTCATTTTTGAGACGTTTGTACTCCTTTTTGCCTGCTTCATTTACTGCGTTTTTATATTTTCTCCTTTCATCAATTAAATTCAGTATTTCTTCTGTCACCCAAGGATTTCTACTAGCCCTCGTCTTTTTACCTACTTGATCCTCTGCTGCCTTCACTACTTCATCCCTCAAAGCTACCCATTCTTCTTCTACTGTACTTCTTTCCCCCATTACTGTCAATTGTTCCCTTATGCTCTCCCTGAAACTCTGTACAACCTCTGGTTTAGTCAGTTTATCCATGTCCCATCTCCTCAAATTCCCACCTTTCTGCAGTTTCTTCAATTTTAATCTACAGGTCATAACCAATAGATTGTGGTCAGAGTCGACATCTGCCCCTGGAAATGTCTTACAACTTAAAACCTAGTTCCTAAATCTCTGTCTTACCATGATGAGCGTTATAAGAGATTAGTTACTGGAATTGATTTGGGAGACCAAAAACCTAGTCAGTTATTACGCAAAATGCAAACCTTGGCAGAGGTAGATGTGTCAGAAAAAGTCCTAAAGACACTTTGGCTAGAAAAACTTCCGGATTCTATAAGGAACATTTTAATTGTCAGTGACGAGGGACTCGAAAAGGTGGCTATAATGGCTAATAAATCCCCATAACGAATTGTTCGTCACAAAAAGTGGTGCTTGTAGCCAACAGGATGTTTTGATAACAGTGAGTGACTTGATGACAAGAATTTCGTGGCTAGAGCAACAAATGGCCGCGCTGTCAACTGGTTATCGAGGCAGATCTCGTAACAGAAGCTGTGAGCATCATTGTAAAAGAAGTTGTAGTAAGTCTCGAAATAAATACAACCCCAAGGGCAAGTACTGGATAACGTCAGAGGGATCCCGTCCACTACCTGAGGAAGTGCAAGCAATTTTAGAGAATAAGTTACCTGACAAACTGCACGAGCTCCGCAGATTTCTTGGCATTGTCAACTACTACCGTCACTACCTTAAAGTTGCGGCACAGACTCAAGCTGTTTTGCATGACCATGTTAAGGGAGCAAGAAAGAAGGATAATAGACAAATTCAGTGGACTGAAGAAGCAAAGAAAATGTTTGAGAAATCCAAACAAGATGTGGTAAATGCTGCATTATTGACTTTTCCTAACTCAGAGTTGCCCCTAGCATTATGTACAGATGCATCAGATATTGCTGTTGGTTCTGTGCTCCAGCAACTGGAAAATGGAAATTGGAGAGCTGTTGCATTCTTTTCACAGAAACTGAATAAATCACAGAAGGGTTACAGTACCTATGACTGAGAATTATTTGGAATTTACCTTTGTGTAAAAAAGTTTAAGCATTTACTGGAAGGAAGAGACTTCATAATCTTCACTGATCATAAGCCACTCACATTTGCTTTCAAGCAAAACAATGATACAGTTGCGGTACATTTCACAATTTTCAACCAATATTCGTCATGTCAGTGGCCATGACAATATTGTTGCAGATGCCCTATCCAGAGTTGATGAAGTAGTAATACTGGACTATGATGAAATTGCCAAATACCAGCAAGAAGATCAAGAACTATAGCAACTCCGAACAGGGAACAACTCCTTAAACTTAGTCATATTAACTTCCATCAGGGAAAACATTGTGGTGTGACACATCCACTGCAAATATCAGACCTTATATTCCTCAACCTTTTCGTTATCAAATACACTCCTGGAAATGGAAAAAAGAACACATTGACACCGGTGTGTCAGACCCACCATACTTGCTCCGGACACTGCGAGAGGGCTGTACAAGCAATGATCACACGCACGGCACAGCGGACACATCAGGAACCGCGGTGTTGGCCGTCGAATGGCGCTAGCTGCGCAGCATTTGTGCACCGCCGCCGTCAGTGTCAGCCAGTTTGCCGTGGCATGCGGAGCTCCATCGCAGTCTTTAACACTGGTAGCATGCCGCGACAGCGTGGACGTGAACCGTATGTGCAGTTGACGGACTTTGAGCGAGGGCGTATAGTGGGCATGCGGGAGGCCAGGTGGACGTACCGCCGAATTGCTCAACATGTGGGGCGTGAGGTCTCCACAGTACATCGATGTTGTCGCCAGTGGTCGGCGGAAGGTGCACGTGCCTGTCGACCTGGGACCGGACCGCAGCGACGCACGGATGCACGCCAAGACCGTAGGATCCTACACAGTGCCGTAGGGGACCGCACCGCCACTTCCCAGCAAATTAGGGACACTGTTGCTCCTGGGGTATCGGCGAGGACCATTTGCAACCGTCTCCATGAAGCTGGGCTACGGTCCCGCACACCGTTAGGCCGTCTTCCGCTCACGCCCCAACATCGTGCAGCCCGCGTCCAGTGGTGTCGCGACAGGCGTGAATGGAGGGACGAATGGAGACGTGTCGTCTTCAGCGATGAGAGTCGCTTCTGCCTTGGTGCCAATGATGGTCGTATGCGTGTTTGGCGCCGTGCAGGTGAGCGCCACAATCAGGACTGCATACGACAGAGGCACACAGGGCCAACACCCGGCATCATGGTGTGGGGAGCGATCTCCTACACTGGCCGTACACCACTGGTGATCGTCGAGGGGACACTGAATAGTGCACAGTACATCCAAACCGTCATCGAACCCATAGTTCTACCATTCCTAGACCGGCAAGGGAACTTGCTGTTCCAACAGGACAATGCACGTCCGCATGTATCCCGTGCCACCCAACGTGCTCTAGAAGGTGTAAGTCAACTACCCTCGCCAGCAAGATCTCCGGATCTGTCCCCCATTGAGCATGTTTGGGATTGGATGAAGCGTCGTCTCACGCGGTCTGCACGTCCAGCACGAACGCTGGTCCAAATGAGGCGCCAGGTGGAAATGGCATGGCAAGCCGTTCCACAGGACTACATCCAGCATCTCTACGATTGTCTCCATGGGAGAATAACAGCCTGCATTGCTGCGAAAGGTGGATATACACTGTACTAGTGCCGACATTGTGCGTGCTCTGTTGCCTGTGTCTATGTGCCTGTGGTTCTGTCAGTGTGATCATGTGATGTATCTGACCCCAGGAATGTGTCAATAAAGTTTCCCCTTCCTGGGACAATGAATTCACGGTGTTCTTATTTCAATTTCCAGGAGTGTATTTCTTCACTTTCATGGTTTAGCTGATCCTGGCATAAAGACAACAGTGAAACTATTGAGTAGCAGAGCCATTTGGTCAAACCTCAAAACTGATGTGCAACAGTGGACTAAATCCTGTGTCAGTTGTCAGAAAACCAAGGTCACTCGCCACACAAAATCACCGCTAGAGAAGTTTGAAGAACCTGATGAACATTTCAGTGTTGTACACATTGACCTCATCGGACCTTTTCCTTCTCCTAATGGCATTACTTATTGGTTAACTTGTATTGACCATTTCACATCTTGGATGGAAGTCATACCACTTGAAGATATTTCAGCTGAAAAAGTGGCAACAGCCTTCTACCAGCACTGGATTGCAAAATTTGGTGTACCATCACAGGTAATCACTGACCAAGGCACACAGTTTAGATCACAGTTGTTTAATAATTTGGGCATAGTGTGGAGTGAAAATTCAGCACACAACACCATATCATCCTCAACACAATGATAAAATTGAGCAACTACACAGAACTCTGAAGTCTGCAATCAAGGCCCATAACTGTTCTAATTGGACAGAAATACTGCATATTGTTCTATTGGGGTTGCGCACTGCAGTGCAAGAAACATCGATCCATTCCATTGCACAGATGGTATATGGAAAAACTATAAGACTTCCTGGTGAATTTTTTGAAGAGCCCACTACAAAGATTGACCTTGATTCATTTGCATCTAAATTGCAAAAGCAAATGCTGCATCTGAAACCTAGTAGGCCTACACAAAGCAAATCAAGATCAGTATTTGTTCCTAAAGGTCTGCAAACCTGTTCCCATGTCTTCCTGAAAAGTGACAGGGTTAGAAAACCATTAGAATCTACATATGATGGTCCCTTTCCTGTCATTTCAAGACATGAAAAATATTTCACTATTACAGGAAGTGCAAACACACAAATGTGTCAGTGGACAGACTTAAACCAGCTTATCTCCTGCAAGAAAAATGGGAATCAGTGAAGGAACTTCCAAACTTTTCCAAGCACACTGAACCACAACATTCCACAGAGGAACCATCTCCAAATATCAGAGTATCGAAGTTAGGACGGATTGGAAGGTTCCCACCTCGATTCTTAAAGCAGTTGTCTCTGTGGAGAATTAATCAATATCATACCAGACATTGTAAAAAGTTTTTGTAATTATTTTGTATCATATCTTTTGTCATTCCAATATGTTTTTTTATTGTTTTATGTTAATGTTGTGCTGATTTTTTTTTAAGAAAATTCTTTCATCACCATGTATTAATTCGTAACCATGTTACTGGTGGGGGAGTAGTGTAAAGGCAACAGTGATGAAATCTAAATGAAATTTTTATATTTCATGAAGTTGCCAAGACCGTAATAGTTATAGTTCATTACTGATAACATGATGTAATATCTTTAAATTTTTTTTCTGTTTATTCTTTGGCAGCAAGGATGTGATGATTCTCAGATAGCTGCTAAAAGAAGTCAATAAAGAAGTCTTAAGCAGGCCAAGTGGCGTGTGTTCTTGGTGATTTAAAATTAGACTAAATATCGTCAAACAATATATTTTGGGAACTGCCGCAAATATTACGTTACAGCAGTTATACACTCTCATTCAAGGTGATCGATGGATTACAGTCAAACACCTCGCTGCACAGTTGGACAGCTCTGTCGGTGGTGCTGGCACACCCACCTGCCAGTTGGGGTACCTACTCAATTCCTTGCCACTTATGCATCTTCTGACTCCCATCTGTTTGGCCCAATGAAGGATGCACTCCATAGGAAGCAATACATGAATGGTAGGGAGGTTACTGATGTAGGAAGACATTGGCTCCAGTATCGAACAGCAGAGTGACGTAATGTGGGCATAAAGGCCCATCCAGTAAGGTAGCATAAAGCCGTCACATTGAATGGAGATAATATTTAAAAATAATGTTTTGTAGCAGAAAGAGTGGGGAACAATACAGTATTTTGGAATCCTCAATAAAACCATCCTGCTTTCAGAAAAAAAAGGTGTTGCATTACTTATTGAAGTCCCTCATATATCTTAGCAAATACACACTTGATCTTGACAATAAGGTGGCGGCAAATGCATAATCTCATTATGTGTTAAACAGTTAACACAATGATATTCATTTATTTCTCAATTAAAATTATTTCTCCAAGTAATTCAGTTGAGGGCAGATGGCAGCAACACTCGTTGACATCATCATCTCTCCACTGGCTTTTGGTTAGTGTGTGGCAGTGGTCGGCTTATTATCTCTGGTGGAAGTGGCAAACAAGCTGCCATCAGTGCATTGCAGACTCATTCTCATGACAAGAAACAAACACGAACACACATTTATTTACAAAAATTATCAAATAACATACTCATATCATCATCATTTAAGACTGATTATGCTTTTCAGCATTCAGTCTGGAGCATAGCCCCCTTATAAAATTCCTCCACGATCCCCTATTCAGTGCTAACATTGGTGCCTCTTCTGATGTTAAACCTATTACTTCAAAATCATTCTTAACCGAATCCAGGTACCTTCTCCTTGGTCTGCCCCGACTCCTCCTGCCCTCTACTGCTGAACCCATGAGTCTCTTGGGTAACCTTGCTTCTCCCATGCGTGTAACGTGACCCCACCATATTCATATAGGAAAACAAATTCAGAATGCAATAACTTAATAGCTGTTGTACCATTATCTTTTCTTCTCATCTGCACACATTGGAGTGGTAAGAATCCTAGTGTAACTAACACTTAATTCATTACACCACAACTGGTATGGTTCAAATGGCTCTGAGCACTATGGGACTTAACTTCTGAGGTCATCAATCCCCTAGAACTTAGAACTACTTAAACCTAAATAACCTAAGGACATCACACACATCCATGCCCGAGGCAGGATTCGAATCTGCAACCATAGCGGCTGCACAGTTCCAGACTGTAGCGCCTAGAACCACTTGGCCACTCCTGCCAGCACAACTGGTATGTCTATACATTCATCCCAAGTGGTGTGGACAGACAGCATGGTGAAGTAGTTTTGAACGCTTTCTCCAAAAACTGCATTGAGTGACCACACTGCTTGACAAAGCAAGGGAAACACCCAGAATAGGAGGAGAAACTTAATAAAATTTCATGCTTTGAGAGAATATGTGATGTTATTTCAGAAAGTACATGAGTGCCTGCCATTGCCCAGGTATGTATTTATTCCAATCTTCTATTAGTCGTCGTCGTCGTCCTCCTCCTCCTCCTCCTCCTCCTCCTCCCCCCCCCCCCCCCTCTCTCTCTCTCTCTCTCTCTCTCTCTCTCTCTCTCTCTCTCTCTCTCTCTCTCTCTCTCTCCATTTCCTCTCCCCCCCCCCCCCCCCCCCCACTTTTCTGTACATCTCATCCCAGCAGTTTCCAGATAGTAAGTAACATGTGTACCAAGTTTGATTTGATTGAAAACGATCCTCGGATTTACGAGGGGCATTTTACCTTCACCTTAACCCATGTACACATGTCACATATATTTTATATATATCACACATATTTGTACAAATATTTCACCTGTATCTCTAGGGAATTTCGCCCTACAGTTTCATTTTCAAGTCTCTCAACACTTATAATGTCTTAATCTCCTGAAACAAAACACTGAACATACAATGGTATAGTTTTCCAGCTATGTCCTGAGCTCTATGTAGATATTGTCCATGAAATATGTAGTTAGTAGTAAAGAAGTAATAAATTAAAATGCCATAAATGCTGTTCACATGTTACCATGTGGACAGCAAGAATGTAGTTAGCAATAAACTTTTTCTTTCATTCATCATTTTATTGGGGAAATCAGCAAGAAAAGTTTAGTAAACATTTCAAATTACCGGTATTTTAAAGTTTCTTACAAGTGACTAATTGCTCTCATTCTCAAATACAGGATGAATAGAGTCTGGGTATTTGTGCATAATGGGCTACACTTCTTTTTCACCCCCAGCCCTAAGTTAATGGTTTAGGAGGAGATGTGGAACATATATACACTGTTTGTTTTTATAACATGTATGGATAGGATTAAAAAATTGAATCAGATTTATATCTATATCATGACTACTCGACAGTTCACAATTAAGTGCCTGGCAGAGGGTTCACTGAACCACCATCAGACTATTTCTGTGCCATTCCACTCTCAAACAGTGCATAGCAAAACAAACACTTGAATCTTTCCTAGTGAACACTGATTTCTCTTATTTTATTATGATGACCATGTCTCCCTACAGCAGTGTGAGTCCACTTACCAGCCTTTCCCAAGGCTAGCTGACCAGTAACTGTCATAAATGGTCCGTAATGTCTAAGATACTGGTACTGGGACAGAGCTGACGTCCTAGCTGGTCCCACATGTATTCCATCGGGGACAGATAAGGGAATCTTGCTTGTCACACGAGTACGAGTTTGGCCCGCTAGATGGCACGGCCATTGGTCAAACGGATATCAACCCTCATTTTTATTACATATTCGTGTAGTACGTAAAGAAATATGAATGTTTCAGTTGGACCGCATTATTTGCTTTGTGATACATGGCGCTGTAATAGCCACAAATGTATAAGTACGTGGTATCACGTAACATTCCACCAGTGCCGACAGTATTTACTTGGTGATACATTACCCGTGTTAAAATGGACCGTTTACCAATTGTGGAAAAGATCGATATTGTGTTGATGTATGGCTATTGTGATCAAAATGCCCAACGGGTGTGTGCTAGGCATACTGCTCGGTATCCTGGATGACATCATCCAAGTGTCCGGACCATTCACCGGATAGTTATGTTATTTAAGGAAACAGGAAGTGTTCAGCCACATGCGAAATGTCAACCACAACCTGCAACAAATGATGATGCCCAAGTATGTGTTTTAGCTGCTGTCACGGCTAATCCGCACATCAGTAGCAGACAAATTGCGCGAGAATCGGTTTTCTCAAAAACGTCAGTGTTGAGAATGCTACATCAACATCGATGGCACACGTACCATATTTCTATGCACCAGGAATTGTATGGTGATGACTTTGAACGTCATGTACAGTTCTGCCACTGGGCACAAGAGAAATTATGGGACGATGCCAGATTTTTTGCACGCGTTCTATTTAGCGACAAAGTGTCATTCACCAACTGCAGTAACGTAAACCGTCATAATATGCACTGTTGGGCAACAGAAAATCCACAATGACTGCAACAAGTGGAACATCAGCGACCTTGGCGGGTTAATGTATGGTGCGGCATTATGGGAAGAAGGATAATTGGCCCCCATTTTATCTATGGCAATCTAAATGGTGCAATGTATGCTGATTTCTTACGTAATTTCTACTGATTTTAATACAAGATGTTTCACTGCATGACAGAATGGCGATGTACTTCCAACATGATGGATGTCCGGCACATAGCTCGCGTGCGGTTGAAGCGGTACTGAATAGCATATTTCATGACAGGTGGATTGGTCATCGAAGCACCACACAATGGCCCGCACGTTCACTGGATCTGACGTGCCCGGATTTCTTTCTGTGGGGAAAGTTGAAGGATATTTGCTATTGTGATGCACCGACAACGCCTGATAACATGCGTCAGCACATTGTCAATGCATGTGCGAATATTACGGAAGGCGAACTACTCGCTGTTGAGAGGAATGTTGTTACACGTATAGCCAAATGCACTGAGGTTGATGGACATTATTTTGAGCACTTATTGCATTAATGTGGTATTTACAGGTAATCACGATGTAACAGCATGCATTCTCAGAAATGATAAGTTCACAAAGGTACATGTATCACATTAGAACAACTGAAATAAAATTTTCAAATGTACCTATGTTTTGTATTTTAATTTAAAAAACTGTTTGTGTCTAAAATTGTGAGCCATTTGTTTATGACTATTACAGCGCCATCTGTCACAAAGCGAAAAAAGTGGTCCAGCTAAAACATTCATATTTCTTTACATACTACATGAATATGTAATAAAAAATGGGGGTTCCTATTTTTAAAAAAACGCAGTTGGTATCCGTTTGACCTATGGCAGCGTCATCTAGCGGGCCAACCATAGTGCCATCTGGTTTCCCCCTTCAAGCTAGACAAGTTTCATTCTTTGTAGTTTTTTCGTTTGGCTCTTATTTTGTGAGATATTTGGCCCGGTCATGACCAATGGACCACCCTGTATATGTATATAGGAATTAAAGCAAGTCGGCACTGTGAAGGTACAGAAGTTACTGCTACAATTACACCACACCAGTGTTGTCATAACAAACATACCTGTATGATATGACCTTCCAGTGTGGTCTTGTGTTAATAGGGAAACGGAGACTCACAGTTCAGTGCTACAAGAACTATGTGAAAAATTTAGCTACATAAACTTTACAGATGTTAGCAAAATGAACCGGAAACACACACATTGTGGACCACAACTGAACACAAAGGTCAAGTTACAGTTAGTGCATGAAATAAAAGGTATCTGTGCCCTATTCAGCAACAGAAAGGAACCAATAGTCCTAGGTTATAAACATGGACCTTTTTTTAGAGGAAAGAAACATTACAATAGTGATCAGCCACGCAGACTAGAGGTGTCTGAACCATGTGCACTTAATGTAATCACACATATAGAAAATAAGTGCAACATTGAAGATAATCTTGGTTCCATTTTCACAGAAAACTAAAAATTCCACAAATGTATAAACAGAGAAGACACCCAGGTACCACTTAGGATGATACATCAGAATGTGCAGTATTTCAGTATACTACAGATATTTGCAAATAAGCATGTGCCACATTTTTTAGTATTAACTAAGTATGGTCTAAAATGGAATGAAATTTGCTACTATAAACTATGTGGTTACATACTGGCAAACAGTTATTGCAGCAAATAGTATAAGGGTGGTGGTGTGGCAATCTTTGTCAGTAGACACACTCAGTTGAAGAAACTTGCACGTATGAGCAAATAGGCTTTTCTTCATGGCTGCACCCACTTATGTGTTCAACACATACATTGAACACATCTCTTCCCCCTCTACCTGTCTCTGTGTCCACTTCCCCCTCCCTCTGTCTGTCCACCTCATCCTTCCACCTCCACCTATCTCCTCCCCCACCCCAACCCTCATGTCTCTTCATCTCCTCTTCCACACTCTCTGTACATTTCCATCTGCTCACTACCCCTCTAAAACTCCTATCTGCCTCAGGTAACCCAACCTCCATCTCTTATTTCTGCCCATTTCCTCTTCTCCCCACTCTGTCTATCCCCTCCTCTGTCCACCTCATTTTGTCCCCAGCCATGCACATCAGCACATGTGGCCCTTGCAATGCTATTCAATAAAGCAAGCCAATACTATCAGCACAACACCTCTGTCATGCAGGACAGTCTATATATCAGGGGCTTGATAATTATTTATTTGCACCTGACATACAGGCTATCATCCAAAGCAGGTCAATAAAGCAGATCTGTACTATCTGACACAATTCACCTACATTCAGGTCAGTTACATGTTGGGGCCCGGTAAAACCTTTTCTTGCCACCGGCATGTAGGCTGCATTGCAAATCAGGTTGATTCGGCAGGCCGATACTATTCCCTCACAACATGCCTGTCATGCAAGCAGCCTATACGCCACAGCCTGAGAAAAATACACTTCTGCCCGTATCTCCGCTCCTATTGGAGCTAGGAGGTTATGAAGCCCACAGTGATGGTACTCATGAGACCTGCTGTTTCTGTGGAAAATTTTGTTGACATTGATCCAGGGGTTTGGGAAGATATCCTGGACACACATATGTACATGGTGGCAGCCAGTCAAGGGATATTTTAGGGAACTGGTTAAAAAAAATAATTATTTCAAAGGACCAGTGAAATCTTTACAAGTTTTCTCCCAGGGTAACATATGCTGTACCTACGTGACACAATTTGCCTGTCTTTCAAAACCGAGGCAGTTCTGTCCAGTTAAAGCTGCTGACAAGAGACACCCTGAGACCTCTGCTGAAACTGCCAGCAAATTCACACCATTGGTTTTAGCCGATAGTGTGCAAGGGATACAGGCCATGTGTGTGGATGCTAGAGTATTGTGCGGTGCAGAACACAGTTGCCTCTCTCTCTTGTAATCTAGACCTCGAGCAGAACAGACATCTTTTTCGGAAGGCAGAGCCTCTGGCTCTTCTTTTCACGACCGGCCACTAACATAAGTTAGCATGAACTGCTTCCCCTTCCATTGCCCCCCATTTCAATTAATTGTTCGATCTCCTAGACTGGCCTAAACCTGGTAACTTCCAACCCTAGGTGCACTCCTTGTACACTGTACATTGAAATATATCCTCGTTATTGTACCTAATTTCCTGTTTTGTCATTTAACAGCAGCCCTGGATGCCCACTCTCCAATCCTGACCACTTGACCACCTACACACTGTCGTCACGAGGCATATGTAACAACCTTCTCCCTCCTTCCCTGCCCGTATACATTAACACATACATACACTTTGCTTTATATACACTGTATATATAGTGAAGAGGGAACACCAGCTGAAAGTGGTATTGTAATGAAACTAAAAGAGGATGGGGTCAATGTAGCAAAAGAAAGTAATATATCTAAAAACAAAGATGATGTGACTTACCGAACGAAAGCGCTGGCAGGTCGATAGACACACAAACATACACACAAAATTCAAGCTTTCGCAACAAACTGTTGCCTCATCAGGAAAGAAGGAAGGAGAGGGAAAGATGAAAGGATGTGGGTTTTAAGGGAGAGGGTAAGGAGTCATTCCAATCCCAGGAGCGGAAAGACTTACCTTAGGGGGAAAAAAGGACAGGTATACACTCGCACACACACACATATCCATCCACACATATACAGACACAAACAGACATATTTAAAGTAAGAAATATATAAAACATCTTGTGCAGATTTAAGCCACTTTTTCAACACTTTCAGTACCATAATTTGGCCGATTGGTCCAATGACCTTACTGTTTTTGGATAACCTTAACAATGACACAAACTCCAGTAACATAGCTGGCATGAAACTCTTGAACATATCAACTTCATACAATCTGAACAGTATAGTTTCCATGGACATCGCAACCTCAACTTCTAGATCTGCCAGGACAGATTTTGCAATAGTTAACAAAACTACTGAAAACACTGTTATAAAGTGTAATGACATAGACTTCCACAACTCAGACCATCTTGCACAACAGATAGAGCACATAAAATCAGCGTCTAAAATACCAATAAGAACTTCTGAAAAGAAATGAGGTTTGAATAACAGTAACGTTAACTCTCTTAAAATTAAACAAGCTGAGGAGAGATGGGATACAGTCTACTGTATGGAAGGATCAGGTAACAGATGGCATGAGTTTTACACTATTCTACTTAGACACTTCTATTCCTGCTGCCTCATTATAGAAATTCAGGCATGCCCAACATACACTCATGTTGTTGTTGTGGTCTTCAGTCCTGAGACTGGTTTGATGCAGCTCTCCATGCTACTCTATCCTGTGCAAGCTTCTTCATCTCCCAGTTCTTACTGCAGCCTACATCCTTCTGAATCTGCTTAGTGTATTGATCTCTTGGTCTCCCTCTACGATTTTTACCCTCCACACTGCCCTCCAATGCTAAATTTGTGATCCCTTGATGCCTCAAAACATGTCCTACCAACCGATCCCTTCTTCTAGTCAAGTTGTGCCACAAACTTCTCTTCTCCCCAATCCTATTCAGTACCTCCTCATTAGTTACGTGATCTACCCACCTTATCTTCAGCATTCTTCTGTAGCACCACATTTCGAAAGCTTCTATTCTCTTCTTGTCCAAACCGGTTATCGTCCACGTTTCACTTCCATACATGTCTACACTCCTTACAAATACTTTCAGAAACGACTTCCTGACACTTAAATCTATACTCGATGTTAACAAATTTCTCTTCTTCAGAAATGATTTCCTTGTCATTGCCAGTCTACATTTTATATCCTCTCTACTTTGACCATCATCAGTTATTTTACTCCCTAAATAGCAAAACTCCTTTACTACTTTAAGTGTCTCATTTCCTAATCTAATCCCCTCAGCATCACCCGATTTAATTTGACTACATTCCATTATCCTCATTTTGCTTTTGTTGATGTTCATCTTATATCCTCCTTTCAAGACACTGTCCATTCCGTTCAACTGCTCTTCCAAGTCCTTTGCTGTCTCTGACAGAATTACAATGTCATCGGCGAACCTCAAAGTTTTTATTTCTTCTCCATGGATTTTAATACCTACTCCGAATTTTTCTTTTGTTTCCTTTACTGCTTGCTCAATATACAGAATGAATAACATCGGGGAGAGGCTACAACCCTGTCTCACTCCTTTCCCAACCACTGCTTCCCTTTCATGCCCCTCGAGTCTTATAACTGCCATCTGGTTTCTGTACAAATTGTAAATAGCCTTTCGCTCCCTGTATTTTACCCCTGCCATCTTCAGAATTTGAAAGAGAGTATTCCAGTTAACGTTGTCAAAAGCTTTCTCTAAGTCTACAAATGCTAGAAATGTAGGTTTGCCTTTTCTTAATCATTCTTCTAAGATAAGTCGTAAGGTTAGTATTGCCTCACGTGTTCCAATCATACACTCATAATGGAAGAAATAACAGACTTAGACTTCCAGCGAATCTCATTCAATTTGGCAGAATATTCATGACCTACATGTCCTGTATGAATCAACAAGATTGCACATTTTTGAACAAAAATATAACACAGTTAAAAAAAACCTTTAAAGGAGAATTGTCAAACCAACAGGTTCATGGTAATGAAATATCACAGCCCACTAATGTAAGCAAACCCTTCTGGATCCTGATCAATAAGTCCAAAAAATCATCATAGCTAGGGATAGCAAATCCTTAAGTATAACACAAGAGGGTAATATTATGAAAGACCCAAAAGAAATATGTAACATCTTTAATGAACATTTCATATCACCAACAGGAATTCCAACACATACTACAGACATGTACTGAGAGATACCAAATCACATCACTCAAACATGCTATGTTGAGTGACTTTAAAATATGCATAAAAGAAATAGTTAAACCTCTAGACTACCTCATAATCTACAGTGTTGAGGAAAACACTTATCTTTGTAGTCTAAAAACAAGTATTGCTAAACTGGTACTAAGAAGAGAAGTACAAAAGAGGCTTCAAACTGAAACCTGTTATCATTGATTCCTACCTCTGGTAATGTTTTTGGAATGATTATTCTTTCTCAGCTCTCCGCTTAATTTACACAAAAAATGTTTAAAACAAACATAGCAAGGTTTTACATAAGATCACTGCCTATCAACTGCAGTTACTGAATTTCTCCACAAAGTGTACAACCTCCAAGATGAAGGAATGAATACAATTGGCATATTGTTAGATCTTTCCAAACCCTTAGACTCTGTCAACCTTTGGCTGATTATGAAGTTATTGAAGGCATGCAACGTCAAAGAGTCATCTATGCAGTTACTGTCCACGAATTTAACAAACTGCAAGCAGCAGACTAAACTTTCAGACAAAATAGATAACGTCATAGAGTTTAAGTCTTCTAGAGATACAGTAATCCAGTGGGTGGCACAGGGATCAATCTTTGATCCCTTTTTCTTCTTGGTTTATGTCAGCACCATGAAACAACCCTTCAACTCACTAGTAGTAAGCTTCATTAATGACACCTCCCTCTTATTTTGTGAGACAGACTTTGGGACATTAGTGACTTGTAATTAAGGATGTAATTGAAGTAATAACACATTTTCCACAACAAGGCCTAGACAACAAAGTCAGTAAATGCATTCCAGTCTCCCATGACTATTAGATTTTTTCTTTACATACTGTATTACCCTTTCAATATCCTCATACACCTTCTCTATCTCTTCATCTTCAGCTTGCGACATCAGCATGTATACCTGAACTATGATTGTCGGTGTTGGTTTGCTGTCAATTCTGATAAGAATGACCCTGTCACACTCTCTGCCCTACCTTCCTATTCATAATGAATCCTACTCCTATTATACCATTTTCTGCTGCAGTTGATATTACCTACCCTATACTCATCTGACCAGAAATCCTTGTCTTCTTCCCACTTCACTCACCCCTACTATATCTAGATTGAGCCTTTGCATTTCCATTTTCAGATTTTCTAGTATCCCTACCACATTCAACCTTCTGACATTCCACACCCCGACTCGTAGAATGTTATCCTTCTATTGATTATTCAACCTTTCTCTCATGATAACCTCCCCCTTGGCAGTCCCCTCCCAGAGATCTGAATGGGGGACTATTCCAGAATCTTTTGCCAAAGGAGAGATCATCATGACACTTCTTCAATTACAGGCCACATGTCCTGTGGATACAAATTACGTGTCTTTAATGCATTGGTTTCCATTGCCTTCTGCATCCTCATGCTCTTGATCATTGCTGATTCTTCCGCCTTTAGGGGCAGTTTCTCACCCGTAGGACATGAGAGTGCTCTGAACCTCTGTCCGCTCCTCCGCCCTCTTTGACAAGGCCGTTGGCAGAATGAGCGGTGATTTTGTATGCCGGAAGTCTTTGACCACCAATGCTGATTATTAATCAAAATTTAAGCAGCGACGGGATTCCAACCCGTGACCGAAGACATTTTGATTATATATCAAAGACACTACCCCTAGACCACGGGTGCCTTATTAACTAAACAGATCCATTCAACGTCAAACCTTGAGTTCCGAGCTTTTTAATACTTGCAGATATATGGGAAAACTGAGAGCTAATCACAGCAATGTCTTTTTTAATAACAGAATCATTAAAAGCTTCCTTGCGATAGCAAAGTGCCAAAGCCTCTGCACTGTCAGTCATTTACTACCCCTCTAATAGCCTCAAAATGTTCATTGTAAAACAACACAGCTTTGAGCCACGTACCCCAACGACTTACCACTGGTTCGGGAAGTAAAGGCACATCTGGTAGTTTTTCTTTGTAGGTGTTGATGCGAGCAGGAGCCTTTAGAAACACTTTCTTTGTGGATGAAAACAGTTTATTTACATTCAAAAACATCGAACGTACTTCTTTAGCAAGGCGATGTACTCCATGAGGAAAGCACTTCATATGAATGAAATTGGGGTAAGATATTCGGAGGGCTTTTCCTGCTTTGATCGTATAGGGAGCAGCATCTGAAATAAAAACATCCCACGGAGGATTCTGGAAATATTTTTCTAATACTCTCATCCACAAATCTGGTGATTGTAGAATGATTTACTTTTTCAAGTTCTATGCAGGTCGCTAAATAGGAAGAGGATGGCTCTTCTTTTAAAGTACCAACAAGTAAATTTGCAATGTAACGGCCACAAGTGTCTGTAGTTTTATGAACTGAAATCCAGATAATGCTGTCCTTGAGTTCATTGAGTATTTTGTCCAGAACATTAAAAATGTTGATTAATCTGGTATATTTGCACAGGAAGCCTTTGAGGGTATTATTTGTAAGTTTGTGAAGAGGAGTATTGCTTGCAATGAATGCTACACATAGATCCATGTTAAAGTGACTTGTATGGTTACCTTTGGACAAATCCCTGCTACTTGAACTTGCTGTTTTCAGAAGTTGTCGTGGTCCTTTCTTCTGCATTCCTGCGATATGAAGACCTGTCTTGTCACGCTAGTCTCTTTGACCCTTTTCTTTTGCACAAGATGTTTTTCTCACAAACTCGACAATATAAAAGAATTTGGTCATATGTAAATGTGCCAGAATGGTCAGTTACCCATGAAACTATGTTTCTTTTCTCGGATGGCATGGTGCGCAACACGTTATACACTCCATGTAGTAAACATGTTCAACTATGTACAAGTAAATAGGAAGCTAAACTGAAGCAATGGACGCGCACAACTGAAAGCTTGCGTCGTTTAATTGTTGCCGATGCATACGAGATTAACCGGCAGTGCGGGCGCAGGAGTATTGACTCTGTCTGCCTGTTCCTGTTCCTCTTCTGTACGGATTTCGCTTGACAGTGGACTCTTGGTTAGCGATTGCATGCAGTCCTAGGTTGTGGTCAATCCATGAGACATCAAAAGTAGATCGAGCTATTTTTAAAATATTGTAAACATAGAGCAAAAATATGCATCGTCACTAGTTTTTAGTCAAAATATGCAATAACCGATGAAAAGGAGCCAAATATGTAAATGCATAGACAACATGCAAATGCATATAATCCAGTCTCTAATGACTACAAATTGTAGTCGGAAAAACGATACCTAAATGTTGGGAACAACAACAAAAAGGCATTATTGGGACTGCAGAAGAAACTATTCCTTTTAAAAATAAATGGAAACATGTCTGGTGGAATGATGATTGTGATGAGTTAATTACAAAGAGACAACAAGCTTGGAATATCTGAAACACAAATAAAGATGATAAGAATGGGAAAAATTTCATAGAAGCAAGGAAGAGTACAACATACGAAAGATCAGTTAGTATCAGTTGAGTCACATTTTAAGCAGAAAAACATAAAACATTCATAACTAGTTTAAAGAACTACACACCACCAAGTTTACACTTGATAGACCCAAAAACACAGGAGACTGCTTATAACAGATCCAAGAACTGCAGAATACTTGCAGACTAGTTCAAAGAACTACACAACTGTGATCCTCCAAAAGAGGAATTTCATTCTGATAATATAATCCAAATACAACTAGGCTCAAAGCCATCAACTATAGATGATATCAGAGAAATCCTAAAACAACTTAAAAACAACGAAACATCAATAGAAGACAATATAATTGCTGAATTGTGGAAAAACTCTAGTGACAACATTATTCCATGTCCAACAGAAATCATTAATGAAAGTTGGCCAACAAATAGTTTACCATCAGAATGAACATTGGCATTAATACATCCATTACATAAAAAGGAAAGAAAACTGATCCTAAAAATTATAGAGAGATCTCCCTCTTGCAAGTGACATACAAAATCTTATCCTTAACACTTGAAAGAGACATGAAGGAAGGCTCAACCAACAACTAGGAGAGTATCAAGTAGGATTTGGAAAGGGAAGCAAATACTCCATCTAAATAACATAACAGAAATGAGGAAACTCAGAAACTTGAAATATTAAACATTTTGATTGGTAACCATATGCTATTTAATTATAGGATGTATATACAGCCACATCTGTTGCACAAAACTTTGTCAGTTGACCATGGCTCCCTGCCGCCGTTGGATAAGCAGCTGAGCAGCAAGTCGTATACTCCTAGCTCACTCATTTGTTACATAGTTTAATTCTTAATTTCTTTGCGTGTTTTTGGTACTTGCATTGTTTAATTCATAAATTTCGGGCGTATTATAGTATTTGAGAGTTGTAGCATCGCGTTTTAGTACCTGAATAGTGTAAATTCGCGTAGTCGTTTGTCTACTGTTTTTGTTTTGAACGGCCAGTGTCGGTTGGTCGCAGTCAGTGTGCTCCCTGCCGCCGTTGGATAAGCAGCTGCGGCAGCAAGTCGTATACTCCTAGCTCACTCATTTGCTACATAGTTTAATTCTTAATTTCTTTGCGTGTTTTTGGTACTTGCATTGTTTAATTCATAAATTTCTGGCGTATTATAGTATTTGAGAGTGTAGCATCGTGTTTTAGTACCTGAATAGTGTAATTTCGCTTAGTCTCCTTCCGCCGCCGAGCAGTGTCAGCAGTGCGCAAGTAGCAGCATTACTGCATTTACTAGGCAATCTTGTATTTTAATAACCGTTTAAATTTTGTCGATTTGTTTGCGCTCTCTGTAGATTAGTTCAGACGTTCTTTGCAAAACAGTTTTTAGCATGGATAGGGACTGCAACTGCTGTGTTCGGATGCAGGCTGAGTTGGCATCCCTTCGCTCCCAGCTTCAGGCAGTGTTGGCTTCGGTCACACAGCTTGAGGCTGTTGCCAATGGGCATCACTGTGGAGGTCCGGATGGGGGTTTGTCGGGGACGGCCAGCTCGTCCCACGCATCCCCTGATCGGACTAAGACTGTGGTTGCCCGGGATACTGCCCGCATTGAGGCTGATCCCTCACCTGTGGTAGAGTGGGAGGTCGTTTCAAGGTGTGGCAGGGGGCGAAAGACATTCCGGAGGGCTGAACGGAAAGCCTCTCCAGTTTGTCTGACGAACCGGTTTCAGGCTCTGTCTCAGGCTGATACTGATCTTCGGCCTGACATGGCTGCTTGTCCTGTTCCAGAGGTTGCCCCTCAGTCTGCAAGATCCGGGCAGTCGCAGAGGGTGGGCTTACTGGTAGTTGGGAGCTCCAACGTCAGGCGCGTAATGGGGCCCCTTAGGGAAATGGCAGCAAGAGAGGGGAAGAAAACCAATGTGCACTCCGTGTGCATACCGGGGGGAGTCATTCCAGATGTGGAAAGGGTCCTTCCGGATGCCATGGAGCGTACAGGGTGCACCCATCTGCAGGTGGTCGCTCATGTCGGCACCAATGATGTGTGTCGCTATGGATCGGAGGAAATCCTCTCTGGCTTCCGGCGGCTATCTGATTTGGTGAAGACTGCCAGTAGTCTCGCTAGCGGGATGAAAGCAGAGCTCACCATCTGCAGCATCGTCGACAGGACTGACTGCGGACCTTTGGTACAGAGCCGAGTGGAGGGTCTGAATCAGAGGCTGAGACGGTTCTGTGACCGTGTGGGCTGCAGATTCCTCGACTTGCGCCATAGGGTGGTGGGGTTTCAGGTTCCGCTGGATAGGTCAGGAGTCCACTACACGCAACAAGCGGCTACACGGGTAGCAGGGGTTGTGTGGCGTGGGCTGGGCGGTTTTTTAGGTTAGATGGCCTTGGGCAAGTACAGAAAGGGCAACAGCCTCAACGGGTGTGGGGCAAAGTCAGGACATGCGGGGACCAAGCAGCAATCGGTATTGTAATTGTCAACTGTCGAAGCTGCGTTGGTAAAGTACCGGAACTTCAAGTGCTGATAGAAAGCACCGAAGCTGAAATCGTTATAGGTACAGAAAGCTGGCTTAAGCCAGAGATAAATTCTGCCGAAATTTTTACAAAGGTACAGACGGTGTTTAGAAAGGATAGATTGCATGCAACCGGTGGTGGAGTGTTCGTCGCTGTTAGTAGTAGTTTATCCTGTAGTGAAGTAGAAGTGGATAGTTCCTGTGAATTATTATGGGTGGAGGTTACACTAAACAACCGAACTAGGTTAATAATTGGCTCCTTTTACCGACCTCCCGACTCAGCAGCATTAGTGGCAGAACAACTGAGAGAAAATTTGGAATACATTTCACATAAATTTTCTCAGCATGTTATAGTCTTAGGTGGAGATTTCAATTTACCAGATATAGACTGGGACACTCAGATGTTTAGGACGGGTGGTAGGGACAGAGCATCGAGTGACATTATACTGAGTGCACTATCCGAAAATTACCTCGAGCAATTAAACAGAGAACCGACTCGTGGAGATAACATCTTGGACCTACTGATAACAAACAGACCCGAACTTTTCGACTCTGTATGTACAGAACAGGGAATCAGTGATCATAAGGCCGTTGCAGCATCCCTGAATATGGAAGTTAATAGGAATATAAAAAAAGGGAGGAAGGTTTATCTGTTTAGCAAGAGTAATAGAAGGCAGATTTCAGACTACCTAACAGATCAAAACGAAAATTTCTGTTCCGACACTGACAATGTTGAGTGTTTATGGAAAAAGTTCAAGGCAATCGTAGAATGCGTTTTAGACAGGTACGTGCCGAGTAAAACTGTGAGGGACGGGAAAAACCCACCGTGGTACAACAACAAAGTTAGGAAACTACTGCGAAAGCAAAGAGAGCTCCACTCCAAGTTTAAACGCAGCCAAAACCTCTCAGACAAACAGAAGCTAAACGATGTCAAAGTTAGCGTAAGGAGGGCTATGCGTGAAGCGTTCATTGAATTCGAAAGTAAAATTCTATGTACCGACTTGACAGAAAATCCTAGGAAGTTCTGGTCTTACGTTAAATCAGTAAGTGGCTCGAAACAGCATATCCAGACACTACGGGATGATGATGGCATTGAAACAGAGGATGACACGCGTAAAGCTGAAATACTAAACACCTTTTTCCAAAGCTGTTTCACAGAGGAAGACCGCGCTGCAGTTCCTTCTCTAAATCCTCGCACAAACGAAAAAATGGCTGACATCGAAATAAGTGTCCAAGGAATAGAAAAGCAACTGGAATCACTCAATAGAGGAAAGTCCACTGGACCTGACGGGATACCAATTCGATTCTACACAGAGTACGCGAAAGAACTTGCCCTCCTTCTAACAGCCGTGTACCGCAAGTCTCTAGAGGAACGGAGGGTTCCAAATGATTGGAAAAGAGCACAGATAGTCCCAGTCTTCAAGAAGGGTCGTCGAGCAGATGCGCAAAACTATAGACCTATATCTCTTACGTCGATCTCTTGTAGAATTTTAGAACATGTTTTTTGCTCGCGTATCATGTCATTTCTGGAAACCCAGAATCTACTATGTAGGAATCAACATGGATTCCGGAAACAGCGATCGTGTGAGACCCAACTCGCCTTATTTGTTCATGAGACCCAGAAAATATTAGATACAGGCTCCCAGGTAGATGCTATTTTTCTTGACTTCCGGAAGGCGTTCGATACAGTTCCGCACTATCGCCTGATAAACAAAGTAAGAGCCTACGGAATATCAGACCAGCTGTGTGGCTGGATTGAAGAGTTTTTAGCAAACAGAACACAGCATGTTGTTATCAATGGAGAGACGTCTACAGACGTTAAAGTAACCTCTGGCGTGCCACAGGGGAGTGTTATGGGACCATTGCTTTTCACAATATATATAAATGACTTAGTAGATAGTGTCGGAAGTTCCATGCGGCTTTTCACGGATGATGCTGTAGTATACAGAGAAGTTGCTGCATTAGAAAATTGTAGCGAAATACAGGAAGATCTGCAGCGGATAGGCACTTGGTGCAGGGAGTGGCAACTGACCCTTAACATAGACAAATGTAATGTATTGCGAATACATAGAAAGAAGGATCCTTTATTGTATGATTATATGATAGCGGAACAAACACTGGTAGCAGTTACTTCTGTAAAATATCTGGGAGTATGCGTACGGAACGATTTGAAGTGGAATGATCATATAAAATTAATTGTTGGTAAGGCGGGTACCAGGTTGAGATTCATTGGGAGAGTGCTTAGAAAATGTAGTCGATCAACAAAGGAGGTGGCTTACAAAACACTCGTTCGACCTATACTTGAGTATTGCTCATCAGTGTGGGATCCGTACCAGGTCGGGTTGACGGAGGAGATAGAAAAGATCCAAAGAAGAGCGGCGCGTTTCGTCACCGGGTTATTTGGTAACCGTGATAGCGTTACGGAGATGTTTAATAAACTCAAGTGGCAGACTCTGCAAGAGAGGCGCTCTGCATCGCGGTGTAGCTTGCTGTCCAGGTTTCGAGAGGGTGCGTTTCTGGATGAGGTATCGAATATATTGCTTCCCCCTACTTATACCTCCCGAGGAGATCACGAATGTAAAATTAGAGAGATTAGAGCGCGCACGGAGCCTTTCAGACAGTCGTTCTTCCCGCGAACCATACGCGACTGGAACAGGAAAGGGAGGTAATGACAGTGGCACGTAAAGTGCCCTCCGCCACACACCGTTGGGTGGCTTGCGGAGTATCAATGTAGATGTAGATGTAGACTGCACTATGGCATTCTTCATTAGAATGAAAAAGACAAGATCACTCTTTAACCATGGTACGATTACATGTATTTTTTATTCTGATAAAGATTGCCCCAGTGCAGTCAAACCCATGGTCAATTGAAAAGTTTTGTGCAACTGATGTGGCTGTATATACATCCTATAATTAAACTTGAAATACCTGATAATATCTGTAGATTTTAAAAAGGCATGGCATATGAATCAGTTTATAGAAACACACTAGTCAACATCACAAGGGAATTCGGGCTCGACAATAAAACAGCGTAAGTAATTAATGCAACTAACAAATGCAATACTGAAAGGAAAATTTATGGGGATCTGTCAAAATCTTTTTAAATAAAATCAGGAGTAAGATGTCCCTACTTTTCAAATGTGCTTTACAGAAGGCAGTGAGAGAATGGAGGAAATCCATCAACACTAAGGATTTTAAAATCACCTTATATTGTATAACTTTTGCAGATGACATGGCATTAATTACTGACTCACTGGATAGTGTTAAAGAACAAACAGAACTATAGAAACAAGCTGACAAAATAGGACCAAACACATTGTTTGAAAAATGCATTTCATGATAGCATACCTAAGATAGAGTACTTAAAATGGAAAGAGCATTCAAAAAGCCATATATGACAAAAAAACACTGTCCTGGAATGCAAAACTAAGATACTATCAAAAAGTTGTAAGGCCTGAAACACTGTATGCAGCAGAGCATTCAAAAAGCCATATATGACAAAAAAACACTGTCCTGGAATGCAAAACTAAGATACTATCAAAAAGTTGTAAGGCCTGAAACACTGTATGCAGCAGAAACATTTAAATTAACCCAAGTGGACCTACAAAGAATAGGAACAGCACTCTTGAAGGTTAAAGGAAGTCGGGGAGAAATGAAAATTAAACCAAAGAAGCAAAAGCAAAGTTGATTTCTCATACCCTCCAAGATAGTTATTCGAATAAATAAATAAAATTGTAGTGAGTCATGGAGCTCCAGTGTGGCCTATAATTATTGTATGGCAGTGAAACTTAGTAGATATGCTACTGTATTTAATGCAGAACCAATTCACACTGTGAAAAAATTACTTTCAATTTTTGCCACCTGGTGCAAATTTGGCACTGTACAGCATCTTGTCAACATCTTCAGTGCTCATATTCAACAACTTGTGTAAGTGACAGTTAATAATAAAATCAATTAATCTCTTTCTCACTTATTTGACATTTTCTGTTCAAATCCATTCCTAATATATTACATATAGAAACACTTCTATACATCTGTCTTACATTCACAGCACCAGACTTGCACCTGGTGACCAAAACTGGAACTAATTTTTTTCCAGTATGAATCAGATCTGCATTAACGCTTTAGAATACTGACCATGTTTTGCTGCCATATGATAATTGCAGCCCACACTTGATCCCTGTGACTAGTTGCACATTAACAATAACCATCTGGTTCTAGTCAAAATTCATTGTTAGTATACTTCACAGATGGTGTGTATGTAGTGCAAGATTTTGCATGTTAATATATGAATTGACTAATTCCAAATCCCCAAGGCTTTTTCTTGGTGGGATTTACAGAGCATAGCAAGTGAATGAACTTGTTTTGAACTTCCTTTATAAAACCTTCCCAGAAAACTCCCAAGGTGTCTATCACCTTCACTTGGCACCTCTACTTCTGATTTCATGTGCTCATTCCATTTCATCTATCTTCATAGCATTACTTCCAGGAACAGTTTTTTTATATGAAAACTATGACATAGTTCATCATACATACAAATGGTCACAGGCAGCTGTAATTCTATTATTACCAGTAACAAAATATGGCAAAACATTGTTTTGTTGAAAAAGGACTTTAACATGAATAAAATCACATGAGGCAATGTGGGTTCTTAACAATGAACACACACATTCCAAGTAATTGCAAAGTACAGATGTAGGTTTCAGATTGATTATATAATGGTCAGACAGAGATTTATAAACCACTTCTGAATTGTAGGACATTCACAGCAGCAGGCGTGGACTCTGACCACAATTTATTGGTTATGAACTGCAGATTAAAACTGAAGATACTGCAAAAAGGCAGGAATTGAAAGAGATGGGACGTGGATAAACTGAAAGAACCAGAGATTGTAGAGGGTTTCAGGGGGAGCATTAGGGAATGATTGACAAGAACAGGAGAAAGGAATATAGAAGAAGAATGGGCAGCTTTGATGGATGAAATACTAAAGGCAGCAGAGGATCCAGTAGCTAAAAAGACGAGGGCTAGTAGAAATCCTTGGGTAACACAAGAGATATTGAATTTAATCGATGAAGGAGAAAATACAAAAGTGCAATAAATGAAGCAGGTGAAAGGGAATGCAAACATCTAAAATAATGAGATTGAGAGAAACTGCAAAATGGCAAAGGAGGAATGGCTAGAGGACAAATATAATGATGTAGAAGCATGTACCACTAGGGGTAAGATAGATACTGCCTATAGTAAAATTATAGAGAGCTGTGGAGAAAAGAGAACCACCTGTGTCAGTGTCAAAAACTCAGCTGGAAAACCAGTCCTAAGCAAAGGAGGGAAAGCAGAAAAGTGGAAAGAATATATATAGGGTCTATACAAGGCAGGTGCGCTCGAGAGCAATATTATGGAAATGGAAGCAGACTTAGAGGAAATAGACAGGTCAGAAAATGAAAATTGTACAAAACTAAGATGAAGATGGGAGTAGTTACTGCCAATAAATACTGAGACCAAGCAAATTAACGTAAATTATGGCCAGGTGGGTGGTGAGAACCAAAGACATGTTTTAGTGCCAGTTCCCAGCAGAATTCTGAGAAATTGGCATCTGGGGCAAGAATTCAGATGGCATGTGTGCTGAAACAGTCACCAAGGTCACAACTGTCATGTCGCACAGCAGGCTCTGCAACAGGATAGTGTTTGTTGCCAGTGTACACCCGCTGCCTATGCCCATTCATCTTAACTGATAACTTGGCAGTAGTCATGCCGATGTAAAACTTCAGCGTTTACATAACAGATGATATATGACGTGTCGTTTCACAGGTGGCTCTCCCTTTGACAGTACATGTTTCTCCAGTTACAGTGCTGGTATAGGTTGTGGTAGAAGAGTGGCTAGAACAAGTCTTCTGGCTGGGACAGTCACAGGAGTGGGAGCCATAGGTTAGGGAGATGGGTGCAGAAGCAGCACAGAGTCTGTCAAATATTGGGAGGGCAATGAAAAGCTATTCTGTGTGTGGTGGGCAAAATGTTGGGCAGAATGGAACTCATTTCAATGCATGATTTTAGGAAGCCAAGGCCTTGTCGAAATAGCTGATTAATACACCCAAGACCAGGATACTACTAAATCACAAGTGGTGCTCTCGTAAGTTGTTTTTTGGAAGGATCCGCAGTACCAGGATGGGATGTGATGGATAGGAAAATCTTCTTTTGAACTAGGCTGATGGGGTAATTATATTCAATGAAGACTGAGATGAGAACAGTGGTGTATTGTTGTAGAGAGTCTGCATCTGAATAAACATGTTTGCTTTGAATACCAAGACTGTATGGGAGAGAACATTTAACATGGAAAGGATGACAATTGTCAAAAAGTAAATACTGCTGTTTGTTAGTAAGTTTAATGTGAGCAGAAGTACGCAGGTGACCTGTGGTGAAGATCAGATCAACACCAAGGAAAGTGGCATGGGGGTACAGAACAGGAAAGTGAAATTTAACTGTGGGAATGTATTTAGAGATTCCAAGAATTTTACCAGGTTAACCTCACCATGAGTCCATATGGCAAAGATGGAATCTATGTATCTAAACCAAACCAGGGGCTGAAGGCATATTGGTCCCAGGAAAGTCCCTCCAAGACTCATGAAAAGGTTAGCATAGGAAGGAGCTACTTTACACTTGGGGGACAGACATACAAACAAATCAGGGGCATTGCTATGAGAACTAGGATGGCTCCTTCCTGTGCCAAACTTTTCATTGGTTGTATGGAGGGGCTTTTCCTGGTATCCATAAGTCTTCAGCACCTGGTTTGATTTGGACACACTGATGCCATCTTCGCTATATGTGACCTGTTAAAATTCTTGAAATCTCTCAATACATTCTCCCAGTTAAATTTCACTTTGTCCTATTCTGAATCCCTTGCCACTGTCCTTAATATTGCCTCACCCTCGCCAAAGGTCAGCTTACACATTTCTGTTCACATTAAACCTACTAACAAACAACAATATTTACATTTTGACAGTTGCCATCCTTTCCATGTCAAACATTCCCTCCCATACACCCTTGGCATTCAAGGCAAATATATTTGTTCACATGCAGAATCTATACAGCAATACATCACCATTATCACCTCAGCCTTCGCAGGATGTAAACACCCCACTAGCCTAGTTCAAAAGATGATTTCCTGAGGCATCACATCCAATCCTGCTAGTGCAGATCCCTCAAAACATAACTTAGGAACACACCACTTGTCACTTAGTATTATCCTGCCCTTGGATGTATTAATCAGCTACTTCAACAAGGCTATGGCTTTCTAAAATGAGGTATATTCTGTCTGACATTTTGTCTGCCACACCTAGAACAGCTTTTTGTCACTCTCCCAATCTTTGCAATGTCCTTGTCAAACAGTATTATCTCAGAAATTGATGGTGACATCAAGAGGTCTATGGAAAATAGGCCATTTGTTCGCCAGTATGCCAGATGTGCATTCAACCATACGATGAGTAGCTGTACGTGTACAGTTGAAAATTTTCTTTAATGGGGCTAGTGATTTTTTAGCAAATGGGTGCAAAATGTGCCTCGATAAACTAAAAGCTTAATCAGCAACAAAACAAAAAGGCATTGGTTTGTCTTCTGGATTGTTAGGCAATGTTTGGTCATTCATTATGTTCAGAAGGTTACGTTGCAGCTTTTTGCGCATATTCAAATTATTACAAATGAGGAATCACCTGCTGCTCCATTTACAACAAAATCTACGAAGACAAATTGGTATTCAGTGTCAACCCATGCCATCAACACCACAGAAAAGAATTTTTTATAATTAAAAAATTCTGAGCCAGAACTTTGAGGCTGTATTATTCGAATATGATTTCCATCTATAGCACCTATGATGTTGGGGAAATGAGTATTTTTATAGAACTGTTCAGCAATATGCAACCAATCAAGTAGTTGTATAAAAGATCGTTGGAACTTCATCCAGTCGTTAGTTACCTGAAAAGAAGTTATAATAATTTATGAAGTTTCATAAATAATTTAAAGTAATTAAATTATAATAGTTTTCATTTTTATTTCATGAAAATAAATTAAAATCTATGACAGTGTCAAGCCTTTCAGTTTACTGTCTCTGTTTCCTAGGAACGCTTGTACAATGAAGATGGAAAACTCTAAGAACATGCTTTGCAAGAGAATTGTGTGAGCAGAAATTGGCCACATCAGGACAACCAGCTGGAAAGTGCCAAAAGTACAAATTTTACAATCAACTTTTATTTCTTCTACCAACTGTAGAAGTTTGTGAAACAACTGGAAATGCTGAACCAGTAGTAAGCAACGAGGGACCTGAGGAAACAGAGACAGTTCAAAGGCCACCCATTGTTCGTTCTCCGCATAGCTCCTACAATCCAAATAAGAAGAAGAAGAGTTATGAAGAAACTTTACTTGATATACTTCAAGAGAAGGTAGAAACTGCTTTATCAATGGATGACCCTGCAACAATTTTTCATTGTCTCTTGTACCTACACTGAAAGCAATACCCACACACTGAATGATCGATGCTCAAATTGAGATTCTTCAGGTAATAAGACATTTGCAGAATGTGTGTCTACCAAATGACACACGTGACAGTTTCAGTGGTGGCATTCGGTATTGTTGCTTCTCCACCCCTGTGTGAGTGTTTACTGCAACATCTATGTCTAAAAATCAACCTACTGCTGGAAATAGCTCCTGCACCTTCCTTACTTCTACTCATGATTGCGACAGTGTAAACTCATACCTGGCTGATTTTTCTGTGCCTTCAGATGGAGCAGAAACTATGTATGATGTCACTATACGCAACAGTGTTTAAACTTTATACCTGCACACATTTTCTGCCATTTCAATCAGTTGCTTAGGACATATTTTATACAAAATGTAATGATTATTGTTGTTAACTGGTTTTCTCGAATAATAAATAATATTGAACTAAATAAAAATGTGTAATTTCATGCAAACTACCTGTTTTTAATGTAACACCGAGCCTCTCTTCTGGTGGAATCGCCAGTCGCATATTTGAATTTTGGTAGGTGATGGGAGGTCCCAGAATTGTGACTAGCTTGTGAAATGACGCTACACTCATGCTCAGATAAATGAAGAATTTCTCTAGGTAACATCTTAGCTCTTGAAATACTAAAGTGAATTTCCCTTTATTTAGTCTAAATGATTAATGGAAAATCTCATATAAAGATGTGAAACAAATACTAACAAAGAGATAGAGGGGCTGGCCAGTACTTACCTCAGCTCAGTACAGCTGGTAGATACACAAAAAACAGAACCAAAAATTTACATTCCTAGCTTTTGGAACAAATGTTCCTTCATCAGGGAGGAGAGAGGGGCCACGTGTGAAACTACACGTCATTTATCAGCTGACATGCCTGCACTGCACAGCCTTTTACATCGGTATGACAACAACTAAATTGGCTGAGCGCATGAATGGACACAGACGAACTGTCCGCCTAGGAGATGTCCAGTACCCAATAGCGGAGCATGCCCTCCAGCATAATTCTAGGGACCTAGGAACCTGCTACACCGTATGTGCCATTTGGCTTCTCCCACTCAACACCAGTCCCTCTGAACTGCAGAGATGGGAACTTGCACTCCAACACATCCTTTCATCTCGCCATCCCCCTGGACTGAACCTACGTTAAACCACCTCACTCCCATTTACTCTTCAGTCTTCTCCTCTTTCCCTTTCCTCTTTAGCCATTCACACATCTTTTCATCCTACATAGTTGTGTTTATCTTTATACTATATACCTCTTTACTTCTGTATGCGTCCTCATTGGTTTGAAGCTGGCACAGTACTTACAGTAGAATATCTTTGGCTTCCCTGTGACAACCATGCCTCCATCCTTGCTACCCTCCCTGTTTTCCTTTCCCTGTTGCTTCATAACCTGGGTTGTGAATAACTGACTCCACTTTCCCTTCTCTCCTCCCTGATGAAGGAACATTTGTTCCGAAAGCTAGGAACGTAAATTTTCGGTTCTGTTTTTTGTGTATCTATCGGCTGTACTGAGCTGAGGTAAGTACTGGCCAGCCCCTCTATCTCTTTGTTAGCTTTTATTTAGCCTTTCAGACATAAGTGGGTGAATCCAATCCTTCCTTTACCGTTGCTTTGTTCTTTATTGATTGATAAGAGCGCAAACCACTGCAGTCTCAAAACAATCCCTCTCGGTGCACTGGTCAACTGAACTACAAAAACCCTTGAAAATGAGTCCGCTGTCAGGAAACAGTTGCTCATCATGTGAATGCTCTCAAGAACCGAAACAACAGGAAAGCAACAAAGACGAAATGGTTGTGCGACAATAAGTCTCCCGTGTGCACCCGCCCTAACAGTGGAATTTCTATTGCACTCTTAATGTACCACCCTTGCTTTTAATTTCACTGAAGGTGTTTTGACTGTCCTAAATTATGAGTCAGTCCTTTCGACAATCATTTCTTTTTTAATTTCTTCCCATTTTTCATGCAGCCATTTTGTCTTAGCTTCCCTGCACTTTCTATTTATTTCATTCCTCAGTGACTTGTATTCCTGTTTTCCTGAATTTCCCTAAACATTTTTGTTCTTCCTTCTTTCATTGATCGTCTGAAGTATTTCTTATGTTATCCATGGTTTCTTCACAGTTACGTTCTTTGTACGTATGTTTTCCATCAAAGTTCTGTGAGTGTCGTTTTTAGAGATGTCCATTCTTCTTCAGCTGCAGTGCGTGCTGAGCCATTCTGTATTTCTGTGTTTATAGCCTTCGACAACTTCAAGCATGTCTCTTCATTCCTTAGTACTTCCGTACTGGTTCTTTGCATACTGATTCTTCTTCACTAACCTCTTAAACTTCAGAGTACACTACTTCATTGTGATCTAAGTCTATATCTGCATGTCTTACAATCCAGTATCTGATTTTGGAATCTCTGTCTGACCACAATGTAATCTAACTGAAATCTTCTGAATGATATGCTGAATGAAATGAACAATCAAATGAATACAGAATATGGATTGAGAGTAATGTAAGAAAGATGAAAGTGATGAGAAGTCACAGAAATGAAAACAGCGAAAAACTTAACATCAGGATTGATGGTCACAAAGTACATGAAGTTAAGGAATTCTGCTACCTAGGCGGCATAGTAACCCATAATGAACAGAGGAAAGAGGACATCAAAAGCAGACTAGCACTGGCAAAAAGGGCGTTCCTGCTCAAGAGAATTCTACTAATATGAAACGTAGGCCTTAATTTGAGGAAGAAATTTCTGAGAACGTACATTTAGAGCACAATGACAATTAAACTTGGACTGTGGGAAAACTAGAACATAAGAGAATCGAAGCATTTGTGGTGCTACAGATGAATTTTGAAAATCAGGTTGCTACAGATGAATTTTGAAAATCAGGTTGCTACAGATGAATTTTGAAAATCAGGTGGACTGATAAAGTAAGGAATGAGGAGGTTCTGCGCAAAATCGGAGAGGAAAGGAACATGTGGAAAACACTCAAGAGGATGAAGAACAGGATGAAAGGACAACTGTTAAGACATCAGGTACTAAAGGACGTTGTGTAGGACTAAAACTATGGAGTAAGACAGAGAGTGGAATACATCCAGCAAATAATTGAGGACGTAGGTTTCAAGTGCTACTCTGAGATGAAGAGGTTGGCACAGGAGAGGAATTAGGTGGTGGGCTGCATCAAACGAGTCAGAATAGTTATCTACATCTTTCATGTACTGACCCATCTAGTTCTTTCCACCCCACTCCCACTTCAGTCACATAAAGAGCACTTAGCTTTTTACTCTTATTAACTCATACACAATGTGTTGGGCAGTAATCTCTGACTTGTTTATTACTCTGTCTTCCACCACTAAGCTCTCAGGTTTTCAAATCTCGTCCGGTGCAGTCCCCATCTATCAGAATTTCCTTCTTATCCTGTCTGGTAAGTCTCCACTGACCAGTTATTCTGGACAACTTTTCTGAACTCTACCCTTTTTCCTATACCTTATCGGCACTTTTTCTTCACCTGTCTTCCTTCCCCATCAACCCTTCTGTCAGGAGGAGGAGCCAATGGCTCCAAAACCTTTCAAACTTCTGTATCTGTTATATGTGTATTCCCTGCCACCACTGGGTGAGTAGATTTTTTTATCTATCCAATTATGTTTCAGTTACAGTATTTGTTTGGTAAGTTATGTGAGGTGTGAGGGTTAGTGACTAGGAAAAAAAATCTTGGTATAAATTTTGATAGACCACTGTTGGACGGACAAAAATCAGTTTAATTCATGAAAGAATCTGTTTCGAAAGGAAGAAAGCATAAACTAAACTACAGTGTTCATCATGTTCAAAGGTGGCCCAGTACTGATCTGTTCCACACATTCTCTGTCTACTACAACCCTGCAACCACTGAGATTTAGTCTGCTACCAGACACTGTGTGGTGAGACACTGGAAGGAGATAAATGCTCTCTTCCAGACTGCATCATATTAGGCTTCAGTGGCAAGGCAGTTTTATTCCTTGTTGTCTGCAGAAACACTGTGAAGGCACAGCAATACAGAAGGCATTTGCCCACTTTCTGCTACTGTGCGTAAGCAGATCTCATTCCCTCGATCCATCCCTATCACTGTCATGAAATTGCTCAACTACTGAAACTTCTAGTCAAAGCAACAAAAATAAGAACTGTTACATTATATCTAAAATAACCTCTCAAGTGAACTGAAGTTATCAAATGCCCACATCTTTTGTGCCTACAAAAACAGTTGAAGAGCACTTATGGAAAAACAAACTGAAGCATTGGAAAAAACAAGTGTTTCGACTGATGCAGTAAATCTTCACTTCAAAATCCCAGAGGTGCCAAAATATTTCACAGAAACTACTGTAAAACATGGTGCACTTATGTGTGAAGTAATAAAAGACTGCAAAAAACTATCAGAGTAACTAACAAAAAAATGACATGTAAACGCAGGCTTCCACGGCCGTTGTCACAGTCAATAAAATTCTTCTGGGTTTGAGGCTGCATTGTCAATAGCCAAGAGATCTGACAACGTGTGTAGAGAAGACGGGTACCAACTTCCAGTGTCTTGGCTGTCTTGTGAGAGGACATCTCTCATAAAGCAGCAGGCCACAGCAGCGGAGGGTACACAGAGTGCTGACACGCCGTAGTCGATACTAGGCTCTTAGTAAACAATGCTACGCTGCAGTCGCGACTCAGTTTTCTATTCGCCGATTTCCACCAATGGCAAGCAATAAAAGAAACTCCAATGAAAAAGCCCTATTTCCGCCAGTGGCAACACGCATTGCAAAGACCAATGGAGAACACCTAATACCCTTCCTCCTCACCCTCATATCCAATGACAGCACTTCTCCATAGTATATAAGTAACCAAACAAGAGCTCAGTCAGCAGTTAGCAATGCGCCCTGAGGAAGGCATCTTGCAAGAATCGCCAAAATGTCAGAATTTTATGGTTGACAATGCAGCCTCAAACCCAGAAGAATTTTACTGATTAAAAAACGACACCATTCTCTTAATGAGGGCTCTAATAATGTGTATCATGACAGTGCAAAACAGGCTGTCAGAGCAACAGCTAAAGCCCTAAACAGTCAACCAAATGTAAATCCTCTCTAGTATACCGACAAGCTATGATTTAATTCATACTTCATGTGTAAACAAAGAAATTAAAAAAACTAAAGAAAATATCTAAAGCATTTCCAAATGCATCTTTTCTTGAATTGCATGCATGTGCAGAACACATTTCACCAAGCATGGCATGCACTTAAATAACTCAAGTAAAAGATTTTTTTGTCAGAAAAAAAAAAAAACACAGCAGCCATTTAAATAAGAAAAACGATCCTATAAGTATCCTGAATGTGGACTTACAAACCTCATCGACTGAAGTTGTGGTCTTACCATCAAAGAAAACACAATCTGCAAAAGAAGAGGAAACAACATGTGCAAACATCAGCAGTAGATCTTACGACAGCTGCTGGGGCAGCACCTGGACCCATGGAAAGAAGCGCAATGAACAGCAAGCCCAAACTAGAGGATGAAAATTTGTGGTACCCAGAGGATTTTTTGTGGGATCAGAGGCTGTCTCACAAGAACAAGCAGTTAAGAAAGTGACACAACAATCAGAAGAACAGGTATGTGGCTATCAGAATACATATTGTCACAGTGCACTAGAATTAAAGACATTAACTGAACCTACAACTTCAAGTATGGAGACAAATAGTTCGCAAATGAATACAGATACAGGCAAACTACTCATTTACCTACAAATTAAAATATGTTGCATTAGAAATAAGCCTTTACAATTAGAATATTTGTGTAACAGTCAGCATGTTGATATTACATGTGTTTCCGAGCACTGGTTAACCCATGATCAAGTAAATATATTTGTTCCCTAAAGGTATATTGTTGCAGACATAATGTGTAGAAGACAGGGAACAATGGTGGGGCTGGAATTTTTGTCAAAAGAAGAGTAAAGTTTAACTGAATTGATTTATCTACATATTGCTCAAGCTGGATGGGGAGTTTAGTTGTGTAAAACTAGAGAATGAAAATATCATTGTAGTTAGTCAGTGTAGGTCTCCAGACAGAGATGTAAACTGGTTTACTGGAAATTGTGCTTTAATAGTAGAAAAAAATCTTGAAGAATAAGTCAAGAATTGCTGTATGTGGTGATTTAAACATAGAAATGGCAAACACAGAGGGGCAAGTCACAAGGAGATTCCTGAATATGCTGAGGCCATTGGACCTTTATTGTATGAATAACTGCTACATGTAAGAATGCCTGCACAGACAATATTATAGTGAATTTTCGTAGGGAAGACTTCACAGTCAGACTTGCTGGAAGTATGGCAGATCATGAGCCTTTAGCCCTCACACTGTATAAGGGGCAACCAATTAAAATTGAAGAACATAAACTTGCACGGGAAGAGGGCAAAAGGAGGAACACACAACAGTGTCTATTGAGAGAAAAAGTAATGCAAACTGGGACTTCATATATAATTGCCAATTGGGGAAAAAGGGGAACTGACCTGTCCTTTGATAACTTTTAAATAATGGAAACTCCAGGTAGGAATATTAACAATATATGTAAAGATAGGTTGCTACTTACCATAAAGAAGACACTAAGTTGCAGACAGGCACAATTAAAATACACTTACATAAAGCTTTCAGCCTTCATCAGGAAAAGAGAAACAAAAACAAACACCATTCATACACACAAGTAAGCACACCTCCTGCACAGTGATCACTATAGACCGCAGATTTTAGGTAAAAACATATTTTGTTCCCGAGTTCCTATTTGCATAAAAATTTGTACTTATGCGTTTCAGGACTATTTACACTTAATAGCATTAATTCTATAGAACCTAAAAAAGCCTATTTCGACGTTAGCGCCTATTTCGGCTTTAATATCCTGAAAAGTGCGTATTTCATCACATAAGACAGTGGCTCCAAGGCTTTCCACACTATACGACAGATGGAAAAAAATATTTTCTGCCCAGCGTGTATCAAGGTGGCTAGTTGATAAGCACTTATGCTTCGTATTTGCCTAACACTTCGGTCTTTTTTTATTTTTTTATATCGCTATCCCTGTTAGTACCAAATGCTCTTTATAGGTGTTTTATTATTCATATGTAAAAAATAGATCACGGATCTTTAGGTTAAAACCTATTTTTTTTCCTAAGCTCCAATTTGCTTATAAGTTGGTACTTATGCGTTTCATGACTAACTAAACTGAATACCGCTAGTTCTATAGGACCTAAAATTGCGCATTTCGACGTTGACACCTAATTTTGCCTATTTCGGCATCAAAATCCTAAAAAGTACCTATTTCATTAATCTGACATAGAGTTCTTGTGTTTTCAAAGATTGGAAAAAGGAAGTAAACTTAGGACTTTACGTCTCGTCGAAGGCGAAGGTCGTTAGAGACTGTTTACAATTCCTTTGCTTGCCTTACTACCAACAGCACTCGGCACGGTTGAATGGTCATCCATCCAAGTACGCGCCGAGCGCGACAGTGCTTAACTTCGGTGAGCGAATGGGAACCGGTCAAAGATTTGAGTTACACATTAGAATTGAACTTGGGAGTACTAAATGTTATATTTGAAAATATTTCGTACGTAGGATTCTGGCCAGCTGTGTATTTTCGCAAAGAAACAGTTTCATAGGCCTTTAAGCTGAGCACGGATTAAAAAGTCACAATGTTAATCGTTGACGCCCTCTATAGCTAAATTATTGCTTCGCGCATTTTCTTGCTGCTGTCTACAGGCAGTCCTATCAAACTACTCTGTTTCGTGAAAGGTATTATACGTGAATTTTCCAGTTCGAAAAATAATTTGCCAGAAGTGAGATGTTTTCATCTGTAGAACGCTAGATTCCATTTGCTTGTTCAGAAGGGGCGGTCATCTGTCAGGTGCCTTTGTGCCATATGTCCAGCAACGAGTATGGTACTTCCCCTACCACTCCCAAGCACCGCAGTAAAAGGAAGAAAAAAACAGGTCATCGTTCACTTTTTCAAAAGAATGGCTCTGAGCACTATGGGACTTAGAACTACTTAAACCTAGCTAACCTGAGGGCATCACACACATCCATGCCCACAGCGGGATTCGAACCTGCGACCGTAGCGGTCTCGCAGTTCCAGACTGTAGAGCCTCGAACTGCTATGCCAATTCGGCCGGCTCACTTTTTCCCAGTGAAAACAAATCAGTACATTGTGTAGCGACCGACATGTTAAGTGTTACTGACGTTCTAAGTGCAAATTAAATTCTAGTTTCTGTGTGAGAATACTACGCCATGCCGAAAACAGCTAGTTCAAAGTCTACTCATATAAGGCAGTAGCTGCAAGATTTTCCGCATTATACAACAGATGGGAAAATTATTTTCTGCCAAGCATGCAACAAGGAGGTTAGTTGATGTTTTTCTTATTATTTTCCTGTCACTTAGGATTCTCTTTTATCGCTATCCTTTAGTAATACGAAATACTCTTTATATGCGATTCTAAACTGCATTTCCTTTTTCTCTCGTATTAAGTTTCGAGTGTTAAGAAATCTCACTTAACTCAGCATGCAGATGGAATCGCACATAAAGCTAATGTTGAACGAAATCCTCAGAGGAAAAAAAAAAAAAAAAAAAAAAAGTTATGCAGTGATTTGTGTCCTGCACTTGTGGCAGCAAACATCCCATTTCGGAAACCAGAAAACCCTACTTTCAGAGGTTTTCTTGAGAAGTACTGCCATCAGTCTATTCCTGCAGAGTCATATTTGTGTAAGAATTATGTGGATTCAGCTTACAATGCTGCATTGCACAGAATCCAAGATGATGTTGGAGAATCTTTTACATGGATTTCTGTGGATGAAACTACTGACAGTCTTGGCCGTTACATTGCAAACCTGATTATTAGCAAAAACTAATGAACAAACAATAGCACAGTTTATGAACAATGGGCTTAAGGTGCTATACCCAAACGGAGAGGATGAGAATAAGGTGCTTCTGGCCGTCACTGATGCTGTTGCATACATGATAGCAGCGTTTCAACTATTAAAAGTAATATACCCAATTGATGCTGCACGTAACTTGTGTAGTGCATGGGATCAACCGCATAGCAGAGCAAGTAAGGCTACAATTTCCTAAAGTAAATGAAGTAATATCTAAGGCGAAAAAAATTTTTGTTAAGGCACCATCAAGAATACAGGTATTCAAAGAACAGCTTCCAGATGTCCCATTGCTGCCAGAGCCTGTTGTCACCCGCTGGGGCACGTGGCTGATAGCAGCAGAGTACTATAGTACACATCTCTCAGCTGTCCAGAAGGTGGTTGAAAATATACTGGAGAATGCTGCATCCGTAACTGCAGCAATGGAGTTACTCAAAGATTCTTCTTTAAAACGGGACTTATCTTACATTTGGGCCCACTACACATTTATGGCAAGAATAATTTCACAATTAGAAGGCTCAGGAAGACCTATCTACAACAATATTTCTTTGCTTGAAGAAGTCAAAATGAAAATTAATGGAGCGCCAGGTGAAGTAGGGGAAAAAGTACGGGCAAAAATGCAAACGGTTTTGCAGAACACTTGCCTGAAGGAGTTGTGTGCAACTGCCGACATACTTAGTGGAAAATCCAGCACTCCTAACTGCAGCATTCCTGTCCAACATGTGCTGAAAATGAAGTATGCCCCTGTCACATCTGTTGATGTAGAATGTTCTTTTCCAGAGTATAAATTGATTCTGACTGACAAGCGCCACAGTTTTTCACTAGAAAACCTAGAAAAGATTTTGGTTATTTATTGTGAAGCCAACTATGGTCAGAATATGTGAAACTACGAATGTATTAATTATACCATGGCCACTTCTTTTTTATGGAGATCTTTATCTTGCAGGAACTCAAAAATATTTGGAGTTATGTTCAACATTAATGTTGTAGATTGGTGTGCTCTGTAACTGTGTAAATATTCATTCTCCTTGTTTTAATGACTAATAAGATGTTCATACTAACAACACTGTGTATTTTAATTTATTTTTATTTTCTCTGCATCATTTTTATTAGAGCCTATTTGAGGTTTTATATAGCCTAAATGAACTACTGAAGGATCCTATTTTAGGTGCCTAAAACACACTTTTTTACGACCTAAAATTCCGTGGTCTAGTGATCGCCAACTCCAGCAGCAATCTGGCCCAAGATGCTGGAGTTGGCAGTTGTGTGTATGGGGTGTGCTTGCTTGTGTGTACGAATGGTGTGTTTTTCTCTTTTGCTGATGAAGGCTGTGGCCAAGAGCTGCAACTTAACGTGTCCTATTTACAGTACATCTTTGATAATTTTTTAAGAAATATACAGATTTATGGTATTCTTGTTCTCCAGTAAAAAAGTTACGATTTCCAAATGCTCTTAAAAATGAAAGGCTGAACGAAGAACATGTGGAAACCAGAGAAAACATGCTTATACTGTACCAGATGCATAAGCAAGCCTGTACTGAAAGGACAGAACATAGAGAGAACATTTATAGGTCCCATCTTAAACTCAAAAACATTTGCAAAGCTAAATAAGCTCCTCATGGGGAAATAACCAGCAGTGGAAAACTATATACACAGGGCCGCCAATAAATGCAAGGCAGCTTGACAAAAATAATCAGGTGGACACACCAAATGCACACAAGCAGCTCTGCTAGATCCCAAGGATTAAATCACTACTTTGAAAACTCAGTTAAAGAAATGGGAAACAATATTGAAGCAATAAGTTCCTCAGCAATGGACCTGACTGATTCCCACTGCCAGGTGACCATGTATTTCAATGGAGTATTATCACATCAGCTGATTATATAAAAGCTATTTCCAAATTCTAAAAATATGGACTGCTATTGGTTGTTGAATTACATAATCAAAAAGCCAGTACTCTCAGTGTCTACACTACCAGCTTTTATTTTTAATAAAAGTGTAGAAGTTGGAGTATTTTCAGAACCACTCAAGGTATCAAATGTTATACCAGTTTTTCTTAAAAAAAGGGGGACAAACAACTTCCCAAAGCTACAGAGCAGGCAATATTTTTCAAGGATATTTGAGGCACTGCTACACATACAAATAAGCAGCTGCTTTGAAAACACAATCTCCTATGTAACAATCAGTTTGGATTTCATAAGGGGAGAAACACAACAGCAGCCATTTTGGAACCTGTGGATCAAACTTCAACAGCTCTTGAAGACAAAAGCATGGTGTCAGTACTATCAGATGACCTAAGCAAAGCATTCTGTTGCATCCCTATTTACATACTAATAAGGAAGCTGGAGTTTTGTAGGGTGAATGGGAGCACATTAGCTGTGATGCAGTCTTATTTAAGCAACAGAAGACATTTTGTCTCAGTCAGAAACATGAATTCTTTCTCAGTGGAAATCAGCACAGGTGTTCCATAAGGATCTATTCTTCGACCCTTCTTCTTCATTGCAGCAGCCATAGATTTGCCTAATAACACACTCATTCTGTCATATGTTATGCCAATGATACAATGCTACTTACCACAAATCGGAGAATTTCAGATGTGAATAGGGTGAAAAAGGACACTCTTGATACAGCCTTGGACTGGTTTTCAGCTAATGAATGCCTGTATAACCCTGATAAACCCAGTAACTCCTAATGGGAATGTCTAATGAAATATAAAATGTCAGTAAAACTTTTAGGTATTTACATTGGCTCCAAACTCCGCAGGGAGGAACATATCCATCATGTATGCAAAAAAATATTTCGGGTGTCATACCTCATTTTGAAGATAAGGGATTTAGTGACTGTGGATTACCTTACAATGACATACTTTGGACTATTCCAGTCACACATGTCATATGGTCTGATGGTATGGGGACACTACCCCTCACATCAAGAATATTTTAAAAATACAAAAACATGTCCAATGTGTAAAAATTACACATGGAGCGCTGTCATCCTCTTTTTCCATGCTCAGAATACTCACAGTTATACATTTAGACTTAGATGTGTTCGATGAACCCTCTGCCAGGCACTTAAGTGTAATTGCAAATTAACCATGTAGATGTAGATGCTCTATGTCAAAAATAATATTCCTGAATTTGCTGCCAGGGGAGGAACTCACACAAATACAATACCAGAGCTAAGGCTAATTTAGATATACCAAGGCACAGGTTAGCAAGAACTGGAAATTCTTACAAAGTGAATCCACTCAAAATTTTCAACAAATTACCAATTATGTTTCATCCATGGATCTAAAAAATTTTAAAATTAAATAGTGTAGCTGGCTATCAGATCACCCATTTTACCATATTAATGAATTCTGGAAATTATCACAAAGTGAACCCCTCAAAATTGTCAACAAATTACCAATCTATGTTTCATCTATGGATATAAAATTTTTTAAAATTAAATAGTGCAGCTGGCTATCAGATCACCAATTTCACCATATTAATGAATTCTTTGAGATGCTCTAGGAGGATGTTAGCTTTTAACAAATTTTCCTATTGTCTGCTGTATCATTATGTGGTATATTTATGTTTTGTGTCATGATTCTTCTTTGTTTTGAATAATTATGTCCTGTATACACTATCCAATTACTATTGCACAGTGTCTGTACTGTACTACATCACAGTATAACTTATGGACACTGGCTCTTGGAAATCTACCTGTAACATATTTTATTATTACAGTGTTTAATATGTATACTACAATTAACTGTCATTATTTTATTATTATATACCTGTATGTATTACCACATCCTGTATTGTACAACAATAATGAAGCCTGTTTCAATGTAAAATGATCAATGATGAATAAAAATTCTTGATTCTCTTTATGTGCAGAGGTGCTTTACAGCATGACCACCTTGTAGTGAATGAAATGAGATTACACGAGCATTATGTTAGTTAGCTGTATCATTTTCCAGCTATCTCAATAAGTGACATTTATTTAAACTTATTTCTCAAAGAAAACTGACAGGTTGCAGCAACAAATTAATTTATCACAACACATTAATTCATTTCTATTGCTCTTTAATTGTGTGGTACTGATATGAGTTAGGAAAAAAGATCTCATATACAAATATTAAATTAATATGTGTCACTGATTAATGTTGAAAATTGAGCACATAAAAGAAGCAATGGTGCATATATAAACTTCTACTTTCTGAACAGATCTTAGCTGATGGACTTACATAGGATCAAGATCTGAAATTAAAAAAAAAAAGGATAATAAACTGCCAGAACTTTTGCATATTATTTTAAGCTTGGTTACAGTTCTTGTATAATGTTTAAAAATTCAGATTTATAGACAATATGTTAAAGAGTTTAGTTTCATAGATTCCTAGAAAAATAATATCTTAGAAGTATTACACTTCCGTAAATAGTGGATACAGATTATATAGCATTTCTGTGTATCAAGATAAAAAAACCCTGATAGGAGAAATATCGACAGGTCAGCAGCATCACATAAACATCAAGCACAATAATTACTAGTCAATCATACTAACAATTATTTACAGGTATAAAATACAGCTTCTGTTTACTGATAGTACAGCAGTTTCTATTATTATATAAACTTGCACACTTTCTGAATTACACACACAATACAGACTTCTTTGCACTATATTTTTCTCTTTTAAAGGAAACACACATTATATTCATAATTTGTTTACACAAGTGATACATGTGTTAGTCTCAAAAAGCTATTCTACTGCTCATATCCATACAGTTAGAACTTGTTTGTTTTAATTTTGCAAATAACAGTACCTTCTCAACTTCTCTTTTGAATGCAATGTAAGGCAATTTCGTAAGAATATTAGATTAGTCATCATCATGAAACAGAACATAATTTTCTAACTGGAGTGGGATTATTAAACAGGTAATAAGACTCCCAAGCAGGAAATCACTTTTTGTACTTAAAAGGATAAAAAGGTTGCAGTAATGATGGTTTCAATAGTAGCTGTTTATTGGCAATGAAAGGAACATATAAGTACACAAAAAAAAACAAGTTTAGATACCTGAGGCATATCCAAGAATAGTGCAAAACCCATGGAAAAAACGCATAAATGAGAAAAATCCATATAAAAATAAATACAAGCAAGTTAAAACAAATTACACAGCCTCTTATTGGCAAGACAGTGTTGCAATCGACTAGAACAAACACCCACAAGAACACAAAACTTAGATCCCAAGCATTTCCTCTTAAAATAGAGTAAACCTCATAAAATGGCTATCTTGCATACAAAAGAGCAAAGTAGCTTCAGAATTAATTTGCACCCCCTGTAAGTACAGAAATAGACGAAGAAAAAAGATTATACGCTTTCATTTGAACCATAAGATAAAACAAAGTAATATAGATTTTTCAACTAAAATCCAGTTCAACTTAATTATACTGCTAAAACATTTTTTCTCACTATCTATAGTTATTTTTGATAAGCACATATGATTAAGGCATGTATCACTTGTATAGACATTATTCATGAAATACTGACATTTTCTCAACAACAAAACATTTGTTTTATGTTGAAATGTGCCACTTCTTTCAACTAAAGCACAATTCTCTGTTGCAGAGAAATTACCTTCTTACAGTATTTTTCTAAACTGTTTCAAGACACTATCATTAGTTAATAGAAATTGAGCATATGTATGCAGTGCCTAATCCTCTAGAAATTGGATGATTTTTAAAAAAGTATTTTCCAAGGCAACTAAGTTGACATTTTGAAAATAATATCTGGTGTATTACAGTGATGTGTGCTACAGTATTTAATTACAAGTATACATATATTACAGTTTTACGCTGTTGTCCACAATAATTGCTTTTAACTTTACAGAATTTACTAATTTTGTATAAATCATACATATAAACAGTTGAAACATTTATAATTACAAGGCAATTAGGATGTGAGTATATTTTTTTTTACACAATTGACAATTATATACAGAAGTTCTGACTTCAACACAATGCAGCATTAGTTCCATGCCTGCTAACTTAACAAGGGAAAAAATTATTGATACATTTTCCTTATTTGTGGCAACAGGTATTGTAATTGCAGTTAGATAACACTTCAGGTATTTCAAACAATGTAGTCATCAGTAATCAAATTCAGAAATAAAATGATAAGTTAAGCAAGAAGAATTACAGTTCTTTCTCATGTCTTTTCAGAAAAACTATATAAATTTCTTCAGAAGTGTACTAAAAACAGTCCATTGTTAACATAGTCCAATGGCTCTGCATTGCATTCATGATTATTAATTATTAGACAATATAAATTATGATAAAGGTTTCAAAGAAACTACTTCATATATGGGTTTATCCCATTATATTTTTCTGAGGGGATGTAATAAAATGTTTTTATTGTATTGGTATCTCACTCATTATGAGAAGCTCCTCTACCTTCATAAGAATACTTTAATTTTAAACAGGTGCAAGGCCATTAGCTCTTTCTTTTATTTATATAGAACAAGTCCATTCTCTAACAGTGTACAAGAGCTAAAGTTTATTTATATATATATAGAAGTAAAAATAGATAACATATTTTGCACTCTGAGTTCAAAAAGCGTTTGGTGTCTCATTGCATTATTATACTCTATTTATACGCCTATGTTACAAGAACAGATGTAACAATAAATATTTACATTTCACAAAATTGACTATAAACAGGAATGTGTGATTATTCTCTTCAAAAGAGAAGATTTTAGTTCCTACAAACTATTTCAAATAAAATTAAAGTGAAGCAGTTTACTTACTTCTCAACAAAACATCCTAAATCTCTGGCTTTTAAAGTAGTCTTGAACAATTTAGTAACAACTAACTTTGCCAACAAACTGTACCTTGCAAATTAGTCCATTAATATCAGTTTTTGTCATTAACATCATGTAAGATGATCTGCTTAATATATGGGAACATAAGCTAAAAATATTTTCTGTCATTTGTCAATTTTACTCATCTTAAAAAAGTTACTATGGAACCAGTAGATCTTTCAGATTTTATAGCAAACTGTTACTACAGCTAAAGTGCTCAATAAGCAATCAGATTTAAGTTGAACTGTTCCAGTGCACAATTTCTTACAAAGGAATACTTGAAATACCATGCTTCACTACACCAAAGATTCCTTAGTAATACCATCCCTATACTACATGCATCCCAAACAGTCTACTTCATTTATCATGTCTTTTTTATGCAGTGTGATAACTTTTCAATATACTGATTTACTTCCCGTAATTAATGTACCTGTTATAAAATAACTTTTATAATTTTAGTACAAATATTTACAACTTAATTAATGAACAACATGAGATTTCAACGATATTACTTTCTTCCCAAGAACTGCATATCGCACCAGCTCAAGCATTTCATAATTAATGTACAACTGCAGCAGGTAGTTCCAAGACAACAGAACAGAAAACCACACATATGTACTCAGTAATGTGTTGAGAAACAAGAGAAATATTTTTGCTGATGCCCCAATTTACCAGCAATTCTGTCATTGTTGAGTTATTGCTCGTAATTTCCTATTATTTCAAACAAACGAATAGTATGACTCTCCCTCTCCTTTTAGTCTATATAATGTTTTGGTCACACATTCTTTCTCACGAATCAACAGTTGTAACTTCTAGCATACCTACGATGCATGCACAGTAGTACTGTTTCTTTGCAATTATTATTCCTTCTTTTCATTTTAAGTAGTGCTAAACTTCCCTTATACTTCAATAACTTATTTCTGTTAGTCACTTCTAACTAATCATGGATCTTCGGTTCGAGTTTTGTGAGTATCAGCAGCCCAATTTTGTATTCCACATAACACAGCCAAACATAATGATATTAGGGACCAATTCCTAAAATGACTAGCTGAACTCATTCCTCTTGTATTTACTACGCACTTTATGAAAAAAAGCACATGTGGCAATCCACAGTGAAATTAAATGAAAGTCACTGTGTTTTGCTTATGGTTCACAACAAAGAATTCAGGATTACTAGCTTATTACTGTACATTTAACCAAACAGAAGAGAAACATTATGAACACACTGGAAAAAAACAGGCTATTTTAATATTATTAACATCTATATGATGGTTAAACTACCAAGTTATTTTACATCACTGTATGTAGTTTCTGTTGACGCAATCATCTAATAATCAGTGACAGTGCTGTATGACACATCATCTTCACTGTCTGAACCTGTGTTACACTGGTGATCAGTTTATATGATTTGAAAATATATATGACACAAAACCACTGTACCCACATATTTCTCAAATGTAGTGAAAGAATATTACACAGAGCACTTTTTCCATCTTCATATAATATGAACAATATATGTGTATCTTGGTTTTTTTTTCTTTTTTTCACTTGTATAAAAGTCTGTACAGCGGAAATATCAACTTTTAGTCTATATTTTCTTTAAACTAATTGCAAAATGAAGATCACCAAGCCTTAAAATACAGATTTCTAATTTCCTACTCTTCAGTTCTGCTACACAGTTCTGTTCGAGTTACATAATGATTATTGGTCCAGTGACATTCATTCAATCTTCAAAGCCATAGTAACAATCTTGGTCCATTTGTTTCTTTTGTCTTGAGCAACCAATGTTAGCACAGTCTCAGACAACAGTCTCCACATCTTCAGCAACCAACTGGAAATGTTCCTGGCCTGAAAAACATAGAAAAAAGAAATGATATACATCAGTGTACAAGGTACAAATGTAAGACTGATACTTCCCCACTTTATCAACTCATCCTTACATTTGGTTCATAGGTTTTGCTTCCAACATAACTTGGTCAATTTGTTGCCATCTATTCACTAATTGAATGCCAGTCTACTATAAATTATAAGAGCCTGCACTTTTCATTCTTAAATCAGTTCAACAAGTAAATTTATGGTGGATCACATCATATGATAGCTCATCCAGAAAACAAGTTGCATGGATGAATGCTGCCAATATTGAGGTATAGCAGCCACTGGAGAAATTTGGCTAGATTGCTTGGAACACACATTTAACAAAGTGATTTATTTTTGAATGCACGAAACATAAAAGCAAGTGATATCCAGCAATATGTCTATGAGGCTTTTGACAAACAAGCAATTAGTAAATAAATGGTTGACATCTGTGTGCAAATGTTCAAAATAAACAAAAAAGTTTGCGAACATCAAACGGTATTGAAAAATTCTTGGAAACTGTTAACAAGGTGAGCTAAGGGTATGAACATTTTATCAGAATGAGAGTTGATTGTCCACGACAGTGATGGAGTGAAATCAACTGTCATAAGCTGCCAATTATTGTCGCAAACAGGAAATTTATTTAATGAAGTTATTCAATAATTTGTCTCACAGCATGTAACAATGGAAGGAATATTGGGTTTAACATATCATAAACAGCAAGTCATTAAAGAGGAAGCTTTGAATTGGGAAGGATATTGAAGGTAATCTATATCAGTTTCAAAGTATTTGCCTTGTGCAATTTAAGGAAACATGGAAAAATCTAAATCTGGATGGCCAGACTGAGATTTGAACCAATGTCTTCCTGAATGATTATCTAGTGTTTTACCACTGCATCCACCTTCTTGGCAAACAACAATAGAGGCAACAGTGTAAATAAAGCAGTGTAAGGTACAAATTTGCATGTAAAGCATATTTCATAATGAAATGTTTATCTCTGAACTGTCAGAGCCACAAATAAATCAGAACGCAAATGAAATGTGTGTGATTTTATTGGCTGCACCTCCTCCCCCCTCCTTCCCATTTCCTCTTCACCCACTTTCTTGTGCGCAGGTGAGAGGCAGAGGCAGCAGTAACATCTCATATAAAAAGATGTGTGCTGCAAGCAATGTGAAGCAGCAGTTAGTTCACTAACTGACATGCTGTGGATCACCAGTTCAAATCTGATCCACAGAAAATATTTATTCTTTAGTATTCATATCTTGCCACACTAGATGCACCAGTTCATGCTCAATTCCTGCAGTTAAACAGCAATGAAGTTAAGCAACCCAAGGCCCAGTTAGAACTTGGTTAGGTGACAGCCTGGGAACACAAGGTGCCTTTGGTTCAAGAACATGCAAGTTACCAAAGTGGCATCCAATTAAAAATGGGTCATTTAGCCATGCGAATTATTGTTTAGTATTTATCTTTTCTAGATGGTTCTCAAAACTTTTTATGTTTGTAATGTTTGCCTATTCTGGAATATTCGATGTTTGTACCAATAGCAGCATTCTCCGTCCAAGAGTTCAGTTCTGCTCTGGCTGTATGGTGGTGTTCGTAATAAATGTGCTTTCAGTAGTAAGTGTTGTACTTAATTAAATGAGCCTGCTTTTGGATCTGGACTTCATTGTGTTTATAAAAAGACACTGGTGAAGATGCCATGGGCTACAAAACATCTATGTCACCATGACTGCAAATAGGCAACATATAAGCTGTCACCTACATCGACTGGAACTGAAATACATGCAGTTCATTGTTCACAAGGTTCAAATGCTTAGGAGACCAATGGATTCCAAAACAGCAGTATTTCAGCTGTTTATCAGGCATCCATTAGTATTTTCTGGAGATGCAAGGCAGAATCCAATGAAATGGCTGAAAGGAGGTGAGGTGACATGACATGTTTCCCAAAAGTGCATTTTTACCTTAGATGGCACTGCATAGCAATTGTTCAAGAACAACAAAGACAAAATTAATAGTTGGGACAATTGAAGAGTGAACTGAAGGAAACATTTCACAACAATCAGGAGCAAGTCTGCTTAGCAGAAGAATAATTCAAGAACAGGATCCAATTTCTGTGGAAACAACACAATCTCACATATAAAATGTATTGGCCCTATCCCATATCTTGAATCCAAATATGACAGAAGTTGACAAATTCCCATACTTGATGAAAGGGTTCACAGAGGACATGTACCAGGCTCATTTGGTACAGGATGTTACAACAGATGAATTTATCAAGCAGTGCCAGTGTATTGAGGAAATGCAATGGAAAAGGATCACACAAAATGCTATGGCTGATTCCTGACATGACATGTTTCCCAAAAGTGCATGGCAATTGAGGAAGACTATGATGATTCCCCTCGCTCATACTCAAGGTAGAAAAGAAGACAGTAGTTCATATCAATCACAAATGTCAGATCTATGGGACAAAGCCCATTGCCGTACCCTGGACAAGGTCACTGCCCCCCCCCCCCCTCCTGTCCCCCTCCCCACGAACAAGTCGTTGCCATTCCATGTCACCATATAGAGGTACCAGCCACTCGCCTAGCTGCTGAATTTAGAGAAACTAAGTGAAGTGGGGCCATCACGGATGAAAATCCTGCCAGTATGACAATTACCAAGATGTCAGTAAATCTCATTAATGTTGTCGTAGATGGCCAACTTGTCCAGGTGTTAATTGAAATAGGTGTTTCTTATTTGGCAATGTCACATGATTATGTTCCAGGACAGGAAAATGATTGTTACAAATGGAAAATAGATCCAGCTGACAGGAACATATAATGCTAGAATAATTATCAATGACAGAAAATTGCACTTCAAATTTGTTGCTATGATGGAATGTAGTCACAATGTTATTCTCAGATGAGGCTTCTTGCGGGCATTGCAAACTGTTATTAATGGTGGAAGATCAGAGCTCAAGACTGATGAAGCTATTCCAACAAGCACACATAACAAAGATTGCTCTGGACATTTGTCTGGTACTGAGGATGATGTTATCCCATTGTCTCAACAAGATGTATCACAATCATCAATCTAGACACTCAGTGAAACTGTGAAGCTTTTGTCAACTGCAAAATGCTACTCAGGCTCACAAATGAATTCTCCACACCAGCAATGATCTTAAGAACTGTATGTGGTCAAGAAGACCAGTGGATAACTGACTGTCATGAGCAGCCACAGCTCTTCCCTAAAGATCTTTGTGCAGAAACATCCCAACAAGTCCAGGAAGGGCAGCTCAGTGCCATTGACAAAGAATTGTGCTCTGCTATGACTACAGAAAATGCAGAGGAGCAAGCTACTATCAGACTGCCAATAGGATCTAGGCTGATCAAGGAACAATGTCGGTGAGTATTAGCTGTTCTGCACCAATTTTCAGATTCTTTCAAATCCAAAGCAGATAAAAGACAGACCAAGAAGACCACGATAAAACACAGTAACAACAATGGGGATCAGCCAACTCTTAGCCAGCACTCATGAAAGATTTCACTGGATGAACAATGCATAACTTGTGAGATAGTACAGATGATGCTGCAAGATGACATCACTGACCCTTCTGTGAGTCATGGCTCCTCTCTTGTGGTCCTTGTGAAGAAGAAGGATGGCACATGGTGTTTTTGTGTTCACTACTTGTGACTGAACAAAATCATGAAAAAAAAAGGTCTACCTGCCTGTTGCTGCACATTGATGGCACCATAGACTGTTTGAAAAGAGCAAAGTATTTTTGAACTATGGGCACTACTGACAAATTAAGGCTGATGATGTTGGTTGGGAAAAAGACTGTCTTGACAGCTCCAAGAGGCATTTTAGAGTTCAAAGCTATGCTGTTTGGGCTGTGTAATGTTCTAGCCACATTCCACTGCATGATGAATAATACTTTAAATGGGTGATTCGTATTTGCTGTCTGGATGACCATAAGCCTACTCCTGAATCTAAAAAGTGCCTCATAATCACCCAAGAAATAAATCTTGGGGGACCTAGTTAATGGTGACAGAGTCTGTCCTGATCCAGAAAAAACAAAAATAGCCACAGATTTTCAGACTACTCGACACATTTGAGATGTGAGAAGTCTTCTCACAATGTGTTCGTACTGCTGCCAATTTTTAAACAACTACCCTCCAAGATTTAAACAACTACCCTCCAAGAGCTATGGCAGAGAGACTCCAAATCTTCCTGTAATGAGATGCGAGAAAAGTCTTTCCTTGTCCTTAAGGTGTTACTAACGTCATCTCCAGTCCTAGCACTGTGTGGCGGGAATGAGTACACAAAACTTCATACCAACACTAGCAGTCACAGGCTAGATGTAGTTGTAACACAAATTCAAGAAGGCGCTAAAAAGGTGTTAGCATTTGCTTTCTGAGTGCTCTCTGAGATGAACTGCTCTACAACTGAGAAAGAGTACTTTGCCATTGTTTGTGGCATCAACTAGTTCTGACCACATTTATTTGTCTAATCAATCACCACTGTGATTGACCATCATTCACTATTCTGGCTGTCTAGTCTGAAGGCTCTGTTGGGTCAACTGGCAAAATGGGCACTTCAGGAGTACTACATCGCAGTGGTATACAAAAGCAGATGCAAACATGAGGGCACTGACAGCCTTAAGAAATCCTTTGGTGGAACACAGCAGTATGGATGAAATAACATTACTCGCAATACTTTAAGCAAAATCAAACAATGGAAAATCCAGGATGGAATAATGACAGTATTACGAAAAGGATAGATTACTACTCAGCATATAGTGGAGATGGTGAGTTGCAGCTAGGCACAACAAAAAGACTTTGAAACAAGTAAGCTTTCAGCCAGAAAGACCTTCTTCAGAATTAGACGACATACCTGCACACAGTTAAGCAAACACAGCACACACACACACGATATAGTCTCTGGTTGCTGAGGCCAGCATCTCCGCTACATTGAGAGTAGTAATTTATCCTTTTCATAATACTGTCATACAAGCCTTTCAGGTGGAGAAACTGAACCATAGAAAATCCTTATTAGTAAACAGAACATTGTGTAAGAGGCACTATTTCCAACAGGTCGATATGGGTGCTCGTCATTGCAGCTCATTTACATCCCACTACCCTAAAGCATTTCCATGAAGTGACAACATCTTAGTCACCTGAGATTTGTGAAGACTTCACCAGGTCTCTACCAATGCATTGTAGATCCTATGTGAGCCACTTAAGGAATGCCATGACGCAAACACGTCACAATTACCGCCGGGGCATCTCATACTAATTCTGTCTGAGAATGCACCAATCTGCTGGATTGGAATCTAGCACCTGGGGAGATTCCCAGTGTTGTCAAATGGGAATTAATAGACAAGAGCCTACACTGGCTACCTCTCCTGTTACCTTGTCATCAAAGTTGCACCGACTTACAAAGTTTCTCATATTTTTTGCAGTGTTTCTTGTAACAGTTTTGCAGCAGAAAAAAGTAGCTGGAAAGTTAAGGATGTTCACAGTTCTTGGAGGATCATTATTTCATTAATGGAACATAGGTAAACAAAAAAGAATTCAAAAGAACAGGCAACAAATCACTTCCCAATGAAAGGTGAGTGGAACACACACACACTTAAAAGATCACTAATTGCACTGGCTTTTTTCCTAAGCTTTTAAGTGTGTCAGTATGTAACCTATCATTCATCAGCATATGAGTGTTTGTCTGAACTCATTCTTAATTTTCTGTTTATAGCTCCATCCTACTGGGTGCCACAGTTAAAAGTAGCCCACCTGCCCTTTGCCCAAATGTAATATTTCGACTCCTGAAATAGAGTAAATAGCTACAATAGTGGACAGTTTTATGCAACATTCGATTGTTAGCATTCTTCTGTCAGCATTTCAGTTTACTTCATTATCAGTGAAGTTAGACATTTCTTTAGATCTACATCTACAGCTGTACTCTTCAAAACAACCATGAGCTGCATGGCAGAGGGTACGTCCCACTGTACCAGTAATTAGGGTTTCTTCTTATCCCATTAATGTATGGAGCACAGAAAGAATGACCGACTGAATACCTCTGTGCATGCAGCAATTATTCTAATCTCATCCTCAGGATCCCTATGTGAATGATACCTATAGGGTTGTAATACATTTCTTGATAATCATTTAAAGCCGTTTAACAAAGTTGTTAATACATTCTCTCTGGATAATTAACATCTATCTTCAAGAGTCTTCCAGTTCAGATAATTCAGTATCTCTGTGACACCCTCCCGAGAAGTGAACAAACCTGTGACCATTCATGCTGCCCTTCTCTGTATATGTTCAATATCCTTTGTTAGTCCTATCTGGCATGGGTCCCACACAATTTAGCAATGTTCTCGAGCCCGTTGCACGAGTGATTTGTATGCAATCTCCCTTGCAGACTGATTGCACTTCTCCAGTATTCTGCCAATAAACCAAAGTCTACCACCTGCTTTACCCACGACTGATGATGATGATGATGATGATGATTTGTTGGGCACTCAAATGCTTGGTCATCAACACCCATACAGAGTCCCAATTGATGAAGATGATGATGATGATGATGACACCTCAAACACCCGGTCCCCGAGTAGAGAAAATCCCCAACCTGGCCAGTAATCAAACCTGGGACCCCGTGATCCAGAGGCTGCAACGCTAGCCACTAGACCAAGACCTGTGGACCTACAACTGAACCTATGTTTCCAGAATGAGATTTTCACTCTGCAGCGGAGTGTGTGCTGATATGAAACTTTCTGGCAGATTGAAACTGTGTGTCGGACCAAGACTCGAACTCGGGACCTTTGCCTTTCGCGGGCAGGTGCTCTACCAACTGAGCTACCCAAGCACAACTCATGCCCTGTCCTCACAGCTTCACTTCCGCCAGTATCTCCCCTCCTACCTTCCAGACTTTACAGAAGCTCTCCTGCGAAACTTGCAGAACTTTGAACCTATGTTGTTGTTCCATTTCATATCACTACAAAGCATATGAGTTGGCCGATTCCAACAGTGACTCATTGATATTATAGTCATAGGACACTATAGTTTTTTTTTTATTTTTTGAGGTGTACAATTTTACATTTCCGAACATTTAAAGCAAGTTGTCAATCTGTGCACCACTTTGAAACATTATCAAGATCTGACTGAATATTTATGCAGCTTATTGCAGTTATCACTTCACTATAAATGACTAGATCATCTGGAAAAGCCCTAATTTTATTGTTTCTATTGCCTGTAAGATCATTAATATACAACATGAACAGAAATGCTCCCAACACACTTCCCTGGAGAACACCCAAAGTTACTTTCTAATGATGATTCTCCATCCAAGCTAACATGCTATGTCCTCCCTACCAAAAAGGCCTCAATCCAGTCACAAATTTCACTTGATACCCCCATATGATCATACTTTTGACAATAAGCGTAGTTGTGGTACTGAGTCAAATGCTTTCTGGAAATTAAGATGTACTGCGTCTACCTGGTTGCCTTGATCCAAAGCTTTCCGTATGTCATGTGATAAAAGTGCGAGTTGGATTTCACGTGATCGATGTTTTCGAAATCCATGCTGGTTGGCACAGAGGTAGTCATTCCGTTCAAGATCCCTCATCATGTTTGAGCTCAGAATATGTTCCAAGATTCTACAACAAATCAATGTCAAGGATATTGGATGGTAGTTTTGCGGATCACTTCTACTACCCCGCTTGTAGACACTTGTGACCTGCGCCTTTAAACAAGAACTAGGCACGATTTTTTGTTTGAGAGATCTCCAATAGATTATAGTTATAAGAGGGGCTAACTCAGCCAAAAATTCAGTACAAACACTGACAGGGATTCCATCAGGGCCTGGACCATTGTTCAATTTTAATGATTTCAGCTATTTCTAAACACCACTGCCATTAATTTTTTTTTCATTCATCTTTTCAGTGGTACAAGGATTAAATTGGGGCAATTCTCCTGGGTTTTCCTTTGTAAAGGAACATTTCAAAATTAAGTTAAACTTCACAGCTTTTGATTTACTACCCTCAATTTCAGTTCCTGCCTCATTTGCTAGGGACTAGACACTACATTTGGTGCCACTAACAGCCTTCACACATGAACAGGATTTCTTTGGGTTCCGTGAAAGATCGCTTGACAATATTCTGCTACAGCAGTCACTGAACACATCACGTACTGCTCTCTTGACAGCTAAACATGTTTCATTCAGCATCTCTCTATCTATAGCCCTATGCTTTGTTTCACACCTATTATGCAGTAATATCGGTTTCTTTAGAAGTTTCTTTACAGTGACTGTATACCATGGAGGTTCCCTCCCATTATGAACTGTTCTACTGGGTACATATCTGTCCATTGCATGGCCAACTATTCACATAAACTTGAGTTCCAATACATGCTCCTGCCCTGTGCTAAAAGTTTCAAGTTCCTCACTGAGATACGACACTACAGATCTTTTATATACTTTACTGAAAATATATATATGTAAAAAACAAAGATGCTATGACTTACCAAATGAGAAAGTGCTGGTAGATAGACACAATAAAAAACACACAAATTTCAAGCTTTCACAACCCAAGGTTGCTTCATCAGGAAAGAGGGAAGGAGAGGGAAAGACGAAAGGATGTGGGTTTTTAGGGAGAGGGTAAGGAGTCATTCCAATCCCGGGAGCGGAAAGACTCACCTTAGGGGGAAAAAACGACGGGTATACCCCCACACACACACATATCCATCCACACATATACAGACACAAGCAGACATATTTAAAGACAAAGAGTTTGGGCAGAGATGTCAGTCAAGGCGGAAGTGCAGAGGCAAAGATGTTGTTGAATGACAGGTGAGGTATGAGTGGCGGCAACTTGAAATTAGCGGAGATTGAGGCCTGGTGGATAACGGGAAGAGAGGATATATTGAAGGGCAAGTTCCCATCTCCGGAGTTCGGATAGGTTGGTGTTAGTGGGAAGTATCCAGATAACCCGGACAGTGTAACACTGTGCCAAGATGTGCTGGCCGTGCACCAAGGCATGTTTAGCCACAGGGTGATCCTCATTACCAACAAACACTGTCTGCCTGTGTCCATTCATGCGAATGGACAGTTTGTTGCTGGTCATTCCCACATAGAATGCGTCACAGTGTAGGCAGGTCAGTTGGTAAATCATGTGGGTGCTTTCACACATGGTTCTGCCTTTGATCGTGTACACCTTCCGGGTTACAGGACTGGAGTAGGTGGTGGTGGGAGGGTGCATGGGACAGGTTTTACACCGGGGGCGGTTACAAAGGTAGGAGCCAGAGGGTAGGGAAGATGGTTTGGAGATTTCATAGGGATGAACCAAGAGGTTACAAAGGTTAGGTGGACGGCGGAAAGACACTCTTGGTGGAGTGTGGAGGATTTCATGAAGGATGGGTCTCATTTCAGGGCAGGATTTGAGGAAGTCGTATCCCTGATGGAGAGCCACATTCAGAGTCTGATCCAGTCCCGGAAAGTGTCCTGTCACAAGTGGGGCACTTTTGTGGTTCTTCTGTGGGAGGTTCTGGGTTTGAGGGGATGAGGAAGTGGCTCTGGTTATTTGCTTCTGTACCAGGTCGGGAGGGTAGTTGCGGGATGCGAAAGCTGTTATCAGGTTGTTGGTGTAATGGTTCAGGGATTCCGGACTGGAGCAGATGCGTTTGCCACGAAGACCTAGGCTGTAGGGAAGGGACCGTTTGATATGAAATGGGTGGCAGCTGTCATAAGGGAGGTAATGTTGCTTGTTGGTGGGTTTGATGTGGACGGACGTGTGAAGCTGGCCATTGGACAGGAGGAGGTCAACGTCAAGGAAAGTGGCATGGGATTTGCAGTAGGACCAGGTGAATCTGATGGAACCAAAGGAGTTGAGGTTGGAGAGGAAATTCTGGAGTTCTTCTTCACTGTGAGTCCAGATCATGAAGATGTCATCAATAAATCTGTACCAAACTTTGGGTTGGCAGGCCTGGGTAACCAACAAGGCTTCCTCAAAGCGACCCATGAATAGGTTGGCGTACGAGGGAGCCATCCTGGTACCCATGGCTGTTCCCTTTAATTGTTGGTATGTCTGGCCTTCAAAAGTGAAGAAGTTGTGGGTCAGGATGAAGCTGGCTAAGGTAATGAGGAAAGAGGTTTTAGGTAGGGTGGCAGGTGATCGGCGTGAAAGGAAGTGCTCCATCGCAGCGAGGCCCTGGACGTGCGGAATATTTGTGTATAAGGAAGTGGCATCAATGGTTACAAGGATGGTTTCTGGGGGTAACAGATTAAGTAAGGATTCCAGGCGTTTGAGAAAGTGGTTGGTGTCTTTGATGAAGGATGGGAGACTGCATGTAATGGGTTGAAGGTGTTGATCTACGCAGGCAGAGATACGTTCTGTGGGGGCTTGGTAACCAGCTACAATGGGGTGGCCGGGATGATTGGGTTTGTGAATTTTAGGAAGAAGGTAGAAGGTAGGGGTGTGGGGTGTCAGTGATGTCAGGAGGTTGATGGAGTCAGGTGAAAGGTTTTGTAGGGGGCCTAAGGTTCTGAGGATTCCCTGAAGCTCCGCCTGGACATCAGGAATGGGATTACCTTGGCAACCTTTGTATGTGGTGTTGTCTGAAACCTGACACAGTCCCTCAGCCACATACTCCCGACGATCAAGTACCACGGTAGTGTAACCCTTGTCCACCGGAGGAATGACGATGGATCGGTCAGCCTTCAGATCACGGATACCCTGGGCTTCAGCAGTGGTGATGCTGGGAGTAGGATTACGGTTTTTTAAGAAGGATTGAGAGGCAAGGCTGGAAGTCAAGAAATTCCTGGAAGGTTTGGAGAGGGTAATTTTGAGGAAGAGGAGGTGGGTCCCACTGTGACGGAGGACGGAACTGTTCCAGGCAGGGTTCAATTTGGATAGTGTCTTGGGGAGTTGGATCATTAGGAGTAGGATCAGGGTTCTTTTTCTTCCTGGCAAAGTGATATTTCCAGCAGAGAGTACGAGTGTAGGACAGTAAATCTTTGATGAGGGCTGTTTGGTTGAATCTGGAAGTAGGGCTGAAGGTGAGGCCTTTGGATAGGTTTCGGATTGGGAGAGAGGTTTGGAGGAAAGGTTAACTACTGAATTGGGGTGTTGTGGTTCCAGATTGTGTTGATTAGAATTTTGAGGTTTTGGGGGGAGTGGAGCTGGAAGTGGGAGATTGAGTAGGTGGGAGAGACTGGGTCTGTTTGCAATGAGAGGAGGTTGAGGTTTGCTGGAAAGGTTGTGGAGGGTGAGTGAATTGCCTTTCCAGAGTTGGGAAACCAGGAGATTGGATAGTCTTTTGAGGTGGAGGGTGGCATGCTGTTCTAATTTGCGGTTGGCCTGTAGGAGGATGCTCTGAACAGTCGGTGTGGATGTGGGAGAGGAAAGATTGAGGACTTTTGTTAAGGATAGGAGTTGACAGGTGTGTTCATTGGCTGAGTTGATGTGTAGGTGAAGGATTAGGCGGGTGAGGGCTATGGATTGTTCAGTTTTGAACTGGTATAGGGACTGATGGAAAGACGGGTTACAGCCAGAGATGGGAACTTTAAGTGTGAGGTCTTTGGGGGTAATGCCAAATGTCAGACAAGCCTGAGTAAATAAAATATGGGAGCGTAATCTGGCTAGGGCGAAGGCATGTTTGCGGAGGGAATGTAAATAAAACTTAATGGGGTCGTCGTGGGGATGTTGTGAGGGTGACATGGTATTAGAATGTGGAAAGTGTAACATGAGGCTCAAATGAAAATAAAAATAAAAATATATGGGGAGAGGTAAAGGTGAACTAGAAAGCAACTGGAGATCTGGTAATTTCTACTTGTTTTAGTTGTCCTTTGTACTTTGGTAATCATTGTTGCCACAACTGTGTCATGGTCGCTGACACAACTTTCAATTTCGAACCCCAAAGAGGTCAGGTCTATTTGTTGCCATTAGCCCCAATATATTTCCATCATGAGTGGGTTTCCTAACTATCTATTCTAGGTAGTTTTCTGAGAAGGCATTTAGTAAAGTTTCACAGGATGTCTTACCATGCTCACTACTAGAAAAACTGTAATTTTCCCATTTAATTGTTGGATGATTAAAGTGTCCACCAATGATTACAATACAATTGGGGAATTTGCATACAAGTGAACTCAGGTTTTCTTTAAAGTTTTTGGTTACATCAGGAGATGAGTCTTGTGGACATAGAAGGATCCAATTCTCATTTTATGCCCACCATTGATACTGAGTCTTGCCCAAACAATGTCAATGCAGCTTCAGTTTCTATCTCGGTGCATTCGAGTTATTTGTCTACTGCGACAAATACACCAGCCCCATTTTCCTCTTGCCTATTCTTTCATTATACACTTAAATTATCCCCAAAAATTTCACTGCTATCAATTTCAGTTTTCAACCATCTTTCTGTACCTAGTACTATGTGAGCTGCTCTGCTTGTTGTGAGCACTTCAAACTCTGGTACTTTGTTGTGAATGCTTCGGCAGTTTACCATTAGGATTTTAATACTCTCACCTGTGGGAGACAAAACATGGTTCAAATGACTCTAAGCACTATGGGACTGAACATCTGAGGTCATCAGTCCCCTAGACTTAGAACTACTTACACCTAACTAACCTAAGGACATCTCACACATCCATGTCCGAGGCACGATTCGAACCTGTGACTGTAGCAGCAGCGCGGTTCCAACCTGAAGCGCCTAGAGCCGCTCGGCCACAGCGGCCGGCTGTGGAAGAGACATCTTTTGATCTTACACTGATACTTCTGGTTTTCCTATCATTATCTGGATTGAATGGAGAGTTGCCTAATCTAAAAACACCTTGTGTGCACCCCACACACAGTCAGCTACCTGAGTAACAGCCTCTGATGTGTAGTGCACACCTGACCTATTTAGGGGAACCCTTCAGTTGTCAACCCTGTGGCGCAAGTGCAGGAAGTCGCAGCCTAGCTCGTCATCGAACCTTCACTGTCTCTGGTTCAGTCCTTCCACCTGACCGAGAACCAAATGGCCACAATCAGTTCTGGGGACAATGCTACAAATTGTGATCTTCGTCGAAACTCCACACACAAGGCTGGATGTCTCAACCTCTCTGCCCAGAATGACCTCGGAGCCCAGACAACAGGCATGATTTGTTCTCTTTGTGGTCTGCAAAATTAATTTCTTGATAGACGAAAGAATTGAAACTGTGGAAGCATACATGAAAAAAGGTTCGATTAAGGAAACTCTTGAAATTTTCAGGGTCAAGTATCCAGCAAAGAGAGTAATACAGAGTCTGTATAAAAACCGGTGCACCTATGGATCTGCGTAAAATGTAAAATGACAAGGAATTCCTTCAGTTTGCACACCAGAAGTTATTGCAGACATTCGCCAGAGAATTATTCAGAGTGCAGAGAAGTCTACACATACATGTTGGCCCCAACAGGCGCATGTAAGTAGGAGTAGTTGTCAGCGGATATTGAAAAGTCTTGATTTGAAACCATGTCATGTGACAGTTGTGCAGCAATTACAGGATGATGACAGTCAGCAACATGCAGATTACTGCATGTGGTTTTTGTTAGACACTTTCCATTACACCATGAGTGATGAAGCATGGTTTCATATTTTTCAGTTACCGTGAATTCACAGAAAATGAAGTAGTGGGCACAGAGAAGCCAACACTGTGTTTCAGAAAGCACAACATGATGAAAAAAATTGGCATTTTGCTGCAGTGCAACAAAAATGTGCGTCACTGGACCGATATTTTTTGACAGTTGCCTCAATATAGTCGCATATATGGAAATTTCTGACACATTTTGTGCTCAACTCGCTGAATATGAAACACAATACTGCTTCTTCCAGCAAGAAAGTGGAACATGTCACAAGTCTAAGGTATACCTGGGATAAGTCCACAATGTCTTCACCAAGGAATGAACTGTCTGCAAACATTTATGGCCACCACATTTACCGAATCTAACAACAAGTGATTTTTTTCTGCAGTGACACTCGAAAGGCAAGATCTATGAAATAACTTCACACACAACACAGGAACCAAAAGACATCAGCCGTGAAGTTGCCAATATCAATATCCAAACTTTATGCTGGATGGATCTGAATATGCTTGGACGACACAGCGGTGTATCGATGTTGCAGGTGGGCACTTTTAACATCTTCTGTAAAGTTATTTTTCACTTTAAGTCCATTTCAGCTCTTCATTTCTGTAATGTCACTGCATTTCCTTCATACTTACATGGGCTACTTTTATCCACACCACCATCATAATGGTTTTCAGCAGAAATAGAATATAAGTTTATCGAAGAATAAACTCCAATTTCTCTAGGAAAGTAGTAGTGCATTACCCCGCATTTGCACCTTATGGTTACAACCACTGTTTTTATACGAAAACATGCAATTGGAGGAATGGTACCCACTCTCCAGATAGGCAGCCAGCTCGTGGTCCTCAGCCTGCTGTGCTAGCATCTTCGGTGTGTTGCCGTGGCGATCCTGGATGGTGAGGGAGGCCCCCCCAGCTACCAGCATGCAGCATATGCTGCGGCGTTTGTGGGCAGCTGCTTTGTGCAATGCTGTTTGTCCCCTGCAATAAAATAAGCCATGTTCAGCAGAAATCATACTGAGCACCAGAAACAGCAAGTAACGCACTTAAAAAAAAAAAAAATCATTTTGTCATGTGCAGATGACAAGCTGAGTAAAGTATATTTCATTTGACATTGTCGATGTAGTCTTCAGTCTGAAGACTGGTTCATCCAGTGTTTCCATCTCTGCAGAACTACTGCAACCTACATCCGTTAAAACTTGCGTAAGTATTCCAGCCTTCATCTACTTATTTACCCCTACATTTCCCTCCATAACCAAACTGTTGATTTCTTCTCCAGCTCAGGACATGTCCTATCAGCCGGTATCTTCTTTTAGTCAGGATGTGCCATAAATATCTTTTTCCCAAATTTATTCTGCGTGTCGTCTTCATTAGTTATTTGATCTACCCCCTAACCTTCAGCATTGTTCTGTAGCAATTCATTTAAAAAGCTTCAACTCTCTTCTTTTTGAACTGTTTATCATTCACATTGTGCTTCTGTACACTATTCTGGTGTAACCACAAATGTCAGAAAGGAGATGTGAAACGAAAGACCAGACCAGGCTGTGAAGAATCGGTGGCCAATGGTGCACAGAATCAAACCACACTGTGCCACGCCATGCGCGCCCCCACAGCATATAAATACAGCTCCTACTAGCCTCGGCCGCACATGATCGGCCCGAATCTGCAACGTGATTAGTGCTACGCTGTCAGATCAAGTGTTTCCTTGGACTCTGTGTATAGCAAGAACTGTCCTCATAACATGTAAGCTTTCACAGCCGGCGTCTTCATTAATTAAAACTTCCAGGCTGAATTGCCGTGGTCCATATATAAAACTTCTTCTCCCGCCTGATGTTTTGTTGCCTACTGTGGGCAACAATTTCTGAGTTGAGTCGGCGACTGGCTGCTAGGCGCTGGTGATCGTGCTTGTATAGAGCGCTTAGATGGTGCTACCACTCGTCACGTGCTTTTGACTTTAAAACTAGCTCTGGCTAGTGCCATCTCTCTCGATTACAGGTAATCGATTGTCACTTCGTTGGTACAAAGTCGACCGCCTTATTTTGTCTAGTTTTGATTAAAGGATTAAAACTAGACAAGATATGGCGGTCAACTTTGTACCAACAAAGTGACAATCGATTACCTGTAATCGAGAGAGATGGCACCATCCAGAGAGAGATGGCACTATCCAGAGAGAGTTTTAAAGTCGAAAGCACGTGACGAGTGGTGGTGCCATCTAAGCGCTCTATATAAGCGGAATCACCAGCGCCTAGCAGCCAGTCGCCCACTCACCTCAGAAGATGTTGCCCGTAGTAGGCAACGAAATGTCAGGAAGGAGAAGTAGTTTTATATATGGACCACAGCAATTCAGCCCGGAAGTTTTAATTAATGAAGAACTGTTCTGTTTTCACATTGACTCTTGCTAGTGACACTTGCCGTAGTAAAGTTAAGTATTGTCAATTTACTTTTCTGGAAATAAAACTTCTAATGTTATTTGTTGGAAATTATTGTATAGCATTCCAAGAATGCTGCAGCCCATAAGAACCTTATTAGTGATGAGTGGGCGAGACCCCACAACTGGGGGAGCCCATTCTCGTCGCCAGTTGTGGGGTCTTGCCCAATCGTCACTTATAGGGTGCCTACAGGATGCAGCGTTCTCGGAACGCTATACAACAAACACAGTTACATTCCAAACAAATACCTTCAGAAAGCTTTTCTAATACATGAAATTATATTCAAAGTTACCAAAATCTATTTTTCAGAAAGCTTTTTCCTGTTATTGCCTCGTACCTTGCTGTAAGAATAGCAAAACCCTTTGCTGTAAGAATAGCTAAACTCATCTATTACTGTTAGTGCCTCATTTCCTACTTTAATTCCATCAGCATTGCCCGATTTGATTTGACTACATCCCTTTAGCCTTGTTCCACTTTTTTATGTACATCTAAAAACTCCACTCAACACACTATGCATTCTGTTCAGCTACTCTTCCGAGTCCTTAACTCTCTCGATGGAATTATAATGACCTCAAAGTTTCTATTCTTCTCCACGAGGTTTAATTCCCTTCTCAGATTTTTCCTTGGATTCCTTCACTGCTTGCTCAATGTATAGGTTGAATAACGTCACACATAGGCTACAACCTTGTCTCACTTCCATATCAACCGCTACTTCCTTTTCATGTTATTTGACTCACATAACTGCACTCTGGTTTCTGTACAAGATGTGCATGGG